>NW_005871477.1:297744-789397 GCF_000147115.1 Myotis lucifugus
TGACAGTTCTATCTAAATTCTTAGTGGGTTTCACTATTGTACAGACGATGCTGCTCCTCAGAGAGTGTGGGAGCTCCTCGCTGACTCTGGGGGTACATGGGGAAGCGTGCCATGCTGATTGGTGTGTTTTCATCCTTAGTAATGATTTGGCAGATCTGCGGCCACAATGTGTCTGGATAGAAAAAGGCTTCAGCATTTTGTATCATCTCCCATTAGGACTTTAGGAGAGAGAATAGGCTAAGTAATTTTTAATTATCCCAACAAATTGCCCCCCCTCTTCCTTTTTTAACCTCTGCAGAATTTTCATTAGCAAGAAAATAACATAATATTGCTTCATACTTATCTACAATCACAGCGGTTGTTAAAAACTGAAGCAATGTCATCGTACAACTATGCCCTTATCCACAAATCTGAACTTGGTGTTAACAAAATTTCACCTGTATGTACACTGCCAAGGCTTTCATTCTTCATTATAATTGGTTAAGAAAAAAAATACTTGTATATTATACAAGAGAAGCATCCCCATTTCAATAACTTGCATTGACTAAAATATTTACCACCAGTAAACTTGACACATGGTAAGACTTAGCATTTGTGCATACATACTGACTTGGCTTGAAATAATGAGTAGTCATAATATCCTTGTAAGAAGGGTAGTCAACATCAAAGGAAACCTACTGTAGACTAATGACTTCTTTTTATTTACTTATTTAGTTCAGCAAAGAGCATTTCTCCTATGATAAAAGAGAGCATTTTCTGTAATAAAAAACACTGTGTTCTCGTTACATGCACACACAGACCCATATATATTTTTACATAGACTGTATTAAGGCATCAATGAACAACAATCAGAAATTCTTCTTTCCACATTTAGGGTTAAATCACATAAATCACAGCTATTCAAATGGAAGACATTCAACATACCTATACACCTTAAATGAAGCAATTATCAACTACTTTTTGAAAAAAATACATTAGATACATAATTTTAAAATACTTGCTAAATATTTTACTGAGAAATGTTTGAAACCCTGGAAAAAGAGCACCTGATTCTTGATCTTGAAAATATAATATTTTCACTATAAATTAAGACATACGCATGCCTGTTGATTTCCCATATATCTCTATCAAGTTCCTGCCATCCTAGAGTGTGATTTATGGAGGAATTACATAAGTTTTTGAGAATCACACTCTTGTGTTTTTACTTACAACACGTGTGACACCAAATGTGTGGGCTTATTTTCCTATACCAATGAATTCTCATGGCACCCCCTCTCTTGGGTTCTATAATTTACTATCACAGCTCACAAAACTCAGATAATTACTTGACTTACTCTTATCTGATTATTTTAAAAGATAAAAATAAACAGCCAGATGAACAGGAATATGGGGCAAACTCCGGAAGAGGCCTGTGCACAGATCAGTCCCTCTGGATTGGGGGTACACCATCCTCCCAGCTTGGGGAGGTATCCACCCACCCAGAAGCTCTCCAAACCTCATCAATTAAAAGTTTTTCTGGAGGTTTCATTAGATAAGCATGATTAATTAAATCATTAGCCATTGGTGATTGGACTCAAACTTCAGCCCTTCTCCTTTTCTCAGAGGTCAGGAGTGGGGCTGAAAATACCAGCACACTAATTATTCCTCGGTCTTTCTCATGACCAGCCTCCATCCTGAAGCTACCTAGGGCACCTCAGTCATCAGTCATCTCATTAACGTACCAGACACTTAGCACTCTGGAGATTATAAGAGTTTTAGGAACTGTAGGCCAGGAACCAAAGGCAAAGACCAAATATGCATTTCTTATTGTATCACACAGACTTTGCCCTTCGTGGATCTCACAACAGGCAGTTATGCCAGGAAGCTCTCTGGAAGGTAGTCCTTGGCCTTCTGCTTCTATTCCTATAGTCTCTTTCAAGCCATTTACCTTATAAATAACACACAGAGCAAGGAGACCAAGCCACAAATAAGGAGTCCTAGATTTTAATTTTGCTGTTGCTATCAACTAACACTAGGCGACTGCTATTAACCAAGAAGTTTTTAATCACACATAGAGAATGACATAATCTCCAGGATGCCTCAGATCTCTACGATTCTGTGATGTTAGGCTCTGTTGGATGAGTTAACGCCCAAGAGTGGCACAGGGTGCGAACAAACTAGCAGTACTTACAATACCATTTCAGGCTCTAATGTTCATTACTGAAATAACACGCTGTTCTTTGGCTCTATGATCACAATAAAATACTAGAGAGAACAGGCAATTTTAATTTCAAAATAAATGGGGGCCTTTTCTCCTGTTCTCTTGAGTTGACTGCTTGTGAACTATATCATCATTCAGACGAGAGGTATTCCTCACAGTGACTTTGATAGTTGAGTAAGAAAAGGGCTTAAGTGCCCACGATGATGGGACTGATGGAGTGTGATGGATGCAAACAGAAGCTGACCCCAATGGCCCTGTATGAAGGTGAAGGTAGAGGCAGGATGGAAGTCATAAGAATTGTCAGTCTAATTCAACAAAAGATCAACATAATAAGAAGTAGTGGGGTCTTGTCAGCTAAATAGAGATAATAGGGAGTAAATGATAGACATCTAGATGGGCAGGGAGTCTTCATTCAGGGGATTTTAGTGGAAATCAGCCCAGTCATGTAGTGTCCTAGGGGAGGTAATAGTACGAACTAAAATGGATACCTGTGACCATGTAGATTCATTGATTATAACAAATACCAATCCAGTGTATGGTTTTTGTAGAACAGGCTGGGTATGTATGTACCTCACTTCAAGAGGGTATATGGGAATGCTATGCACCTTGTGCTCAATTTTGCTGTGAACTAAAACCTGCTCCATAAAACTGTGAAGTCTAGTTTTCCACCATGATAATTGTCCTTTCTATTCAATCAGGAAAACTTGGGGGGAACTTAGGCATCTAGCAATCAATCCTAGATTCCAGATATCATTGCCTCAAAGGAGACTTGGAGAGCAACCCAAAAGACCTTGTTTATAAGCAGATCATGGATTTTGAGTTGTTCAGTTCCATCAGTGTTAATTTGGTCATTCGTTTCTTGCCTGAGTTGAGATTAAATTGAGAATGTGAGTGGATCGCCAGTTAAAGAGCATATATTGAGTAGGAAAAGTTCAGTGCTCTGTGTTAGAAGGGGGGAAGGCAGAGACAGTACAAATGAGAAAAGGTCACTAACCATTCACACTTCTCAGGAAGAGAACTCAGAGCGCATAAAAGAACCATCATCTGACAACAATATGGATACCTTAACACATAGCAAATAAAGCCCAAATTTTTATATGAAAAATAATATCATGTAATATACTAGGATATTAGTTTAATAATAATAGAAAAGCCACACATTTTTCCCTAGTGGGCTAAGAATGAGAATCTTTTAAAGGGTAGCTAGAAATATGTTACCTTTATACTTTAGTGAAATGTTCTTATTTCTTTTTTTATGTTGCAAAGAAGAGCATGCATTTATGCCTCTAAAATTACTGCTAAGTTATTACTAAATTCCTCAAAAGTTATTACGAGCATTAGAGCCTGTACTTACGTCTTTAAAACTAATTATAAACCTAAAATTAAAGTTTCAAGCTCTTAAGGTTACATATGTATAACAGTGAAAGTCTATTTAAGTCATTCTTTAACTTTTTAATTAAGCTGGCAATGAATAAATAACTGTGCTGAATTTTATACTATAGAGTAAAAACAAACTGTCAAGTCACAATGGAATAACTTAGAGATAGTTTACTTTTCACCAGATTGTACACTGTTATTCAAATTAACTTTTTTTGTCTGCATTTTGGTTCCTTACAGAGTAAAGAAATCCTTGGCTCCTTTTACAAGAAGAGCAGAACTGCATTATAATTATTTTATATGGATATACTCTGCGTTGAGATGCCTTGTTGGGACTTTAATTTCAGCTATGCCACTCCTGGATAAAAATGTAAATACATCGCCTGGCCGGTGTGGCTCAATGGTTGAGCATCAACCTAGGAACCAGGAGGTCACAGTTCAGTTCCCAGTCAGGGCACATGCTATGGTTGCAGGCTCAGTTCCCAGTACAGGGCATGCAGGAAGCACCCGATCAATGATTCTCTCTCATCATTGATGTTTCTATCTCTCCCTCTCCCTTCCTCTCTGAAATCAATAAAAATATATTTAAAAAAATTAAATGCAGTAAAGATTAAGATGAAAGTCAAAGTAAAAAGACTATAATACAAGGGTTCAACTGTAAAACATTTAGGGGGACTGCTTTTCTTACTCAGTCCATACTCAGGGAGTCTTCCTAGACTTAACTACCTTTGGGTAATTACCTTGTATCATGTATTTAGTTTATACATAAATGTTTGTTCTGATAATTTTCCAGAGGATTTTATAAAATTTAACTATGTACATCACTTCAAAAGGTAAATACTTGAAGCATGTAGAGCAAACACTGTTCTGTATTAAAAGATAACACTTTAAAAGATAAGACTCTTTAAATGTTTAGTTTGCTATTTATTTCCGTCTAGCTATAATTTGCTCATCGAGGCTGACTTATTTCCCTAAATTCATGGGCTTCTTGCTAGGCATCTTCTTTTTCATTCTAAGGAAAATGTTTGCATTTGTACATAATTTTAACTTATACTTTTGATTTCTTTGGTATGGTTTCATCAACAAAATAGAGCCTGCATTGATACAGAGCCTTTTCCAAAACCAGATTTGTAATGGAATGTGCTAACCCTTATCCTAAAATGAAGAACCTCCTTGAGCACATGTCAGAACTGACCCTTTATTTCAGTTCATGCTGAGTGAATAAGAACTATCATTATGAAGCATCTGAGTCTCTAAACTTTATTGTAAATAGGGTGGTTATCAATACATGCTGTTGCCTATGCCTGCGGTTTCTTCAATGTTAAGTGTGCGACATAGAATAGGTTCCTCCAAAAACACATGCCCAACCAGAACCTCAGAATGTGGCCTCATTTGGTAATAGGGTCTTTGCAGATGTAATTAGTTAAGGTGTGGTCATATTGGATTGGGGTGGGCCTAAATGTAATATCACTGGTGTCCTCATAAAAAGAACGGAATTTGTACAGAGAGAGACATACACAAAGGAAGAAGATGGAGAGAGATAGTGCAGTGATGCAGCCACGAGCCAAGGAAAACCAGGAGCTACCAGAAGAGTCAGGAAAAGATCTTCCCCTGGAGGCTTTAGCGGGAGCTTGGCCCTGCTAACACCTGGAATTTGGACTTCTAGTTTTAAGATCGGTGACACAATAATTTTGGTTGTTTAAAGCCTTCCCCATCCCCCAAAAAGAGCCTGCAAGTGAGAAGGATATAAATTAGTAAACAAGTAAACCTTAGTATTAGTAAACCTACATAAAGCTTGTACAAATTATGAAGAAAACAAGGAGGGTGCAATCAGCACAGAGCAAATTTTCATCTCCTCAAAAATGGATTCATTTTTGTATCCATCAGGCCTAGTACAGGGTTTTCCACATAGCAGTCACTCAATAAATTTTTGGTCGACTGCAAATATCTGTTGAACACATATATTTCTTTTCCTAATAATCAAAAGCATTGTATTTTGCATGAGAATCTAGTGGGCAAATCTTAATAATTTGTGTGCACACATCAGAGTTGTTTTTAATTTTAGTATCGATTAGGTCTCTTCACCTCTTTTTTAAGGCTGCCATGTTGTTGCGGATCGGGTATGATTTTAACGCCAGCACAACAACATGTAAAACAGTGATCCCTCTGCCATTTTTGCACCTGTTCAATGGATATGAAAAGAGCAGATGATCTGAGTACCTCATTAATTCACAGAAAAGATTGCTTCCAACCTGTTTTGCAATTCCCCAATTCTATAAGCAGGCTATAATCCAGCTATACAATTCTACAGCACTAGTGGTGTCATGCCTTATTGAACAGTAGATGGATAAATGTGATTCAATAGTGGTTTACATGTAATTGCATTGTGGTGGGAAATGTGGTAGCAAAGTGGATTATTATAATTACATAATGCGCTAGCAATCTTCATATATACATTGTTTCTGTTTACACAGCAGTCAACTCTTATTAAGGTCTCTGCATATTGAAAATATACAGCTGTCAAGTCTTTGGTTTCATCATGGTTCACTCAGCCCTTCACCCATTTCCAAAAGGTATAAAGAGGAACAAGTTAGCACTTAGAGTTAACAATAGATATCAACAGATTATTTATGTTAACTTACATTATTGGTAACTTTACTGTTGGTTTGGAAGTGGCAATGACCGGCATGTAATTAGTTCTGTGTTTTGTGTTGTACATTCTTTGAAAATAGCATGGAAGTTCTTCTCTAAATAAAGACATCAGAAGAAACAGGTCATCTGTCATTCTTTTTGTAGTTGTCTCTCTTTGGCAACCAGAAACTTGGGAAGAAACTTTGTAGAGTATATTATATTGATGTATTTGCCTACGTATGCCAAATGTACATAAAAATGCAGATACTGTTTTTTATCATCCTTGGAAAATTTGGGTAAATACTCTGCTAATTTCAAATTTAAGATACTTTGTTCAAAATTTGCATAAATCCTCTGATTTCTCCAAACATAAAATTAATTGTATGTACGCTTTCTGCATGAAGAAATAAGGCAGAATTAAGTCATATTTTTATAGCCTTTTGGTCATAATATTTTGGTTTTACATAGCTCATCTCCTCTTCACGGTACTCTGCCCAATCCCGGTAACCAGTTCTTCTGAAACACTTACATTTCTACCAATGATCTGTGCTTTTTTTCACCTTTGTTCAAACTTCTCAAAACATGAATTCTTTTAACTTTCTGAAAATCCCAGTGGCACTCTGCCTTCTGCTATAATAGTAATATATTTTAACTGCTTATCTTTTTCCCTCACTAGGATGAAAATTTCATGAAAACAGAAACCATATCTTGCCTGTACTTGTATTCTAAACACATTAGCTTCATCCTGGCTCATAGTAAGTAGTTCTCACAGCACATTCATTGAATGAATGTACAAAGCCAAGAACTATCAAACGGATCTAACTATTAGGCTAAATTTAAACATTTAACCAAATTTATTTATTATTATTTATTTTTCCTATGAGAACAATTTTAGTGATACAAGTTTCTTATAAAAAAAGATTAGCAAGACCAATCAGTGAATTTGGTCAAAATGGTTAGATGAATCAGTATAGCATGTTATCTAGAGAACAGTACAAAAATATCTAGATTTTCATTTGCAACTTGGGTCCATTTTACCAATAAACCAACTACAGACTTTTGAGTAGTTTATATCCTCCCATTCAGCTCAATGTGAAGAAATCAGACACCTTTAGATTTGCAGTGTGCTATCCTACTTTTGCCAGAGCTTTTTTTTTAGTGACTCAACACGACATCCAGAGAAAAGAACAAGAAGAGGCTGATGGGACTATGGCAAGATTAGCTCAGCTGTCAGCCTTCACATTTTCATAGCCATGAGAAAGGTGCTTTCTGGTTAGCTATGCAGCACTCAGAAGCTGCGTAAGGATTTACTATGCTGCTGTTAAAAAGAAGGAACTCCTACCATTTGCAACATCATGGATGGAACTGGAGAGCATTATGCTAAGTGAAACAAGCCAGTCAATGAAGGAAAAATACCACATGATCTCACTCATTCATGGATAATAAAGACCATTACAAACTTTTGAACAATAATAGATACAGAGGCAGAGCTGCCTCAAACTGATTGCCAAACTGCAGTGGGAAGGCCAGAGAGAGTTGGGGGGCAGGAGGGAGGGGAGTAAGAGATCAACCGAAGGACTTGTATGCATGCATATAAGCATAACTAATGGACATAAGACACTGGGGGGTAAGGGAGGGTAGGGGTGTGTCAAGGGCGGGGGGGAAAAAAAGGACACTTATGTAATAACCTTTGTAATACTTTAAGCGAAAAATAAAAAAATATTAAAAAAAAAAAAGGATTTAGAGGTAAAGGATAAAATCCTATATAATAAAAGGCTAATATGCAAATCAACTGGACGGTAAAATGACTAGTTGCTATGACGTGCACTGACCACCAGAGGGCAGATGCTCAATGTCAGTAGACTCCCACAGGGGGAGTGCTGCTCAGCCAGAAGCTGGTCTCACAGCTGGTAAGTGCAGTGGTGGTGGCAGGAGCCTCTCCCACTTCCACGGCAGCACTAGGAATGTCCTACTGACAGCTTAGGCTTAAGCCATCAGTCAGACATCCCCCAAAGGCTCCCAGACTATGAGGTTGCAGGCTGGGCTGAGGGGACCCCCCCCCAAGTTCACAAATTTTGTGCACCAGGCCTCTAGTAATATTATAATTGGAAAAAAATACTGTAAGATTAGTGTCATATTGCATTAGTTGTTCCAAAGTTTCTCCATTCTCTTTAAGCCCCAAATATAGCCATTATCATTCATATGAAACTGGTGAATTTGCTTGCTTCTTAGTGGATAATATCCGCACTATATAATATACGGTGTCTCAACATTTTTTCAGTTCACTATGAATGTATTTTATTTTTTATCACATGTATATTTTTAAGTGATTGCTCTAGTGATTTCATAAGCATGGCTAACTTTGAAATATACTAGAATATTAGAACAATTCATTTAAATTTTGAAATCTTGCCAACATATAGGTCTAATAAATCACATGCTCCCTCCCCCCCCCCCCCCCAGCCCCACACACACACACTTTGTACCAAAGGTCAGTAAACTTTAACCCTTTTCGGTCCAACCTCGAGGCTGACTCGACAGACCAGGGGCTAGGAGCAGGTCCAACGTCGAGCAATAAGAACATTAAAAAGTTCAACATTCAACCCCGTCAATTAATTTGGACCAGACTGTTTGAATTTCAAAAATAACATTGGACCGCAAAGGGTTAAGCTTTGCAGGCTACAAAAAGTTTCTGTTGCATATTCTGTTTTGTGCCTTTTTGTTTTGATTTATTTTGTTTTTACAACTTTAAAAAATATAAAAATAATAATTCATAGCTTGAAGTCTATATACATACATAAATGACAGTCTGGATTTGGCACATGGATCATGGTTTACTGATTTTCGCTTTATGCATCATTATAGATATATGTATAAAGAAAACACTATATCTTTACTTTAAAGGGGTATATGTATACATGTGTATATATATATATTTTTTTTTTAAAGAAAGCAGAAATGAGTATTTATATGGATGAAAATGTTTAACATTTTACATGTTCATCATTCTTTTTTGAAGACTTAGACTCATCTGCCTGGAGAATTTCTTTGACGTTTTTTAACTTTTGGATTGGATATTTGATATTAAAAAAAAAACCTCTCTGTTCTCATATCTTAAATACCTTCTTTCTTTAGCAGAAGTTTCCTTGAGAAAAAAGAATTTCCTGAGAAAGATACTGCAATAGCACTTTAGTACTATAATGTGACTTCCTCTTTCTCTTCCCTCGAGAGGCAACTCAGTGGGAACTGTGCTTATGTGAAGGAAAAAATATTAGGCACCACCCACTATCTAATACCAAAGACTGGGAAACCAGGTCCAGCAGTCACAGCCAGGGATCAGATGGTGAAAGGAGACTGACTTAATCTTCCTCCTTGTAAAACAGAATCTGTAATGGGAACAGGTATCCTTAGGACCCAGCAGAATTTCCACCGTATCTCACTGACACACCATGTAAGGACGGGTCATGGGTGAAAGAGACAATTACATCAAAAGCAAAACCAAACCCAGGGTGAATTGCAGATATTAGAGTCAATATCAAAACTTTAAAGAATCAGGAACGGTGATTCTTATCACATTCCCATTTAAGACTTCCTCTTGGAATGAATCAAGAGATAAATGCCTCTTGGAAAAAACTGTGAACGATTTCAAGTTTAATCGTATCATCATTCCAATGCAGCTGTTCTTCCAGATATGGTCTTATTATGGGAACAAATCAATTTAGTTGGCAAGCAGCTCCTGCCCTGACAAATCTGTTTTCTCCATTACAATAAGATAAGAAAGCACCAGAGGATTGCTTTCACCCAGCAAGGCCAGCAATCACACTTGATCACTTGCTTCTGGATTACCCATTCTCTCCATGGGGTTACTACCACCCTTTACACATGCACTTTTTTAAAAGTTAAATTGATAGGGTTTCATACTTTTATATTTTCAAATAGGAGGAGGGGAAAAAAGCCTCTTTATGTGGAAAAATTAGGAAAATTTGGTTCCTGGGAAGAATAAGCAGAAAAGTTTGTTCCCAGGGGCAAGAGGTACAGATGGATAAAAGGCCCATTTGGGGGCCTCCTGCAGGCAGATGCAGCCTATTGCAGGGCATAGAGCTGGGCAAGCTGCGTGCTGACGCGGTTTCAGTTTACCGCTGTCCCTTAGCTCAGTGTCTTTGGGCGATGCACAAACTGTGCAGCCACATGAACCACACACAATTCTTTCATGCAACTCAGATTTCAGGGAATTTCAACATTTAATGGGTCAACCAAATGATTCACTACATGATGACATTGTATTTTAAGAAATGAGTATAGAAAATAGTAAGTGCACTAGCTGTCTTGGTTTTATAGATAGATATAGATATATAGATAGATATAGATGTAGATAGATATAGATATAGATGTAGATATAGATATATAGATATACAGATACTAGTATAGATATCAATAGATATCAATAGATAGATAATAGATAGATAGATAGATAGATAGATAGATAGATAGATAGATAGACAGATAGACAGACAGATAGAGAAATCTTACAAAAATACAGGAGCCTGACACCTCAGGGAATTTTCTGAGTGGTCAAGGATAAGGGGATGGATCAAGATGCTGTAAACTTTACCCTCAATAAAAAAAGAAAGAGGCCTACTGATTGATTTTGGAGGGAATACATGTCTCATTTTAGCCGAATGCTCGGACACATTTCCTGAGACACCCCCAAGTAACCAGCTTTTTATGGAACCTCATGCACCTAAGGGCTCATCCTGGCTGTACTTCTTCCACTTTGCACATATGATCCTAAAGATTCAATCGGTCTCAAAGTCTCTGTGCTAACAGATGCCCAATTGGAAAGGTGCTTTTAGTAATAAAGTTGATAGAATGTGCAATGCATGTATTTACATATTTTAATAACTTATTCTTGCAATCATGTCCTCTCCTTCAATACTTTATATATTTTGGTGGTTAGTTTTACAATTAACTAAGCAATTGTTCTATAATTTTAAGAATATAAGAATGACAGAAGTTAAAGAGAAATATCCTTAATCTATAAATTCTGGACCTATACAGCATGAAGTAACTTAGGAAATTTTGTGTTTTCTTGAGAAGAGTGTGAGTGATTACTTGTAAAAGGGATAGTTGCATTATACAAAGGGGAAACAATTTTTCCGTGTGTGTGGAAGATTCAAAGTATAGAAAGAATTCATATGGTGTTTGACAGCTAAAAAGATATTTGTTCATTTATATATATATTTAAACTTATGTGATGTTCATTTATATATATGTATTTAAACATATATATGTATGTATTTAAACAAAATATGTATATATTTAAACTTATGTGTCATCCCAAGAAAATGGGACTCAATGGCCCATATCTAATTTTTTTAATATGTCTTTGGAAACTACGGCTTTTGCACACATCAAAAGTGTGGCCAGCTCGGCTGGTGTTGCTCAGTGGTTGAACACTGACCTATGAACAAGGAGGTCACAGTTGATTCCAGCTCAGGGTATATGCCCCGGTTGCGGGCTTGATCCCCAGTGGTGGGTGTGCAGGAGGCAGCTGATCAATGATTCTCTCTCATCATTGATGTTTCTATCTCCCTTCATCTCTGAAATCAATAAAAGCGTACATTTTTTTTTAAAGTGTGGCCAACTAGATGTCTCTCCTTGGGAATTTAAATAACACAAAGATGTTGATTGAAGAGCCCTGAGGCAGTAATAAGTGTCCAGAGCTACAGAGCCCTGCGGCAGACTAGATAGGGACAGACAATGGCAGAAGTCCAAGTGACAGATCCTCAGTAGACAACCATTGCTACGGCTTTGTACTTGAGGGTTTGATTCCCGGAAGAAAATTGTTCCCTGGTTACTGCCATTAAATGTCTTTTCTATTTAGGAAACAGGAGTATATTTTTATTTATTCGTATGTTCCTGATTTAAATTGGGCTGCAATTTTAAAAAAATATTTTGTCAGGCCCTAACCGGTTTGGCTCAGTGGATAGAATGTCGGCCTGCGGACTCAAGGGTCCCAGGTTCGATTCTGGTCAAGGGCATGTACCTTGGTTGCGGGCACATCCCCAGTAGGGGGTGTGCAGGAGGCAGCTGATTGATGTTTCTCATCGATGTTTCTAACTCTCTATCCCTCTCCCTTCTTCTCTGTAAAAAATCAATAAAATATATTTTTAAAAAAAGAGATTCTTCCCTGTCTCACCAAGCGATTTAAAAATATATATATATTTTTGTCAGGTATTGTTATGCTTGTCACTTTTTAAAAAAAGAAGGCTGTGTTTTCTCCTTTTTGAAATGAAGATATCACATAGGTATAGCTTTGGTTTATGTCAATCACACTTCAATACAAATATACATACATTTTTAAAACCTATTCTGAGGAAATGCAGCCAGTTTTGCACTGAATGGTTGTTCCTTTGTTGGAATTCTATGATGAAACATTATGGACAGGAGTTTTCTTTGCTAGAAGGATTTTAATTATACTTTCACTGCCTTTAGCAGTAATGAGAGCATTAAGATTTTCTAATTTTCTAGTGTCAGCTTTGGTAAGCTATAGTTTCAGATATTTTTTTCTGTTTTTAGTAAAGTACATTATTTCATATGTATTTGGTAAACTATTTTTGTCTAAGTATTTCCAGATATTTATTTCATTTTAATTATTAAACTCATTGACATAAAATCCTCTCATTGTCTTTTCTGGCGTTTTCTTTATTGATTCCCAACATGGCTCATTTGTGCCTTCTCTTCCTCTCTGTGCCCTCTCTCTCTCCTCTCTGTTTATGTCTCACTGACACTCCTTGCACCTCTCGCTTTTTCTCATTCACTCTCATTCTCTCTCTTAAGTTCATCAGTTTTGCTTAGCATTTATGAAATTTATTAGCATTTTAGAAGAAAGAAATGTTTGGCCTAACTTATGGTGTCTACTTTTTTGTGTGGGGGGGGTTTTTTAGGGTTTTTTGTTGTTGATGTTTTAAATATATTTTTATTGATTTCAGAGAGGAAGGCAGAGGGAAAGAGAAAATCAATGACGGGAGAGAATTATTGATCAGCTGCCTCCTGCACGCCCACCACTAGAGATCAAGGCCACAACCCAGAATTGTGCCTTTGACCGGAATTGAACCCGGTACCCTTCAGTCCTTCAGTCTGCAGGCCAATGCTCTATCCATTCAGCAAAACTAGCTAGGGTTTAGTTTAGTTTTGCTTTTTTTATTATTAATTTCTGGTCTTATCCATACTGCATTCCTTACATTTCTTTCCTTTGTTACTATTTTTGCACATTTTATCTTTTTATTATGCCTCCTTATATGGGTACCACATGAAGCTGTCACCATTTCTGTTTAATTAAATGGTTTTCTGACATAAACCTAAGTGTCTACTGTTCAATTCTTATAAGAACACAGTGCATGTTAAACCTAAGCAGTTATTTTTCTACTCAAAAAAATATAATGAGCAAACTTAGCAAAAAGCTTTTGCTAAGCTTTATTTATGGGCATTTTCTTTTTTTAAATATATATTTTATTGATTTTTGACAGAGAAGAAGGGAGAGGGATAGAGAGCTAGAAACATCGATGAGAGAGAAACATCGAAACATCGCTCAGCTGCCTCCTACACACCCCCTACTGGGGATGTGCCCGCAACCAAGGTACATGCCCTTGACAGGCCGGAATCAAACCTGGGACCTTTCAGTCCGCAGGTTGACACTCTATCCACTGAGCCAAACCAGTTAGGGCATATGGGCATTTTCTATATCAAATAGGAAGTGAAGAGGATGATTGAGCTTTCCACTGGCTTTCACTATTTCATTTAAATATTATATCCTTATATCTCCCTTTAAAGCTCAGCATACACATTTTCTAAAATATCAGGGTACTTTTTTGTCATTAATGTGGATTTTAAAAAACTGATTAGCTTCTTAGGATATATTCCTAGAAGTGGGGTCAATCAGAGAAAGACAAATACCACATGATCTCACTTATATGTGGAATTTAATGAACAAAATAAACTGGAAAAAAATAGATCCAGTACATGGAAGCATGCAACAGACTAGAGAGGTCGGGAAGAGATTAACCTAAGAATTTATATACCTAACCCATGGACACTGAAAAAACTGCAGTGAAGGCCTGGGGAGGGGTGGAAGTGGGGAGAAGGGAGTCAATGGTGAAAAGGGGGGACATCTATAATATTTTCAACAACAAAGATAATAAAAAATAAAGCAAAAACTGATTAGCTAATTCTTGGCTTTGCATTGACAGAAGATATCTTGAGCTGAAAGTCATCTCGATAAAATTAAAGAGAAAGAATTTTGTCTTGGTTGAGATTCATGCATTGTACTTCCTAATGACTTTTAATTCCAACAAATAATGACCCAATTCTCTTTGACAAAAATCCCTTGGAGTGTTTCTAGCATCACATGAATAAATAGTCTTCATTCTTCATGTGGCATGAACTTATTGCAAATACTTTGCAACTGCAACAAGGTCCCCTCAGAACTCTGTCAAGATGCATTTGGCAAATCTTTCCAGATAATTGATAAACAGCAAACGTTAATTACATTTAGGACAATCAGAAGGTGAATCCATGCAAATCTAATCTGAGGGCAAAATGCTCTAAATGCTTTGTAAATCTTTAATGATTTCTACTGACTTCCATGTTCCACATAACAACAGTTAACAGGATGGTCTTTAGACTACAACATGTAGTAACTTCAGAGGGGAAAATGCTGACAGAACAAAGGGGAAGCAGTTAAAATCAACCCCAAGAAATAACTCTTGGTTGAACCACTGTTTTTCCAAAAGACAGTGGCTTATTTGGCACCTGCTGCTTGTGTTTCTGAAGATGCTGAAATTAACTGTGTGGTGGTTTTTTAGTGCCTGAGAAATGATAGCAGTCAAGAGGAGCACAATACTGTGGGAATATATTACATGTGGTTTTCTGTGGCTTTCTTTCATATAACAAACATAGTAAAATGCATCATGTCAAGGGAATAAGATGTTGCGCAAAACTATAAAAATCCCTATGAAAATGCTAGTGATTTTGGAATTTGAAAACTTCTAAATGAATTATGATTCTACAAAAGACTGGTCTTGAATATTGCCCTTTGAGTAGGAGTATTTGAAGCCACGGTCAAAGTAAGGAATGTTTGAGCCCCGGATGAATGACATTGCAGGGCATCTATATTCCACTGACTTAGAAGTTATATGCAGTTAAAATATTTTTGAACAAGAGTTCTAATGTGGAGTCTCTGGAGCCCTAAATAGCTTTAGGTGATCCAATAAACAGCCTGGGTATTTACATAAAGTGTGTGTGTGTGTGTGTGTGTGTGTGTGTGTGTGTTTTCACGCGCGCACACTCATATATCCAAAGACAGGACTCATGGCTTCCATCATATTACTTAAATTGTCATAATAATCACCAAATTTAAGAAATATCTAGAGGTTTAAAATGACTCATTGTTCTTAGTCTTTAAGTAAAATTAGCCAATAATGATAAATTCTTTTCAATGAATTTTCACATACAATAAATAGCTCTAGTAATTCTTCCAACTTTCCCATATAGTTGTATTTGTAAATTTACTTACTATATATTTAAATAAACATTTAGGTAAGGGATGAAACACCCAAAGATAATGTGTTAATACATAGCAAACTAATTCTGTATGAATGCATTCCTTTTCTCTAGGAAGGGGAGCAGTTATAAAAAAAAAATTGTGAGTATACAGGGTGGGGCAAAAGTAGGTTTACAGTTGTATGTGAAACTGAGTTTATTCTTATATTATTTATTCATTATTGTGTTATTTTCTACACGAACAACTGTAAGTGTACTTTGCCCCACCCTGTATGTGCATGCATGTTTGTCTTGGTGTGTCCCAGCGTGATAATTATGAGAGAAGAGAGACTATGCCAACTATGAACATGAAGCTTGAGTCTCTCAATGTCAGTTTAAGAGTCACTCTCTTCCCCCTTGTATTCACCACCCATCAGCCACTCTGCCTCTCTGTTTCTATGTCTTTCATTCTCCCTCTTTAACATATACAAAAGGGTTCCGTATTATTCCACATATAAAAATGATGTTTGTACAGTCACATGATTTGCAGTATTACTGGCTTTTATTTTGTTGGGATAAAATTCCTTTCTGCAATATGTTCGTTTATGTTAGCTACCATACACAGTCTGGTCTTTCTAAGATAGGCAGATGAATTATTTTTAAACCTGAAAACAATAAATTCATTTGAGATACTATTCCTACCTTTTTTAGGAGATGTAACATAAATTATTATGATTAAGCGATCATGATCTCCCCCCTATATTTAAAATTAAAAGCCAACACTTGTATACACTTCTGATTCTCGATGCTTCACACATCAATTTTAGTTTTGTTGCCTCAACATTTAGTCAAGTATTTCACACATATGCAACTACAACTGTTCATTTCATTTTTACTCCTATCAGCTCTGCTCTGGGCAACACATCTCCTGAATAATGAGTCTCAGGAAAGCATTCATCACCCTTTATCGTCCATTCTCAACTGAGCCATGGCCAGTTTTATCATTAAAATAATAATAGTTATTATAATAATTATTATAAGCAAATATCTTATCTGACTTGCTCACCACTCAATAAATGTGTTTGGAGTAAACAAAAGAAAAAAAATGACTAATAAACATTGTTTGTTGGATGCTAAATGTATTAGTTGTTAACCTAATCTTATTTTGGTTAACACTAAATTGTATACTTATTATTTCTACAGTGCACATTGTGCTCAGTGTATTAAGTATTTTATGTGCCAAGCTTTTGTTCCAAAGCTATTAGTAGGTGCAATACAAACCCCTCCCTGTTTCCTTTTTCCGCTTATGGGTTTGTCTTGCTCTGTCTACTCTTAAATGTTAGTGCTGCCTAATTTGGTCCATCAGTGCTCTCTGCACACTATCTTTAGTGACCACCCCAGATGTTCTAACTACACGTCTTCCCCTGAACAAACTGTTCTGTGTTTTCATCTAAAATCTTTTCACAAGCTTCAAACTATAATATTCCTCTGCCGGCCAAATAGATTGCCTTGGATATTTATAGTTCTTTATAATTCAACAAGTCAGCCTTCAATCTGGCCCAACTTCTTGTCTACACTATTTTGAGTAAAAAGCCAATATGTGTTTTGAAAGAGCAAATATACGCTCCTCGATTTTTTTTTATTGGAACATTTTGCCTTTTTATTAAGGAAACAGAGCCTTCTTAAAATGTGAAGTGATGGTTCATCCATATCTCTAAAGGCTCGGCATTCCGTTTGCAAATTTTAATGACACTGTGCTCAAACAGTTTTGGAGTATTTTGTCATAACATGAGAACTGCTTTAAAATTCAGCATAATGAAGCACAAGGCATTCCCCTGTGAAAACAGTATTGGAATAAAGCTACAATATGATCAGAAATCTGGCCAAACCATTATGCTTAGGTTTATTGTAAAAAACAAACAAAACAAAACACCACCCCTCATGTTATTTAGGGAGCTGCAGGAAGTTACATGTTAAATGATATAGAGACATAACACCTTCCCTAGCCACTTCCATGGTACTTACAGGTAGCATCTCAGGATAGTGGGCAAGGTGGTTGTGGTCAAAATGTGTATCAAACTTAAAAAGAAATAGCAAGGGATAGGAACAGCTTCAGATTTCATTTTTTGAAAAGGGAAATCTTTTCTAAAACCACAAAATAAAGTTAGAAATGTTTGAATTTAAGCAAGGAAGGGTTGGAAGGACTGCACCCCACTCTGAGAACTGTGCCTTCCAGTGTGTGTTTGATTTGAAATCTCTTAGGAAATGGAGTTTTACCCTTAGAGAAAATTTCATCCAAATTTTATATTTTTCCTTCACTTCACTTGGCTTCCTAAATAATTCTCCAGGAGTCAATACCTTTCTAGCATTCTCTCCCGACGCTGTATCTATTTTAAAAATGTAACCCTTTTGTTAAAATGACTAATCTGGCCCTGACCGGTTTGGCTCAGTGGATAGAGCGTCAGCCTGCGGACTCAAGGGTCCCAGGTTCGATTCCGGTCGAGGGCATGTACCTTGGTTGCGGGCACATCCCCAGTAGGGGGGTGTGCAGGAGGCAGCTGATCGATGTTTCTCTCATCGATGTTTCTAACTTTCTATCCCTCTCCCTTCCTCTCTGTAAAAAATCAATAAAATATATATTTTTAAAAAAATGACTAATCTGCCCTGGCATGTGTGGCCCAGGTACTTGAGTGTCATCCCAGGCACCAAGAGCTCCTGGTTTAATGGTTTAATTCCTGGTCAGGGCACAGGCCCGTAGTGTAGACTGAATCCCCAGTGGGGGTTGTGCAGGAGGCAGCCAATGGATGTTGGGTTCAAACTAGAATATTCCTCTGCCTGCCAAATAGATTGCCTTGGATATTTTATAGTTAAAATCTCTCCTCTTCTCTTTCTTCTCTTTCCCCTCTCTCTCTCTCTCTCTCTCTCTCTCTCTCTCTCTCTCTCTCTCTCTCTCTCCAATGAGAACATATTTTTTAAATGACTAATCTGATTCTCAAGCTGAAGTACCCGGATGAAGGGTACTGATTTCAGTGAGAGCAGGGATGCACGGCTCCAGGGCTGTTGCAGTTCTGGGAGCTGACTTGTCACTGCTTGGTTCTCACACCTTCTCAAGTTCTCATGGCTTCCGTGTTCCTTTGGTACTGACTGAAGTTCAGGTGATTTTCTCTGTCATCCTCCTTTGGCTACTTCATCCCCGTACCTAATGTATTATCCCTTTTTTTGAACAGTTGCTTATTATTAAAAATGGAGAGCATTATGCTAAGTGAACTAAGCCGCCAGTCAATGAAAGGAAAATACCACATGATCTCCCTCATTTATGGATAATAAAGACCATTATAAACGGATGAACAAAAATAGATACAGAGGCAGAGCAGCATCGAACAGACAGTGAAACTACAGCGGGAAGGCTGGGGAGGGTTGGGGGGGGGTGGTAAGAGATCAACCGAAGGACTTGTATGCATGCATATAAGCATGACCAATGGACATAAGACACTGGGGGGTAGGGGAGGCCGGGGGAATGTCAAGGGGGGTGGAGGGGAGGAGACATATGTAATACTCTTTGTAGTACTTTAAGCAATAAAACAAAATTTAAAAAAAAATGCAGAGAACAAACTTCTTGCAGTAGGTGCCAGTTTTATCTTCTTATCATTAGGTCCCCAGTTCATGTTACAGTCCTTTGGTCCAGACACAGAATTTCTTCATAGTAAAGTTTTATGCTGCTGCTTTAAATACAGATGCAATTTCTGTTAACTCTGTAATCAGAAAAAGTAACCTACTTGTGTTATATAATTTGTTACTAAAGGATGTATTAAAAATGTGTAGCAAAGTTAGATCGCATAGGCTTATTTTGTCCTCTTTCATTTTTGTGTGCTTAAGGAGGAGAAATTTATAATAGAATTCTCCATATAAAAATAAATCGAAACTCATTTGGAAATAATCAACAGAAAGGAGCAGTTGGCTCTATTGGACAGATGCCTAAGCATCCATCAGTCCCCGCATTATTTCAGCTAACAATTTTAGAGAACCTAGCAAGTGTCACAGCCTGGGATTATAAAAGGAAACAGAAAAAGGAACTCTCTTTTAAATATCTTGAAATCTAAAAAAGAAGCAAGTATCTAAACTTCCAGTACACCATTAAAGGGCATTTGTTATAATAACGACAACTAAACAACATATGGAGTTCATATTTCCTTGGAGAAAATAAGATTATCAAATGTTGGATTGATCTGAGAATGAAAAATGAGTTAGTGTATTAAGTGGAAAAGAAATGGGAAATTAAGTGAAATATTAAGTGAAATTAACAAATATCATAATGAATGGAAAGGAATGAATGAAAGCTCTGACTATTTGGGTGTAAATGTGGAGTTATCAGTAGTCCAGTGTGCTTGAATTGCAGGACATAAATGGAAATGGTGAAAAAGGAAATTAAGATGACACTAAATCATGGAGTCCTGTGGTCACAGGACACACATTTTATATCATTTGTAAACATCTGAATAGAGAGTTAAACCCATGAGATTAAGTGCTGAAATGCCAAACTGGTAAAAATGTACAATGGCAGAATATTGTGGTTTTTATTTTTGATTTATTAAAGAGATGAAAACAGCAAGAGATTATCATAATTTTCAAAGTGAAAATTTAACAAAGTTCAAAGAGTGTATAGAAATAAATGCAGACTACCCAGATGAAAACCAAGAGGCTCCTAGGAGCTTGTTATAGCAAGAAAGTCACTTGCATTTGGAAGACACTCAATGATAGATAACAGGCAGGAAAGCTTTATAGTGGCGGGAGGGGGTGGGGGCGGGGAAAGCTTCAGATCAGCTCTCATTAGAAGTTGTTGGCACGGGGAGGCTGGAGGCCGGCTGACAAGGAGTGGGACACCCTATGTGACTGTGGAAGAGCACTCTGGCTCTCTCTGGTTAGTCCTGAGGAGGGACACACATTAGGGAAGTTGGCAAGTCCTGACTATTCTTGGCTGATCGCTGCCAGGCTTTGGGTTGGTTTCCTGGACTGGTTGATGTAGTTGTGGTTTGTGCAGAGATGTCAGGCAGAGTTCTGTTGTCAAGGATGGTCCATCTATTCTTTTTGTAAATTTAACTCTCAAATGGGTAGGTACAAAGGTAGACTGCATAATTTACATGACTTGAGCACTAATTGTTTATGAATTTGAGAAAGGACATCCAGGAAAACAGAGGAGGAGAACGGGTGAGAGGATTAAGGCTAAATAATTGAATTATGCTACATGTCAAGACCTGGGCTGAGATACATTCTATGCCTAACCCTTAATTCTTACTGACTGCAAGTCTAAAGACAAGTATGCATGGCCAAAGAATGCTCTTCCCAGCATAAGGGAACTTATAGAAATGATGTGGAGATCATTATTTTTTTTTAATCAGACATGTAGATTCAGCATTTATATATATAATTTTGAAAATATAATTCAACCTTGATTTTCAGGCACAGCCTCTGGAAATTGGTACTTTATAATTAGGTCCAGGATAATTAAAAAAAAACATATTTGAGAAAGGTGAAAAGAAAGAAAAGAAGATGATTAAAAAAATTTTCTTTCCATTTCTTTTCTTTACTCTTTAAAAACAATCTTTGGACTTTGCAATAGTAGCACTTAGGGGAACATACAGTGCTCCATTCTTGGTAAAAAGACCATTCCTCATTCCCTGAGCCCAAAGTAGAATTAGACTAGCAAGAAAGAAAAATGAGTCAGCTGCCCTTTCCAACAACTGGTAGACCTGTCTTCACTGCATGAATAATTGTTCACAGTGTCAAGGGTACTCACATATCAAATTGACTGCAGGGGAAATTTCCTCAATGTGCTTACTAAATTAGCTTGAAAATGAATTAATCCAGCCAATTTTGAAGGACACATTAAAAGTAGTGGGAGATTATTTTGTTTTTAATATGCATCCTCTTTTCAATATCAATATCTCAATGTATAACTAGGCTCCTTTCCAAAGCCCGGGCAACAAGTCAACATATTTATGAAAGACCTATAATATGCAAAGTATTAAAGTCAATGTCCAAAGAAATATACTACAGGGTTCTTGCCCTTGAGGAGCCTAGAGCATGACGTAGGGGATGGAGGCAATTAGCTGAAGGTAGAATATATTGATAGTAAAGAATCAATACTAATATAAGGAAAAAATGCCAATTAATTAAAATATAAAATTGTTTTTTGATTTCATATGCTGCAGAGATAACTTCAAACTCTGTGTTTAGTAAAGTCATGAGAAGGAAAATAAAAATATTTCTCTTTGTTTAGCGATCTAGACCAAAAATACTGCATTTCCTCTTTTAATATTTAATGGCATTATTTTGTTTTATCCAGAAGAGATAGTTTTTGGAAATGGAAAATATATATTGCATTTTTTGGAAGAAATATCTATATTGAATAATAGTTTTGGCCAAGCATTGGATCTGGCAAATTATATTCCCCTCTAATTTAAATCTTACCACTTTCTGAAGAGTAGTTAATATTGGGGGGGAAAGGTACATTTATTTAGGGGCCGAGTTTCACAATATATATGACAGGAGGGAAAAGGTTGAAGTAGGGACTCCCCCCACACACACATACACACCCTGGAGAACTAACTCATTTTTTAATTTATTTTTATTTAATTCCAGAGTTGAAAGAAAGTTGGAAGCCAAAAAATACTACCGTTTCTGTAGTTGTTGATTTTTAAAAAAAGCAAACAATTGAACAGCAAAAATTCAACTTGGACTTCTCTTGGGCTATTTTCTTACAACTCTACTTAAGAAAATATTGTCCATCTTTAACATCATACTTCTTAGGCTCTGACCACTTGCCATCTATAATAAATAGGGAGCAATGCTTGCCAATGTTTTCCCAGATATCAAATTTCTCTCTGGATTACCACCCCTGCAATACCATGCCTGCTGGATACTATTCTACTGGCTACCCTTTCCCCCCCATTTCTATAATTGGATTTAAGTGACTCTTGGCCCTCTGCCCTTGCCAGGATGGCCTGAATGCATAACTATAAATCATAATAAATATCATTCACTCAGCACTTGTACTTGAAGGATGTGTTTGGTTGCAAATACATTCTGTCTATGGTGGTTAGCGCAGGACATGGCCTTTATGTCCTTTCAGACAGTAAAGGTATAGGGAGACATATTTGTCCACTTATTCTAAAATAACTTATAGGTAATTTAGAAATTACTGATAAATTTTGATACTATAATATGAAAATAGATAACATACATCACAATATATTGAAATAGGTTATTAGAGATATAATTTTCCCCAGATAGTGTAAAGAGAATTTTATAAGACTACTTTATAGGACAATGCTGTGGGTATGGAAGCTCTATGAAGCCAAGAATTTTGAGAAGCTGGTTTCACTTGTAGGGCCAGCGATATTGAGAGAAATAGTGTTAGAGGAACCAGTGAGAGCTGGAGCTGTAGAAGAGGTAGCAGACCCTAGTCTTTGGCACTGCTTGCCAAAGACAATGCTAAAGAAAGGGAGAAGTAGAAGGGGACATACCCTCGTATCCCACTCCTCCATTTTTCTGATCTGCTGTGGTGGTGTTCACTGGCCGAACACAAGTGGAAGCGCACTTATGGGAGCATTCTGGTGATGTGTCCCTTTGCACAAAGGGAAGTAGGGAAGGATAGGGAATGTTCCCGAGACCCAGAGGTGAGAAATGGAAAACAACAGCACATCACTGTGCCACCCCCTGCATTCTACAATTATCCAATAATTAGAAGTCTACATCTCCTTTTGTCAAAGGTGTCAAATTAAACTTGAAATAATATGAACTAAACAGTAAAAAGAAAAATAGTCTGGAATATTCTGCCCAAAACAATTTTTATATTAACTGCATGCAATGAGAATCATCAGTGATTACTGTATGGTAGGCACTATCCTAAGTGCTTTGCATAAAATAATCTAGTTATACATCATCCTTCATGAAAGTACTATGGGATTAGAGCACATTTCTCAATCTTTTATGATGAGGAAAGTGAGTGACAGATCAGTTACAGTAATTCCCCTAAGTTCCCACAGCCAGTAGAGTTGAAAGTCAGAGTTATGCTCTGTAATAGTAAAAAAACAAAAAATGGGGCTCCAACATAGCATTGATTGAGCAATAACTTGCTGCAGCATTGTGTAGGGTATTATATATTTCTAATGGAATAATACTTAAATGTGCCCCCTGATGCATCTTCTCTATAATCTTTCCTTTCATTTTCCTAAAAACCCTTTCTTCCTTTGAGGCTAAGCCATGAGGTTCCTCACCTTCAATGAAGGGCATATTAGCTAAACAAACTCCACAGTGTAGGACAGAAGAATAAATTGTTAGAGTCATAACAATACAACAGAAAAGGGAAATAAGGTCTGCAAAGGGATATTGGGGTGGATATGGCACGAGCAGATTCTGTGAGCAAGAGAAAAGGGCTGTTAATACTTCCTGGGGACACTCAAGGCTACCAGGGGACAAATTTGTAGGTTAACGTCTCAAATTATTTTCAAAGTAAATGCTTGGTGGACTGATCCACTCCATTTGCCCCCAGAGGACATATTTATAGATCTGTACAAATTCATTATTTATGCTTAATTCTATGCCCAGGAAACCCAAGTCTAAGCCCAAAGCCTTTATTTTTGGAGCGATGCCCTGATGAATCATTTAATAGCTGTGCTTTAAAAAAAAAAGTTATTAGGCTTCATGTAGATAGAACAAATAGCCATGATTGGATTAATGAATAAATCTTAACTGCCTCCCACAGAGTACTCAATAGTATTTCCAACAGGGGAAAAAAATAAAAGAAACTCTTTAAAAATCCACGATGTCAGGCAGTTGCATAATCTAAAGCCTTATTGTATTTGGCAAAATCATAGGTGAGGGAAAGACTAAAATTGTCTTCATCAGCAGAAAAGAAAGAAAAGTGACTTTTAGTGATGGCTCCTCAATATTTTAAAGAATAGTGAAGTAGGAAACCTAAGCATCCCCTAGGTGTTACCAGGAAACTCATTGCCGACTGTCAGTCAAGGTAACTGACATAACGAGACAATACAATCTATTCTAATATAATGCTGGGAGTCAATGTTAATAAAACATGGCAGAGGAGTCCAGAGAGCCTCTGAATGTTCCATGCGCAAGCCCACTGAGGACGGAACGGTTCTCACGTTCCTAATGCCTAAGTCAGAAAATGAGAGGGGATTTCCTGCAGGAATCTGAGAAGGAATTAGAAGCCCAGGATTTCATTAAGAAGAGACAGCACTATGTGGGTTGCTGGAGAAAGATGACCTCGCTAGATTGTTAGTGAACAGGAAGCACGTTTCAGGCCATTATGCAAATTAAGACTCAGTTAAACTGAAACAGCCAAGAACAACCTAAAAGGAGCCCCAGGGCTTTTCTTCTGCAGAAGGTCAGGATCACGTGCCTTTAAACGTTGCCGATTCTCCTACGGCAAAAGGCATATTTCTAAACCTGAGATTTTCCATTTTCAATCTCCTCTCTCTGCAAACATCAGGCTCCTGCCTTTTGAGCAGATACAAACTTCTAGACTGAACAACATGGAGACGTTTTCATTTCACATTTCATACGTGTTTAGATGAGAAAAAAAATGGAAGAAACTCAGAAATTCTAAAATACTTAGAGTACTCTATGCATGCATGGTGGTGCAATGGCTGGCATTGATTGTGGAAAGAGCCACACTCAAGGGGCCAAAGAGCCGCATGTGGCTCGTGAGCCGCGGTTTGCCGACCTCTGTTTAGGGGACCACTGGTCTCCTGTTGGCCTCTGACCTTGTCAAGCCATGCAATGTCATTTTTTGTACTATTGCTGCTCCAGGCTGACACTCCCTCGGTTTTCTGTGATCCCCAAAGCTGTGCTTCTGCTGCTTGGCCGGCTGGTTTATGTTTCTTCCCCACTCTTACCACCAGCTTCCCTGACACGTATATTCCTAACGTGGCGCACATTTTCAAATCTATGTCTCCAGCCCAGACATGACTAATGCTGACACTGACCTTGCTCACCTTGATTATTTGGCCCGGTGATATCTGCTCAATTTCTCCAGCCATAGAGTTACTAGTTTTTCCCCTTTCCCTGCTATATTTGTTAGGATGTCACAGTATTTTAAAATTCTTTTTTAGACCCAGTGTTTTTTTCAATTTCCCTGAAAGTACAAAGAACAGATCATTTTTTTTTCTCCCAGACACATTTTACACTTGAAAATTACTAGGCAATATTTTCAAGTATGTCAAAGATGTTTCCTTCTGAACCCCTACATAGTTTTGCATTATTTTATATAATAGGTATGGTCATGAAAGTAAACATACGCACTGTATTGTATTACAATAACCAAAACAGCCTAAGGTTTCCATGCTTTTTAAATAACTACTCCCTGTTTTGTATTTCTTTTCAGCCTCAATTTAGTTAAAGTTAGTTGAATAGAATTTCTGTGGCAACAGCAAGCTGTCAGTTGCAGTTGTTTGTTGTAGTTTGGGTGCTTGCCTCCAGTTTGGCCCCACTGTCCCTTCATGATTGATTTATCTAAACTGTTTAAAATTAGGGGAGAGAGAGAAAGAGAGAGAGAGAGAGAGAGAGAGAGAGAGAGAGAGAGAGAGAGAGAGAGAGAGATATATCAATTTGTTGCTCCACATATTTATGCATTCATTGGTTGATTTTTGTATGTGACCTGACTCGGGATCAAACCTACGAAAGTGGCTTACTGAGATGTCCCTCTTACCAACTGAGCTACCCAGCCAGGGCTAACTGAACTTCTTTAGTCTTCAAAAATGAGTCAGCGTCTTGATTTAAAGTCTAAATAAAAAATAAATGATGGATTTTAACTCACATTCTTTTTGGGGGCAATCTATTGATTGTTATAAGTTTCTCCTGCTCCACCTTGCTTCCCTTAATTTCATGAAGTCTTGCATCCTAGTTAGGTGATGTTTTCTAATAATTTTTCCCAGCTGAGTGACACATAATGAGTATTTGTTAAATACTTGTTACTTGGAGGTTTTTTGTGTTTTTTAAAAAATATTTTTTATTGATTTTTTACAGAGAGGAAGGGAGAGGGATAGAGAGTTAGAAACATCGATGAGAGAGAAACATCAATCAGCTGCCTCCTGCACATCCCCCACTGGGGATGTGCCCGCAACCAAGGTACATGCCCTTGACTGGAATTGAACCTGGGATCTTTCAGTCTGCAGGCTGACGCTCTATCCACTGAGCCAAACCAGACAGGGCTACTTGAAGTTTTTAATGAAAAGGGTGATAGGGATATATTTGTAAAAGACCCGTATTAGTTTACTAGAAACTAATGTACCATTGAGTTTATTTTCAGACTTATTCCATGAATATGAATGAAACCACAGCATAGGGAATTGGAAATAGCACGGCAGTTGGATCAAAAGAATGAATTCTTGATCATGACTATGGTATTTATTATCTGGTTGCCTTAGGCAAGTCGTTTATTAAACTGAACTTTATTTAGTGGTTTCCTCTATAAAAAAAGCATGCAAATGCACGTTTGCATTATTTTTTTTAGTACCAATAATTACCAAAACATAAAAATCAGGTTAATTACCCTTATTTTAGCCCTTGTCAATGATCTCAATCATATTATGATAATCACCTCATATCTCCATGTACTAATTATTTTTTCAATGATATTTGATTAGCCTTAATATACAGAGTATATAATTATCAGAATTTTGAATAAAAAATAAGACTGGCATTTTTCAATATATTTTAGAAAAAAATAAGCAAGGATTTATTTTAATTGTCCACATGGGTAAATAACTCATGTCAAATGTGCAAAGATGTCTAATTTTTAAAGAATGGAAGGGCTGGAAGATAACCTAGGATCATAATAGAGTTTAAACAACTCATTTTACACACTAATACACAGATGAATTTTATTTTTTTAAGAGGATAAGCAGCCAGACAATTTTATGAACACTTGGGTTGCGGGAAACGAGTTAAGTCGGCTCGAGTGAATTGCGCGTACTCCGCGGGAGCCGTCTTAAACTCGGTTCATATAGATTTGCGGTGGAGTGCGGGAAACGTGTAAACTCGGGCCGATTGTAACTGCGTATTACCAAATATTTCATTTCAATCGAACCCATACTTCAAAAGATATAGGCATTTTAACGCGCCATCTTATATTTTGGCGGGAAATTCACCCGCAACCCAAGTGTGAATACACCAGGGTTTTGTAAACACAAACTTACTGCCTATATGCCTCTCATACCTGTTCGGGTAAAATAAACAGAGATTACGTAAATGGTTTGGGTAAATGGTTCTTCCTTTATCCAATCTCAATTGGAATTATGCAGTCTCTCTCTCATCTTCTCAGAGCATGTTCTCTTAAAAAATATATTTTATTGATTTTTTTTACAGCGAGGAAGGGAGAAGGATAGAGAGTTAGAAACATCGATGAGAGAGAAACATCGATCAGCTGCCTCCTGCACACCCCGTACTGGGGATATGCCCACAACCAAAGTACATGCCCTTGACTGGAATCGAACCCAGGACCCTTCGGTCTGCAGGCCCACGCTCTATCCACTGAGCCAAACCCGGTCAGGGCTTCTTTTAATTCTTTGACACAAAGCATGGCCTGCCTTATTTGAGCTTGATTCTCCTAACTAGGCTGGGGACCACTAGAGGAGAGAAACTTTGTCCTTTTGCCTGACCATGTGCAGCACAGTCTCTTACACATGAAAAGGACTCCATATGTGCTTTTTCTATTGATATTCAAGTGTGTGACTTCTAGTGTTACTCTAGGAAACAGATTGACTTTCCTAGAAAATAGTATTTAAAATGTAGGAATGTCTAGATTATCAGGTAAATCAATGAAAAGCTTTTAGATTTGTTTTATTAATATTCTCAGCTTAATAATTATGGCTCATCTTTTGCATAATGGTCACAATATATATCTGGGACATTTGAGCTATAAAGTCAGAGGCCAAATCATCATGCTGATATTTCACATTTTAAAAATAAATTAGCTTATGTAGAAGCAGTTAATCCTTGATGTCAAGCAATGTTGCTTTTTTTCCCCCTAAGTAATTTAAAATATAATTTCCCCTTGGATTTAAAAGCTCTGAGATATGCTATATTGAATAAAATCAACTCTGCTTTGGAAAAGAAAGACACACTTCATATAGCCTGAGAATAATTTTCCATAGACTAATGCATTTTCTCTTAGAATCCATCACAATTCAACCTGTATATTCTCAAGAAACAACTTTGAATTCTGAAGTTAATTCAGAAGGCGCAATCTACTAGAGTTAAAAGTTCTGTAATGATATTTATAAAGTGCTAAAACACCTTGAAAGTGAAATACACTGTAAAGAAAATAAAAAATATGATTAGTAGGAATATTAGTTCTCAACTCGTATATTGCTCATATGCCATTTTAATATAATGATTATTTCTGAAGCCATTGGAAGACTGTCTGCAGGTACAGTTGATTAACATCATGAGAAAACTGCATTCAGATGTATATATGCTGTGTATGTACATAAATTAAATATAATTTTGCACCAGGGGATAATTATTATCATGGTACTAGTTTATATTTCTAACCTATTACATTTCATAAATGCTAATACATATGCAATTACTTTGTTATTTAAAAAGATCCTGTGAGGTGATCATGGTAAGATAGAATCATCCCCTCACCTTTTTTTTTTTAAGTTGGAAAACCGAATTCTAGAAAATGTGACTTTCAGAGGAATTTCAGCTACAAAGTGCAGAACTAAGGTTACAAATCAGGTCTCCTAGAGCAGTGGTTCTCAACCTTCTGGCCCTTTAAATACAGTTCCTCATGTTGTGACCCAACCATAAAATTATTTTCGTTGCTACTTCATAACTGTAATGTTGCTGCTGTTATGAATTGTAATGTAAATATCTGATATGCAGGATGGTCTTAGGCAACCCCTGTGAAAGGGTCGTTGGACCGTCAAAGGGGTCATGACCCACAGGTTGAGAACCGCTGTCCTAAAGTATAGTCAGGTGCCCATTCAGAAGGAAGTAATGTTCATGTCAGGTACATGCGCATGCACACACATGTATTCCTTTTGCTTAAATTCATTATAGCATAGTAATTAAGAGCAGGGGGGTAGAGCTGCACTTGTTAGCTTCATATATTGGTTTTGCTACTTATTTTCTGAGTCATAAAACTGTTAATTTTGTGCTTCAGTGTCCACTTTTGTCAAATAGGAGCAACTCATAGTTGTAACTGTACTCCAAACACTATATATATGTAGGTATATTTGAATATATATATATATATATATATTCAAATATACCTACAGCTTTTCTAAATGTGTTCTATATGCCTGTTTTCTGGTTTTGTTTTTTAAAATATCAATAATTTGCTTAATTATCATGTGAAAATCCTATTTAAGCTTTAGTATTTTAGCATGCAGTTTATTTCCCCCCCCCAAATCTTGCATTTTTTCCTAAATCATCTCAATATTTTCATAACAGCACATTTGCCTCTCTTTTGTAGCCTCATCTTTGACTCAGACAATGTTTATATATAGTTTATCCTCACCTCAAGTTGTAAGATGTATAAGAGCTGTGAATGTAACCCTTCCTTTTTATCCTTGCAAATACACTCTGCCCACCGCTTACTCTGACCTCAGATGTAGCCCATGGTTCCCTGTCTTTCAGGCAGATGAGATCTGAGAGCACCACCGTTTGATCCTGTTCTGTATGCTTCTTCCTTCTTGTTCCAGGTTTTCCTGTTGCTATATCTCTGGTCTACCCATAAGGACCTACCTAGCACCCAAGTATGTGCAGCCCAGAAGTGTGGGAGAATTAATACCTGCTGCACTGCCCTGGACCACTGGGGGCGAGAACTCCAGCATGACTGCCTTTCTTTTTCCTCCCTCCAACAGTTCTGAAATGCACTTCATAGATCCCACTGAAGATCTTGGGGAGATCAATACTAACATCATTTATTGTATTATATTTTTTGCCTGCTCTGATTTCACTGCCTCAATACTCGTTTCTCGAACTCACTCTATCTAGTCTTTTGTTTCTGACTCTGCTTTCTGGGAAACCCAGGCTAAATACATCATGAATATATCTCAGTCATTATTCTCTTCTTTATAATGCAGTTTGAACCCAATTACTCTTCAATTGAATTGTCTCCATTTATTATATTAAACCTTAACCTTGATTTCTGATTAAGTTTAATTGACAATAACTGTCTGTAATTTAGCTTTGTATTTTCTTGGCTTTTTTTTTTTTTTTTACAAACCATTGAAAATTTGAAGAGGTTGATATTTAAGGAACCCTGTCATGCATCTTTTATAAAGGCAACACTCCCCTTCCAATGTGAGTAATCCCTTTCTAATTTAACTGTTTTCTTGTTCTGAGTTTATTTTTTTAAATACCCATATTTCTGATTTCAGAGAGAAAGGGAGAGGGAGAGAGTGATAGAAACATCAATGATGAGAATCATTGATCAGCTGCCTCCTGCATGGCCCCCACTGGGGATCAAGCCCACAACTAGGGATATATTGGGATCAGGAATCAAATCGTGACCTCCTGGTTCATAGGTCGATGCTCAACCACTGAACCATGCCGGCTGGGCTGAGCTTTTTTTTTTAAATTTTAATGCATACCCGAGTATGTCAATATTACACTATAAATTTTCTAGTGATTATGTAATACTAATTTTTGGAGTTTATTTTGCATTTTTTATTGTAGGTCTATAAATTTTCCTTCCTATTTAAGAGTTTCTTCATCAAGTTCTCCTTTTCTAGATAAAGCATATAAATCTTGATATGCACTCTGTCCAGTGGCTCTCAAACACGGATTTAAGATATAGAGTTCTGATGTTTAAGGATTGTGCCTTTAAGCATAATCTGATAGTCCATGTCCAATAATTTTGTCAGAAATTCTCCCCTCACTCTTCTTTATTTAGATGAACTTTCTATTTGTAATCCTGTATAATAAAAGGCTAATATGCAAATCGACCAAACAGCAGAATGACCAGTCGCTATGATGCACACTGACCACCAGGGGGAAGACGCCCAATGCAGGAGCTGCCCTCTGGTGGTCAGTGCACTCCCACAGGGGGAGCAGCAGGGGCAGGAGCCATCTCTTGCCTCTGAGGCAGCACTAAGGACCCCTTGGGGGGTGTCCAACTGCCGGCTTAGGCCCGCTCCCTGCTTTGCAGACATCCCCCGAGGGGTCCCCGAACTGCGAGAGGGTGCAGGTCGGGCTGAGAGACCTTCCTCCCCCCGCAGTGCATGAATGTCGTGCACCGGGCCTCTAGCAGAAATAATCATGGCTAATATTTATAGAGCAATTTCCAAGTGTGAGGCAGTATTCTCAACACATTTTGTCAATTATTTCACTACTTTTTACAACCATACCATGAGATAGGTGCTATGATTTACTTCATACAAGGATAATGAAATGGACTCCCAGATGGGTTACATAGCTTCCCAACATCACATGACCAGTATATGATATGGCTTCCTCATAGCTGAGGTATATGCCTTTGATATCACTCCACAGCTGATATTCTTAATTACCGTGTTCTACTGTTGCTCAGTGATGTAGTGTATTATAACATGGTGGGCAGCTGAGATTGCACATTTTAAACTGAAACAAAAATCCAGTGTGTAGTGGGTTGGTTATGGAATCATCAAGCTACAAGTCATCGGGAGAAGACAGTAAGAAGGGAGAAAGTTTTTGGTTGATGGAGATGCTCCAATGTCAATCACCACTTATAGTGCCTGATGACTAAACATATATAATTACATCTTAGAGTACCACTACCACAACTTCTCTGTTCAGCCTAAGGCATCAAAATAAACATAAATGATTCCAGTGCAATGATACACTTATTTACCATCTGAAATTTAATTGTGGCTAACAATTATGAAATGCTTACCATGCATCAGATGCATTGCATACATTAACTAATTTAATGCACACAAAAGCTCTACAAGGTAGACACTACTATCATCCTCATTCTACAAAGACACTGAGGTGGTACCAAGTTAAGTAACTTGCCTGAGACTACACAATGCTATATTGTAGACAATGAAATTCGTGTTCATTTAGTGCTACTCTAGAACCCATCCTCTGAACTACTACACTGCAGTGGCTTTCCATCTATGGTGAAAATAAGGCATCATTAACATAATTTATGGAGGTAGAAGTGGTGATACAATAGCATTCCAAAAGCTGCTACCTAGGCTTCTCTTCCTCATAGCTGAGGTATCAGGGAAATATTCACAAAGTCAAGAGCTTTTTAGATTGGATGCAACTAAGTGAAAACAAACAAACAAACAAACAAACAAACAAAAACAGATTTCTGGCTCTAACTGGCTTAGCTCAGTGGATAGAGCATTGGCCGGCAGACAGGAAGGGTCCTGGGTTTGATTTAAGTCAAGTGCACATACCTGGGTTGCAGGCCCTGCTTGAGGCTTGTGAAGGAGGCTACAAATCAATGTGTCTCTCTCACATTGATATTTCTCTTTGCCTTTCCCTCTCTCTTCCACTCTCTCTAAAAATCAATGGAAAAATATCCTCGAGTGAGGATTAAAACAAACAAATAACAACAACAACAAAAAAAACAGATTTCTGATACAATAGGAATTTAACAATGTGTAATTTAATTTATCTTGTGTTCTTTGGTGATACTATAGTGAATCAAAGAAAAGTAGCATAACATTAAGACATTTTATTAAACCCACAAATAATGGTATGATATTAAATATGCCCTTTAATCCACCAATAGCCCAATAGCATGGAAATTATATAAAAATAGTCTAAAGATATCGCCTCATTTGCAACAGATGAATTGACAGACATGTTGTCACTCTCTTGTAGAAATAAGACACATTAATATTGAAGGAAATGTTAGGAGTTAAAATATGTGTCTAAAATAGAGGCAGTTATAGTAGAAATTATGATGTGAATGAGCAAGTATAATAATCATTGAAAAAGAAAATCAAGGATAAGAAAATCATATTAAACAACCCCATTTAAAAAACAACCTTATCATAATGAGTTTTATTTTGTTTACTAATTCTTTGCTGTTATGTTGATCCTTTTTTATTTGTCTCAGTATATAAGTAGTCTAAGTTAGAAGCACAGAATTGAGATAAACCCATATAGTTATTATTTTTAATTATATAAAGCAAAGGAAGGAAAGATCAGAGGTGAAAGGTACTCACACCCAATAAGCAGATAGAAACAGGGCGCAATGGAATCTGTCAGATGACTGAATAAAGGGTCTCAAGAGGAGACCTGATAATACAGTTTAATCCTCTATCCCTTGGAGAAATAAAACCCCTTAGTGATCTTACTAATTATAATAAGATGTTAATGAGGCATAATGACAACGATAGTAAACAAAGGTGTAAGTCTAATGAACAATTATGATTGATGCTGAGTATAAAAAGGAGACAATGAGAACGTTATAAAGGGCAGGAAAGGAGCTGTAAGAGAGGCTTTAGTTGTATTATTTTTTAGTTGTTCTTAGACTTTACTGTGCATGAGAATCACTCAGATGGCTCGTTAAAACACAGATTCTTGGGCACCACCACCAGAGTAAGTACGTCTGGGTTTAGAGTTGAGAATCTGCATTTATAACAAATGCCTAGGTATTGCCATTGTTGTTGGCACAGAGAAACTTTGAGAACCACTTTTTCTATCTAAACTAGCAAGCATGCTATCTCATTCTATTTCCTTAGGGTGAAGCTCATATATTCTTTTTAAAAAATATATATTTCTAAACTGATTTCAGAGAGGAAAGGAGAGGGAGAGAGAAATAGAAGCATCAATGATGAGAGAGAACCATTGATTGGCTGCCTCCTGCATGCCCCAAACTGGGGATAGAGCCCACAACCTGGGCATATGTCCCAACTGGGAATTAAACTATGACCTCCTGGTTCATAGGTCAAAGTGCAACCACCGAGTTATGCTGGCCAAGCGAAGCTGGCATATTCTTGGGTGGGCAATCCTAAATTGCCTATTCTGATCACTATCACTCCATGTACCACCACGGGGAGAACCAGGCTAACAAAGAATGATCTGGAAGCAAGGAGGAAATAACAACAAGTGTATGGTAGATGACAAAAAGCAAGGCGATATGATATGATGGATCTGAGTAAGGATGGATCCTGAAGTGAAATATGTTTGTGCTCACGTAAAAATTACAACATTAAACAAAAGCAACTGTTTATTTTTAATCTAGATTCTTAAAAGTTCAACTTCTACACAATAGCAAAAGCAAGTCAAGCAATCTGTCAAGACAAGATGAAAAGCATCATTTTAGGGAAGAAATAGAAAGATGTTTCTCTCCTGTGATGACTAATTGCCCCGTGTCTGGCATGTTTCTGAAGCTGCCACTGCTTGTTAAGATATGTTTCCCCAAAACATATGTACCCTGTTATGGTTTTATTTGTTTGTTTCTCAAAGCACAACAATCATCTGGCTGAAAATACCCTTGCTTCTGAAATGGGCCTCACTTTTCTTGTGGAGAGAACCAAGTGAGTAGCTGTGGGTTAAAATCCGTATCATGAAGATTTGTACTGGATAGTGTAACTAGGAAGATGAGTATTATTGCTGGAAGATGAGTAAGCTTGTGTGTTTATTTGTGTGTTGGGCTGGGGATAAGCCCCAGCCCAAACCTCAAATTACTCACCTGAGGATTCAACTATATCTGAGCATATTTAGAGTCCGAAAATAGCCTATTTTGAAAGAGGGAGCAAGGTGCCCGCTGTAAGGAGAGTAAATCTAGGGAAAACAGGTTTTTGGACTCACAGCAATACTCCATTTATTAAAGACAGAAGGTAGTTTTGGAGTCTGCTTTCTGCCCATGTGTGCTCTCTGAGTCCTTGGGAATTCGGATTACAAAACAAACTTGAGCAGTAGTATTTCCTTGTATATATGTAGCATATCTTTATCCAATCATCTGTCTAAAGACACTTCGTTTGTTCCCATGTCTTGACCACTGAGAATAATGCTGCAATGAACATAGGGGTGCATACATATTTGCAAATAAATGTTTTTAAAATGTTCAGGGAGCTAATCAGGAGAGGGGTTGCTGGGTCATGTCGTAACTCTACTCAATTTTTTTGAGGAACATTCATACTGTTTTCCATACTATTCAGCCATAAGAGAAGATGAAACACTGCCCTTGATGACAACATGAATGGCTCTTGAGACTATCAAAGATCAGTCAGAGAAAGACTAGCAAAGTCCGACAGAGAAAGTTAAGAACCCTATGATTTCACTAGTCTGTAGAATATAAAACTGAAAGCCACAAATGAACAAACAAGAAAAACAAACAAATAAAACCTCCTAGCCACTGATAACAGTATGGTGTTATCACAGAGAAGGAGAGTGGGGTAGTGGTAATGGGTAAAGATGGTCAAACATACAGTGACAGAAGATTTGACTATGGGTGGTGAGCATACAATGCAATATACAGATGTATCCTAGAATTGTACACTTGAAACCTATATTATCTTATTAACCAATGTCACCCCAATAAGTTTAATTTTTTAAAAATTTGAAAATACTTATTCCTTAAAAATAAAGTCATTAGGCACACTGGACCAAGCAAGCTTGGTGCCTATGCAATCAACAGTGCCTTAAGCGGAAAAGAGAGGTCTTTCCCACACCAGCAGGGATACTGCATGGTAAGGCCAGATGGAGAGCTCCACCAGGCAGCAGGGGATAGCACTGGCATGATCTGTGGCAGCTTGGCACAGAGAAATAAGACTGGCTCCAAATAGAAAAAAAAAATTCTATTAATATGCTTGTCACAGACAGGAGGTCAAGTATCTTTGTTTATGTAGTATTCATGAAAGAATAGTCTGCATTATGTTTTTACTCAGGCACAGTGGAATACTTACGGGTTTTAAAAACCAGACATACATTTGTTACATGTATGGGCCTCATCGTAACGTTGATAACACCGTGCTCTGTTTGTTGTCACCACTAGACACTGAGCTCCTTAAGGAGAGGGGCCAGGTTTTGCATATCTTTATCACTCAACACCTGACACAGAGGCAGCACTGAAACATCTATTTGTATTCATGGAGAGAAATTACACTTTGGCTTTAATGCCCCATTCTGTAATGAATCAAATGGACTATGTTCCTTTGTTTCTGGTCACAGGAAAAAGGAAGGCCATGGAGTATTCTTAGATGTTTGTGATTATTGGTTTCAATTTGCACCTTTCTCCAGCCCGCAGGCTTCATGAAATGAAGAGCTTAGGTTCTGCTTACTACCTACAGAGCTGATGCCCATAGCACCGAGTAATCAATAGACTTTTATTGGGAAGTTGACACGATTGAAAAGCACAGCTTCTTGACTATTTTGCCAAAGTAAGAGAAGTCATGCACAACAGTGCCATTCACCCTCTTCAAAGAGGCGATGGTGATAGTCTTGCGTACCCCGTTAACTCCTCTTTTATTTTAGTTTTGGAGATAACAATACTCATTTACTTTTAGAATTAAATTATATAATCTAGAACACCAAATGAAAGTAGTGATTATTGCCCAAGCGACTTCATTTTGCAATTTTTGCCATAAGAGAAGATGAAATACTGCCCTTTGTGACAACATGGGTGGATCTTGAGACTATCATGATAAGCAAAATAAGTCAGACAGTGAAAGGATTCGATTGATAGACCACAGAGTCATCCACTACCAAATCAATTTTTTCTAGATGACTACACTACCCAATGGAGAACATGGCTGTGAAATAAACATATTATGGGGTTTATTAGTAGTACATGGGGATGATCTGTGTGTGTGAAATCTATTAGAATTGTCTTCAAACAGGTTTTATTACAGGGCAACAATACGGAGATTTTATTGTGTGAGCCTTGCAGTTAGCTGTTGTTTTATATTTCTGGCAGTGACATCGTGACTAACTTGGGAATTACACTTAAACAGCATTTATTTTTTTATTGATTTCAGAGAGGAAGGGAGAGGGAGAGAGAGAGAAACATCGATGAGAGAGAATCATTGATTGGCTGCCTCCTGCACGCCCCCTACTGGGGATTGAGCCGGCAACCAGAACATGTGCCCTTGACTGGAATTGAACCTGGGACCCTCCAGTCTCCAGGCCGACGCTCTAGCCACTGAGCCAAACCAGTTGGGGCTCTGAAAATGTTATATGTAGACTATGACAAACAACAAAAATCACATGGCACTTGTTAAAAATTCATAGTCCTCAGACCCATTCCAAAGCACCCCACCTGGACCAGGAGCCTCAGTGGTCCAATTTAGCAGTTGTTACTCATTATATTTATACATTCCAAAGTTGGCTAGTCATAACTCTAATACTTAAAGTACTTGTTAACTTTTATTTTCAAATTCAGCCTGTATACGTTTTTTATTATGTTACTTTCATTTTGAAAGACCTAACAGAGAGTCACAGATGACTGATAAAGAAGAACTAAAATTTTTAACATTCACTATGATCACAACCTTATGTTGGATTCTTTCATACAAGCTGTTTTTATTAAAACCTGGGAAAAAAACAATATGGCACATTAATATTCCATTATCTACACATGAGAAAACTGAGACTGGAGAGATTAATCCACCATGCCCATGTTGCTCACGGGATTTCAACTCAGATTCTCGATTCCACCTAATCCTTTTCATTTCATCTTTCTGGCCATGATACAAAAGTCAAATTAATGCATGAGAAGCAACAGCACATTTCATGGGAATTCTAAAGAAGCAAAGATCGGTGAGGCTGAAGAGATGAGAGCTGAATGAGGCCTGTCTAGGAATTGCAGATAGGTGTTAACAGTAAGGCATCTTCATAGTAAAATAAATGATTGATGGGCTGAATGTATACCATGCATAAATGGATAATAAATATGATTGGGGACATCCTACATTCTCCTTCATACGAATTACATACATGTAAATATGAGCTCAGGAGCAGACAAAAATAGCTAGCTACCTTATATTTTGTTGCAAATTTGAAAATAGTCCTTTATGTGACAAAGGTGGTCAGAGATCTATAATATAAATCCATGAGAATTAGAATGATGTGTTTCTCACTTGACAGCATATCATCAGTGTCAAGAATGATGCTTGGATTATACACTGGAATACAAGGTGGCATTCTAAGTAAGAGAGATGGAAGGGGTAATTATAGAGCAATAGGAAGGAGAAAAACCTACATAAATATAACCAGCACAATAGCTAGCTTAAACCGGGGTGTTGGGGGAAGTAGTGGTAACATACCTTATGATTATAAAGCACTTTCACTTCCTTAATCAATTGATTCTCACAAAAATCCTATGAATTATTCCAATTTTGTAGCTGAGAAAATATTTTACTGAAGTTCCTACATCCTAGAAAATTGGCATGTGCCCTTCATCACATCTTGTCTGTCTCCTCTTAGTGATGTCTTTTCACTTAATCTGTGTCTCCCTCATATTTGGATAGAAAATGTACTCAGGCTATGGAGCAAATTAAGAATCAATTTATAAATCAGATGTTTATTAAGTTGCTAAGTGACCAGTCTCTATAAATATACTCAAGATTGGCTTCCTGGATCTCAGTCAAGATCTGACATCCAGCAACCATCTTCTAATACCATCGTTTGACCCAAAATGTATTGAAGACAGCAGCACCAAGGACTATGAGGATAAACTGAGTGAAGGACAGCAGCTTTGGGTGGGAGTATTGGAAGGTAGTCAGCCTCCCTTCCCTTTCTTCTCTATGTAAAACTGGTCCTGAATCCTCTTGATCCCTGAAGCCCCTCCTTTACCTGTGTTCCAGTCCATGCTCAGCACTCAGAGGATGTTAACTGGGAATCTTCATTCTGACCCTTTGCCAGCTGTTTTCATACTATACATTCTCATTGGAGTTTGTGCAGGTGGTAGGTCTGCTTCAGACAAATCACTACAGAGATTTTGCTTGTTGGACATTTCAGGAAATGTAATCGGGTCCCTTACTTACTACTGCAGTAGTGATGCTTCTAACTCAGTGGTTCTCAACCTGTGGGTCGCAACCCCTTTGGGGGTCGAACGACCCTGTCACAGGGGTCACCTAAGGCCATCGGAAAACACATTTATAATTACATATTGTTTTTGTGATTAATCGCTATGCTTTAATTATGTTCAATTTGTAACAATGAAAATACATCCTGCATATCAGATATTTACATGACGATTCATAACAGTAGCAACATTACAGTTATAAAGTAGCAAAGAAAGTAATTTTATGGTTGGGGGTCACCACAACATGAGGAACTGTGCTAAAGGGTCGCGGCATTAGGAAGGTTGAGAACCACTGGTCTAACTCAATCAGCCCTTCAGGCTTTCTAGGGTGAACAATGTGCCACGAGTCTACTGGGGTCCAACCAGATCTTCAGTCAACACTAGATGGAGATTGTTTTAGAAATTCCCTGAAAATGTAGGATTGATACAAACTGGATAAGAGAGAGAAAGAATAAAGGACAGTCCGGTAGGGAGCTAACCCATCTATTTGGGGGAGGGAAAGCATTTAAAAGAAATGTCCAATTGGGAGCAAGTCTAATGCGTGGCCATTTTGGTAGCACAAGGCTACTATGCCTTTGGTATCTTGTTTATTAGACAGTGAGAGCAAGGCAGTTACTTATAGAAGTCCCCAAATCTATAACTTACAATGTTGTTATCATCGTTTATAATGATAAGAAAAGGGGAGGACTACAAATGAATTATTAAAGGCAAAATTATCTAGCAAATAACCCATTTTTGACATTTCATGTTTAAATAGCAAACAGGAAAAAAGATAAGAGTTTTCAAGTTTGGGGATTTTAAAACAAAGCTTTGCCTGAATAGCTTGAGTTTGATTGAGTCAATTCTGTCTCTGTATTACACACAGTTCTCATCCTGGGAGAGAGTTGAGAGCAATGTTAAACTTACAGAAAGCTTTCACTTCACAGTGTTTCTCAGAAAAGTGTATGCATTCTCTAGAGGCCATATTAGGTCCATTTCAGAAACCTAGTAGGCACAAGGCTTATATAGAAGCTAAGGTCTGCAAAGTGAATAAGGGTTTCTCCTGTGTTAGAGATTATGGTAGCAGGTGGAAATGTGGTCTAAATTAAAAAGCATTTACATTTTTTTGGTTGTTGTTCAATTAAAGTTGACATTATTAGTTTAAGTTTAAAAGGCAAAGCCAGAAGCAGATGTAAGGAGAGAAAGATATGATGATGTTGAAAAAGGAGGGAGCGAGCAGAAGGCTGTTGCAATTTAACTTGGATCTGGAGATGGGGAGGAGAGAAGGCAAGTATTGTCAAAGCAACTTAATATAACTTAAATTTGCGGCAATGTTTTTCTGCCAAAATAGAAAGGTTTTCAGTGAGATAATATTTGTGAAACATCTGTCCAAGTAAATATGGATTCTGTTTTCTTAAACTCCTACATCAAGGACCTTTGAAAACATTATCCTATACAATAAAAGGGTAATATACAAATAGATCAAACAGCAGAACAACCGGACAACCAATCAAAGTGTAATATGCTAATGTATGCTAAGGATGCTTAATAGCTCACTATGACATGCACGGACCACCAGGGGGAAGATTCTCCAACCAGTAGGTTAGCTTGCTGCTAGGGTCCGGCTGATCAGGACTGAGCGAGATGGGCCGGACATGCCCTGGGGCCCTCCTGTGGTCCCTCCCCGATCATGTATAGGTGGGGTCCCTCAGCCTGGCCTGTGCCCTCTGGCAATCCGAGACACCTTGCTGGTTTCAGCCTGATACCGCAGGCCACTCCCCTTGGGAGGGTGCTAGAGGCAGGGCTCATGGCTGGTGAGTGCTGCTGCAGCAGCGCAAGCCTCTCCTGCAGCATGCACAGTGGGGCCAGGATGAGCGGGAGCAGCAGGAAGGAGCTGCAGGCGGTGTTGGACTGCGGGTTTCAGCCCGATCCCCGCAGACCACCCAGAGGGACCCCACTCGTGCACAAATTCGTGCACAAATTCGTGCACCGGGCCTCTAGTCAATGTATAAACAATAAAGTTTCTAAATAGTGATGCTTTGCCTCTCTAAACATCCTGCAAGGTCACTAAAGGAAATAAGCAGTTTTTAAAAAGGGAATTATTAAATGTTCATGTGACTCATACATTTTAAAGACATGGGCTGTTGTAAGACAATATTACTATGACTTTTCTGAATGTCTCAGTGAAGAAGCCCTGAGTGCCTCTAGGCTGAGCTGTGCTGCTGGAAGTAAAATGCCTTCTTATCACCACCTTCTCAAACATCAATACACAAAGTGATCCAAAAGTAAAAAAACAACTTCAAATAAGGCTCAGAAAATACATGCCAGAAGCGAAAAACTGGGCAGTCAATACAAAAGAATGAAATAACCCCTTTGCCAAAGTTAAAAGATCATTTATAAAATACAAAGGGAAACATAGGAAGATGTGCCATACATAGCAAAACACAACATGCAGGTTCTTAAAAGAGAGAAAGTAAATTGACAGATGCTACTGTTTGAAATATCAAAGAAAAAAACTCATTAAATGAAAACAATTATTTTATGTTATTTTCTAAATGGATTTTGGGCTGTGTATTTGATGCGCACCCCTGGATGCATTCTCATTTGTGAAAAAATTTAATGCAACTCATTAATTACACTGGACACAAATGAATTGTTAACCCCAGGTGGTAAGTCTGGGGAAACAAATATTCTTTTCTTACTTATTAGATTTCATTACTGTATTTGAGTTATTATGGAACGTTAATGTAGCTATTTTAGTTTCACTTTAATGTAACTATTTTAATTACTCACGAGCATAGAGAACATCTTTTGTATATGTGGAGCAACAACAAGATGGATAGCTTTAGTTGACTTTACCTTTTGGTACAGATATACAACAATATTGCCTGATTATGAAGATGAGTGGTATCTTAAAGAGCCTCAAGTATACTCCACTTTTAACTCTCAGAAAGATTTAAAATGTTGGAATTTTTTTTTGTTATCAGTGGGGGAACTAAGAGAAAGATAGGAAACTTGGGCTGGGACTGAGTTTATAAACTGTTTAAATTTGGATAATTCCTTATCCAAAGTGATATTTATGGAAGCTTCTGAATTTATAAACTACTACATTAATATTGTGGGTTTTTTTTAAACAAGTAAATGTAATCTCAATAGTCAGTTGTGTCATGTATTGGAAATACATGTTTGTATTGATTTTAGAGAGAGAAGAAAGGAGAGGGGGAGAGAGAGAAGCATTGATGTGAGAAAGAAACATCAATCACCTGCCTCCTGCACGTCCCCAGATGGAGCCTGCAACCTGGGCATGTGCCCTAATCAAGAATTGAACCAGTGACCTTTCGGTGCATGGGATTCTCAACCAACTGAGCCACACCGGCCAGGGCTGACCTGTAAAATTTAATCTCCAAACTAACTTGCTGATTAATATGTCAAGCTTGAAAACAAATGCAAAAGGTTTATTTGAAAAATGAAGTATGAAGTTAGTAGGATAAATGTGAATAGACTATTTAAGATTAGGTTATGCTTCAAACTAAAAAAAAACTATGTACTTATTAGATTTTCATAATGATATGACATTGCATATATACACTATATTTCAGCATGGATCATACTTCAAATGTGTTCTCTTATTGTAAAGTCATGTGTCCGGTAGAATTTCCATATAATTGGCTAGGCAATCTGGTCATTATGTTTCTACCACATGTAAATTCACCTTGTGATAAATTAAGACAGCTAATTACTAGAAATGAGAAGCATATCAATTATATTCCCAATATATTCTGAGAAGAGTATTCCAGGTAATTTGCTTCCTATATATTTTACTCTGTAACTTGTGATAAATTCCAACATTTTAAATCTTTCTGAGAGTTAAAGGTGGAGTATACTTGAGGCTCTTTAAGATATTCCTACCACATAAATTAACAATAGTTTAAAATGTTTCAGCCTTTCTCTGTGTGTCCAATAAACTCAGATTTAATGCAAGAAAATTTCATTAGACATGGCTTAAAAAGAAAAAAAAGGATAGGTAAGGGACTTTTCAAAATTGGGAACTTTGTTAATAAATTAAGGAAATTAAAGGCTATTCAGAATTACAGAAAATTACTTTTAAAAGTATTTCTGACAAGTTTAAATGCCTTTATGTCACAAAGCTCATTCATTAAAGACTCCATCTAAGGTATCGCTATTTAACTATTTCAGAAAATCATGAGTGTGCACAGAGACATTTAAAAGTACCCCCTTCTTTTGCTTTGAGATTTGCTCTCACAATAAATAGCATCCTGTCCAGCAGCAATAAAGCAAATACAAAAGGCAAAGAGACCATTTCTGTACAGCACTTCAAGGCAGTTTGGAAAGTCATGGGGTCATCATATAAATAATGGCTTCGGAGACTTGATCCTTAGAGTTTCATAAAAATAAATTGCTTCTCAATAGTTAGTGCTGATGCATTCATTAAGAGAAAGAATTATAGACACAAGACTTGAGTTCAGTATCACACACAAAAAATTTTTTATGGTACATGGTATAAATGGAGAATGTTTAACTACCTGACTTGATTTAGAAAAATATTTGAAAGAGTCTTGAGGAAAAAGTTATTATATTTATGGTTCTAGGTGGTGTTTTTGAACCATAAAAGTGGTCAATTTCCTATTTTCATCTTCCCAGTATGCACTGACAATACCTGTACAATTTCAAGCTGGTTGACTTCAAGGGAAAATAATGCTCTGACACATCATGATTAGATCCAAGGTGAAAGTAATATTTATAAAGGACATAGATGTTAAAATGACCCGTCTCTAATATTTAAGCACAAAGACAACGTATTGATAAAATATGGTTTTCTATGTTCTTTACAGGATGATTTTTACGTTTAGGGTAAGTAGTAATTAGAATGTTACACATAATAATTGTGTCTTAAGGTGGTTGTAGAGCTCCAAATAATTTGAGACCTTTTATTCTCATCCTTAAAGAGTGGTTGTGTGGTGGTGGTGGGAAGGGATATTAAAAATTGTCAATCAGTTATGAGCTTAACAGAAGGAGACCTCATGTTTCCTAGTGATAGATGGCAAATTTTATCATTTATCAGCGCACTCTGGAGTAAGGCCAAAATCCTCACAACGGGCTATCAGTAACTCAACTGACCTCGCTAGGGTATTACAAGAAATTGTTATCACAGTTTGAAGGACAGCAGAGTGCTGTGTGTTCTGAACTTAGATATTAAAAAGAGGTAAAAGCATCTACATTACCCCCTTTAACCTGACAATACTTTAAAAACTAGAAAATACGATTATTACTTTTCCATAGAGATCCAGCCAGACACTCACAGAGCTTTGGTTTTCACCTGATGCTACTGTCAGCCTTCCATGAATTAAGCATCGGGCCTGAATCCTCAGTGTTTAGTCCCTAGTTGTAACTAAGAAATCTATAATCACTCTCCCCGGGCATTGCCATCTTCCTCTTCTTGGACTGCCTTGCTGTCCTGATAACTAATTCTGTGTGATTGGGGAAGGAACGCAAGAGGAAAAGTGAAATGGGAGAAAAGAGGGCATGATAAACTTTATCTTGTTGCCTTTTTAGAGACATCACTGATCAATCCCTGGGGACACACACGAGTTGAAAATTTCACTTCAAAGTACTGAATAAATGTTATCTCATTATTTTGTCCCTCACATTCGAAGGGATTCGGTATACAAGATGACATGTGAAAATAAGTTGAATTAAAGTCATCATTCGAGCTCTGCTGCTGATTTTCCTGGTAAGAAAATTGATGTTTTAGACCATGATTAGAATGTTTTCCATCTTGGCCTATGATCATTTCATTTCCCTTTACAAAATGGAAAAGAGTCTTTGTATATACCAGTGATGGCGAACCTATGACACACGTGTCAGAGGTGACACACGAACTCATTTTTTGGTTGATTTTTCTTTGTTAAATGGCATTTAAATATATAAAATAAATATCAAAAATATAAATCTTTGTTTTACTATGGTTGTAAATATCAATAAATTTCTATATGTGACAGGACACCAGAGTTAAGTTAGGGTTTTTCAAAATGCTGACACGCTGAACTCAAAAGGTTCGCCATCACTGGTATATACTGTCAATTTCTTTACATTTTTGAAAGTGTCCTCTGAAGCTTTTTAAGTTCATTACATTAGCTTAATTGCAGGGGTCCTCAAACTACGACCCGCGGGCCACATGCAAATACAAATACTGTATTTGTTCCCGTTTTGTTTTTTTACTTCAAAATAAGATATGTGCAGTGTGCATAGGAATTTGTTCATAGTTTTTTTTAAACTATAGTCCGGCCCTCCAACGGTCTGAGGGACAGTGAACTGGCCCCCTGTTTAAAAAGTTTGAGGACCCCTGAATTAGAGGGTATGGTATGGTACGACCTAGCTCTATAGACTATCTACTTCATGTAGTCCCATTTGTTTAGTTTTCATTTCAAGTTTAAAACAATGCGATTGCACTTCCTTCTTTTGATCATGCTATACATCTTCTGGCTTGGGTTGCAAAACATGCAAGAGTTTTAACCTCAGAGAGAGGAGAATGAGTAAGGGCTGAAAAACAGAGTGGTGGACATGACTACAGTGAAAGTACTAATCATACTTTAGGAGTGATTACCATCAGAGGAAGGGAAAGTTCCTAACATTCTCAACATTCTCAGCGCAAACAGAAACCTTCTGTATTTTAACTTCTGACTGAGAAAACCATGGTAACGATTACAAATGACAAAATAGAGGCAGGACACTTACCAAGAAAAGTCCACTTATTTTTCTTGGTGAAATTCTGAGCATTGTTTAAAATGACATGGTTCAATAGTTTTATAGCACCTATGCACAAAAAGTCTACATTTCAAGTAGATAGCTCAAGACTACACATATGCAACAATGAAAACAAAAATGTGTGATAGCAATAATTATAACATACTAAGCATATCTTAAGACAAGTCAGTTTGCTAATGTCGGAACTGAGATGCCCGATAGTGCGTTTGAGGTTCAATTGTAGAAGCCTCCTGGAAGGATCAATGTGAGGTAGGAGGTAATGCAATCAACTCCTTCTCCCTCCACCCAAGGATGTCTGTGTAGGATGGAGTAAGAGTCTAAATAGCAACTAGAGACAGTAAACAAGAGACCAGGCAAGGACTAATCTTTTTATCAGGATTGCAATTAAATAGAAAGATGTTTATAGGAGTATTCCAATTCATTCAATAAACTAAGTCAAAATAACGTACTAAAATTCATGGGAATTGGGAAGGATTAGATGGGGCAATATATGATATGGACCCTATTCTGGAATATAGCATGTGGACTTGAGAAAGCAAGATTACATGAGCGTTCACAGCCGATGCAGCCAGAGTTTTTGGGGGGTTTTTTTGTGTGCGTGTTTTTTGTTTTTTTTTCATGCCCTAGCCTGAATGAAATGTATTCAACTACCTGTGTAAGGCTGAGTCTCTGAGTGGAATTTCTTCAGTAAGTACAGCTCCTCACAAGAGACTTATGAATGGGTAGATGCTATTTAAAAACATTCAGTTCATTAGATGATTTGACTTTGGGTAAGAGGCACACCCTGCAATATATAGATCATGTATCATAGAAATGTACACTTACAACCTGTATAGTCTTCATATTAACTAGTGTTATCCCCAATAAATTTAATAAAATAAAAACCAATTAAAATAAAAGTGTTCGATTAATTAGGAATACAACTATTTACCAGAAATTCATCACTCAGGAGTCTATGATGTCCCACTATATTTCATGATGTACACTTGCATACAGTTGGCGGATTGGCCAAAATTAATCAATGGAACCACTTTATTCAGACTTCACAACTCTTTAAACTGTTGTAATATTTCCCATTCATTCTTTTTAAATCAGACTGTTGACATATAAATATTATATGGATGTCAGGCCCTTTCTAAGAAATTGGTTATGGAGTACTCACATTGCTACATGATAAGAATTAACGTTATTAAATTTTATGCTCACTGGTTGATCATAAGTTCTATCATTCTCACACCTAATCTGTTTTACACATTTGTGCTAACTTAACTATCAGCCACTTGGGCTTTTAGATTTTTAACTCCAAGTTTACCCATTTCTGCTTTCCAATCCTTAATAAATATTACTTGGCTTGCCTGGCCAGTGTTGCTCAGTGGTTGAGGATTCACCTATAAACCAGAAGGTCACAATTTGATTCCCAGTCAGGCACATGCCCAGATTTCAGGCTCAATCCCCAGTGTGGACTATGCAGGAGGCAGCCGATCAATGATTCTCTCATTGATGTTTCTATCTCTCTCTCCCTCTCAGTTCCTCCCTCTGAAATCAATAAAAATATATTTTTAAAAATATTACTTGGCTTTATTAAAGTGGAAATATCTTCTGCTTTTCTATTTAGTTCTTCAAATGATAACACATGTCTATTAGGGAAAGACTCTCCCTGTGGAAACTCAGACCACATGTGCACAGTCAACAGTGGTGTGGGCATTGTGTAGTTTCATTGCTTGGTTTGGAGTTCCAGCTCCACAACACACATCCCTGTGACATTGGCAAGTTTGTTAATGACGTTTAAGACTCAATTGCTTCATCTGTAAAATGGGGGAAATTACTATTATAGTATGATATCCTGTAATACCTATACATGTGTGTATGTAAGTACATGCATGCATATATATTTTTAGTATTTTCTAATATGGTATAACTAGAGGCTCGATGCACAAAATTCGTGCAAGGGGCTTAGCCCTTGCAGCCCTGGCTTCGTCCAGACGATCATCTGGAAGGTCGTTCGGAAGGTTGTCTGACAGTCATGCTGCTGTTTGGTCTAATTAGCATATTAGCTCTTTATTATATAGGATAATAATGCAATAGTATAGATTATTATAATATGGTATTGCATATTACTACCATGACTATGGTAATAATGAAAATAAGATCTAAGATGTACCTAACACTTTTCTATAAGCCCAGTGCTGCTCAATGTGCTTTGTGTCTGCATTTTATCCGCTCATGACAGCAACCCGGTGAGTTTGGTATCATTATCGCTGCTACCTGCATTTACTACATATGAAGATTTAAAGCCACAGCTCTGACTCCAGAAGATATATGAATGCTTACCATGAATTTAACAAGGTTCCTGGCACATGGTAAATGCTAACTTTCTAAGGAAGAAAGCCTGAATGGTTTGATTTATTTTACAACCAGTTAATTATGTTAAGCAACTGAATAATGCCAAAATACCTGGACAAATCCCTAGAAGAAATTTTTAATAGCAGCTGCCCACATTTACACTACTAGAAGAAATGAAGCACATCATACCAGACCTATATCAGTGTCAAGTTTAGGAAGCCCAGTTCATTAGAAGAGTTATTAAATTGCTTAGTCAACTAAATGTTATTGAGTGTTTGTTAGCTACTGTGATATTTATTTTCATATTAATCTGAGATTGTAGCTATGTCGATATAACAAATCTAAAGCCAATTAATTTAAAAAAAACCAGAAACAATAGGATGGGCCTGGGAGGGATCAATAAAACAGTGGTCTGAAAAATGTTCATTTTTTAGAACTAACAACATCCAGGGATCCTAGCCTTTATCACCCCAAAGGGCAGGCAGTCAGCCCACCTTGGACACACGGAACACAATTGCCATCTGGCTCAAGTAGAATGGCATTTATGGGGACACATAAGAAGCGCTCTGCAACCCAACAGAGATGTTTTCTTAGAAATTAAATCACATACAAAGTTTTGACTACTCAGATAAAAGCCAGAATTGCCACTAATTAACTGATTTTCTATATGAAAATGTCTGTCCCAAGAGCCCTTCATCTCCTGAAAATGCTGGTTTACACACTAGTTAAATCTTTGACAAATATTTGTTTTGAGTGTGTACATATGAATGCAATGGGAAAACCCTATATTGTACCTTCTTATTAAGCTAATTATAATAATGATAATGCTAAAGACAGAATACTTATCTGTGAAAAGAGTCAGAAGCCACTTTTCATTTTCCCCAAAGAAATATATGTCCTTGCCACTACCTTACTCTGTTTGACATTATTTTATGACCTTTACCCTATTGCCCATGTCCATGGGTTATGCATATCTCTCTATATAAAAGGCTAAGTGACCGACCGTACTTCTGTCCAATCAACAGACCAGCCGGTGCATATGATGCGCACTGGCAATTTAAAAATAAACATTGACTCACACATGCGCGATACATATAAAGCTCTCAGAATGGATATTATTGAAATCCCCAGTGAAATTATTTGTAACAGATTATTGAAGCTACCTTTGGAAATAGTATATCTATAGATAATATAAAAAATACATCTAAATGTGTGATTCTTTTTCCTAAAAATGAGGATGTTCATAAATTAAATGAAGAAATTTTGGATATACTCAATGGAGATTTTCACACCTATTTGAGTGATGATTCCATCGATTCAGTGGATGATGCTGAAAAGGAAAATTTTCCCATCAAATTTCTCAATAGTATTACTCCTTCGGGAATGTGATGTCATAAATTAAAATTGAAAGTACGTGCAATCATCATGCTACTGAGAAATCTTAATAGTAAATAGGGTCTTTGTAATGGTACTAGATTTATTATCAAAAGATTGTAACCTAACATAATCAAAGCTGAAGTATTAACAGGATTTGTGGAAGGAGAGGTTGTTCTGATTCTAAGAACTGATTTGTCTCCATCTGACACTGGCCTCCTATTTAAATTAATTCGAAGACAGTTTACTGTGATGCCAGCATTTGCAATATTAATAAATCACAAGGACAAACTCTAGACAGAGTAGGAATATTCCTACCTGAACCCGTTTTTGAACATGGTCAGTTATATATTGCTTTCTCTTAAGTTCGAAGATGTTAAAGTTAAAGTTGTAAATACTTTATCACAAGGGAAATTAGTCAAGCACTCTGAAAGTGTTCTTACTCTTAATGTGGTGTACAGGGAGATATTAGAATAAGCTTAATAAATTTATCAGTCATTGTTTTTATCAGTGTTGTTTTTATATCATGTTTTTGTTGTTTTTATATCATGTCTTTGTTGTTATATCATGTTGTTATTTATTAATCAATTTATATATTATTTTCATATACATTTTACTAATTTTCTTTCATCTCTGACACTTCTATTATAGAGAAAGGGCGAATAGCGATATTAAAATATTTCTTCCAATTAATTTTCTTTCAATGTACATGAATCCATGCACCGGACTACTAGTTTAAAAGTAAATGTTGACTTGTGCGTGCACAATACATATAAAGCTCTCACTGGTGCCAACTGCACGCATGTTTTAATTTATAATACTATATTATATATACTATTTTGACATGTAATTTTTTTGCAGTAATGTAGTTATTGCACAAATCATTCTTCTAATTAAGTTCCTTTCAATGTGCACAAATCCATGCACAGGGCCACTAGTAAGTATATAAGAAGTAAACAAGCAATTAGACAAGGCAAGATCACATACTCTCACACTCACACACTGTCATAAGAATAATTGTAATATTTGGATCACATATTAAGTTATAGGTATCATAATTAAGTGTACACATTTAAAATGTGATATTCATTTAAACCTTCCTTTGGGATATACATTATCAGCTCCATTTTATGGATACATAAACTGAGCTCTAAATAGGTTATATAAACACCACCCCCCCCCCAGGACCATGCAACTGTTACATGGCACAATCGAGATCTAAATGCTTGAAGACTGACACTAGACCAGGGCTTCTCAGTCACTACCCACACTGTTATAAAGCTTTCATTATATTATTTTATTTAAGTATCGCAAAAACCATGTTTAGGTGGTTGTTGAGAAGTCCAGCATAATTAAGTAACTTATTCATTAGAAGCAGACCAAATAAAGCCCATTCTCATTTCTCAATACCACATTTCATTGAACTATAGAAAACTTCCAAACAGACCCATGACACCATTCAACATCCACCATAGGCAGTATGTTTGATAACTCTCAGATGAACAGACTATTCAGAGCAGAAAACACACACTCTACACGAGAAGCTCATCCCCACATCGAGGTATGTCAGTCTGTTCTCGACTCTTAGATGCTTAACATCAAAGTGTGCTTGAAAACTGTCCCTTATGTATTTGAGACACAGTTCTGGAATGAAGCCCAAATAAAACCAAAATCCTAAATATGGTACTCATGGCCCAAGATGCTGAACATTTTTAAACAAGGTGGTTGTTTTATGAGCATCCTTCATTATTTTTAGGTGCTCCATTTGTGAAATGTCAGGTGCCTTTGAATACTTTCACTCAAAAGGGATGCTGGTCAGCCCTCTCCCATGATGGAGTTACAGATTATATTAGTCCTTCTGAAATACAGCTTTCTACATCTGTCCTGATTAAATTCCATCACCATTAAATAAGACCATCCCTTTAAAATACCAAGAGCCATTTAAAAATACAATTTACCTATAGCTTTTCTATTACAACCCAAACAACATTTCTGTGACTGCAAAATCATACATGAAATAATGGATCAAATCTAACTCTTCTTCTTCTTCTTCTTCTTTTTTTTGCTTGTTTTCAAAATTTAAATCATGGTGTGTAACTTAATTCTGTGATTCTGGGAAACATGATGATCTGATGCTTTTCATTTGCTCTTAAATAAAACCACACTGATGAATATGTATTGGGAATTAGTTATTTTCCAACTTTATGCAGCTCATGTAGAATCCAATTGCTAACAATTAAACCAGAAAGAAATACTGACAAGAAGAGTTTAAAGAAATAGAGCAAATTCTAGAGAAACTGGCAGGGAGGGCCTTAGAGGTCAGCTGAGAAGTAGATTATCAGATATGGTGTTTAATATGTGGAGGCAAAGGAAATAAAATACCCTGCTGAGGCACATGCTATCTGAGTTGAACAACACACCCGAACTGGAGGCCCCTTCTGACCCAGACACCAGGCTAGGAACCAGAACTACAAAAGTGACTGCCATACCCACTGCCTGGGAGAAGCTTGTAATTGGGGTCTTTTGTATGGCACTTGTTCCTATTAGTAAGGATATGCGAAATTCACCTTTATGTACCAGTTGTATCATTTGATGGAGAAAGAAAACTTGGCACCCGGTTCTGCTCTGTTTGACTTCCAACTGGAGTTCCTTCTAGCTTTCTAAATTACTTGGCGCTGAGCAAGGCTCTTCTGCCAGAAAGTGAACGACTCAGTATTAGAAACAAGACACATCAGCACAATCCAGATTGAACCTTGAAATCACTTCGATTCCAATAAAGAGAGTCACCTGTACCTGGGAGGAAATTACTCATTACAAAAGATAATAACCGTGATTACGGGGAAAAATAGAGAAAGGACTCTATGTAGCTTCAGTAGCAAAATTTGCATTGTAGATGTTGTTGACATGTTCTGGAAGATGACCTATATAAATCAATACATTTAAGAATAAATTATATTAATAGGAGCCTTGTAAAATATGAATGAATTTATATATTATGTATATATTAATAGACATATCTACTTTTTCAAAACTCTTGTTAATATTATTCCTAAAATAATTAAATTCATAATTTCATATAGGACATACGTATTAGGGTATATCTATGTACATATATTGTGGGGAGCTGATATAGGGTTAAGCCTCGGACTGACCTGTGGGCAAAGTCACAAACAATTCCCAGCTTAGAGGGCACAGTCCTTTTAGCATAATTAGGCTTGACCTTATGAGGCTCTCTAGATCTTATCTGGGAAGCTAATGGGCTGAAGGAAGTGCAGGAAGTGTAACTATGGTCAAAACAAGTGAAACTCACAAGAACTGTGTAACTCTAGAAACCACTACCTTGTTTACCTCTGACTATAAAAATAAAGGCTCAGCTTGCCTCAGGATCTCTCTCTGTGGCCTCAGCCAGGCACAGGGAAGATCCACAGAGAATAAGGAAAGCTAGAGAGTTCTGAACGCTGTCTCTGTGTAAAACATCCTTCGCCGACTCCGTCCACACCTTTGGGAACCCCTGGACCCGCTGGGGCTGGACCCCAGCAATATATGTATTTATATATTTTATTATAATATGCATGTCACTTAATATAGTTAGATTGATTGCTTGCCTCCCACATGTATCCCCACTGGGGATGGAAACTGAAACCTGGGCATGTGCCCCAACCTGGAATCAAATCTTTGACCTTTCAGTGCATGGGACAATGCTCAGCCAACTGAGCCACATTGGCCAGAGCTGGGACATATTTTATATACCTCTTTCAGCACTTGATAAAACAAACAAGTTATTGATTATTTGATCATACCAAAGTTGATCTAATTGATATATACCCACAACAATTAGCAACAGCGATCAAAACAGTCATTTCAAGCACACAGACTACATTTCTAAATAGCATCCATATGCTGAGCCATAAACCAAGGTTCAACGAATTCCAAAGGCCTGACACTATATAATGTTCTCTGGTCATAGTGGAATTAAGCTATAAACAAACAGCAGAAAGACTCTAATAAAGCCCCACATGTTTGGGAATTAAATACACATTTAAGGATTGCTTTGATTTTCCCTGGAGAGCTCATAGTCTAGCTGGCCTAATCATTACTTTAACATATTTGAATAGGTTGGAAGAGTAAACCAGATAATCAGTGTAGAGAAGACAAGGTATAGCATAATGGCCAACAGTATGTATGTGTTAGATTTAATAAACACACACACACACACACACACACACACACCTTTAACCACTAAACCAAAAACTTGGTTAATGTAGGTAACCTGTTTTACCATCAATATATTTCAAAGGAAAAGAAGATAATGAATTATTTATTCACAAAGTTACCACAAAACTTGACTTGGATAATACTTATCTACATTATAAAAGGCTTGTGGCCCTAACACCATAACAACCAAAGACTGGCATGGGTGGGCGGGGCTGTGTGCACAGGTGGGCGGGGCCGCTCGATTTAGCATGCTGGGCTTCTAGTTAAAGAAAAGAGTTTCTGGCACATATGAACTACTCTATAGACTAAGCTCTTATTAATATTATCATTATTTTGATATTATCATCATTGCCATTAATTTGTCTTCTGGGGGGAAATAAGGTCATGCTTCTGTTAAACATCACAATCAAATGGCTAAAGCCTTGATCTTATCAGTCACCAAAGAAATCTCTGCTTCACAGATGCTACCTTTGCCTTTCTTTTAATAATTCAAGAATTTCTTAAGGAGTTTTCTTTTTTCAAAAGGGTCAATTTGTTTGCTACTGTCTTGTCTTTGGACCTTTTTCTCATCAATTTGGTTCTTTATGATGCAAGAGAAGATAAATCCCCTACAGTCCTTTGATATTATGTTAAGGATATTCCAGGTCAAAAATATCATATCTATTTGTTTACTTCCTGAGGGCTTTCACAAATGGCCTGTCAATGCAAATTCTGTTGTTTGTTGACTCGGTACAAGGTCCCTTGATTACCTGTTGAAGGAGTTCACCTAGTGGTTCCATTTCTTTCAACCCCAAAGTTACCTTGTTACCTTTCCCTGACACTAAGCTATGACTCATGTTACTATCTTTTAAACCAACATAGAAGTGATTGATATCTTGGTCATCTCACCCAAAACACTATGATGATGCTTATGTAGTTTTCTGAACTTCTCATCAGTTAAAAAATCAACCATTCTTATGGAAAAGATACATATGGTCAGGCCCCTGAATCAGAATCTTCAGATACCTAGAAATCCATAATTATAATATAATATAGAAAACTTCAATCACTTCCTAGTAAGATTACCTGTTTCTGAGGTATTCCCTTATCTATCCCTTAACTAAACTGCTGTAAGAGCTATCACTCCATGGATCTATGTACATATTCCCCTCACCTATTTATAACAAAGTTGTGTCTGCCTGATGCTTCAACCAAATAAAGTCCAGATTTCTTAGTATGGCAACGTTTTTGGCAATATCTTAACTCCTATGATCTCCTGCCCAAACCTCTTTATTCTATCTTCCAGAAACATCCATTCATTTTCAAGTAACTCACACTTTTACATATCAATTTATTGAAATGTAGTTTCTCACCATTTAAAATATCCTTCCTTCCTCTATTTGCTTAACTAATTCTGATCAATCTATCATGACCTCTTCAAATGTCATTTTTTCAGTGCAACTTTCTTTGTCTTATTCTTTATGCTCTCACTGAAACAGAATCATGAGCTACAACATTTTTATACTGAACTGCCATTAGTTATGGGTAGATAATTCCAGGTTGACAACCTAAGCCATGTAGCCTGTGTGAATACAATCCTATTAAAGTATGTTTGCCTGCCCCCCTGAGATTTGATGGGCATAAATCATCAATGCTCTTATTGGAGGCTCCAGGATGAGATGGTTTGGGTGATGGCTGTTCCCCAGGGTTATGAATTCAAACTCAGAAAACATTGGCTAACTCAATCTCCAGGCAGTGTTCATATAAAAGAAGGTATTCATCCCCAAAGCAAGATCCTTCAAATGATCTCCTGGTTGATATCTCCAGGGAAATCGTGTCAGATGATGAAAGACATGGGGAAAATATAATGAACTGAATAAATGTGCAAAAATAAAGCACCGTAGAAGACTGAGCGTTATGTGTCTGCCCTGCTTGCCAGTCTGATAATGAAGTTGAACATAATTGGGAGGAAGGTATGTATTCCTCACTTACACTTGGCAACTAGAGAAGATTGCTCACAGCAATGTCTAAATAGGAGCCACTGAGAAGGAATGTCAGCAGCAGAAACTGCTGCAAAAGGACTGATACCAAACAATACAAGCAGCAGAGGGCATGTGGCCAGGAAGCTCTGAAACTGGAAAATCATCACATCAACTAGAAAGAAGTGTCATTTATGATTCCCAGGGACTTAAGGGAGCTACTTCTTAAATGAGAACAAGCGATATTGTGGTGGGTCAAGGACATGGTCACTATATAACCCAGTCTTCTCTATCGTCCCAAATTCCACCTAGTTTAGCAGTTGCCCTGGATTTTTCCTTTTCTATTGGTTAATTAGTATTATTATTTGCATTAAAATAAGCTGAGATGTAACTGGTGAAAGTCCTCCTTGAACTTTTAGTTTGTGCTTTGGTCTTCTATGTTATCATGTGAAGTACATGTACAAAAAAACTAGCTTTTAATTTAACATGTGGTTATATCTGAAAGTTTACCAGCAATAAGTTTACCATCTAGAAGGTAACTGACACCTTCCTTTTATGGACAGTGTGCAAGGCACCCATTAGTACAGCAACTGTGCTGGGAAAAACATGGCTACGAACAGCTAACTCGTGCCCATATTGATGGCGGTGAAAGAGGTCTTTGATGCTGCTCCTACCTGCCATGTGTTCACCAACACGTTCTTCCAAAGTTCATGCCACGGTGGCCTGACATGTGGGGAGTGATCACAGCATCACTCAACAGAGTTAGTTGGAAACACGAGAAAAATATATGCCAGGAAATAGAGAGATGGAGCAGACCAGCTATAAGACATATTAGTTAATAATTTTGCTGGGTAGATTTAGTATGTCTCACATAAATCGATGACACTATAATATAAATTTACCACATTGTATTCATATTTTAGTTTAGAATTTTCAACTGTGTAATAAATTCAGAAGAATAGGCTAAGAAATTAGAGTCTATTTTTAATGAAAAAGTAAGTGCTGAATTTCTATCTTAACAATGACGAACTCGCAATAAGCAACAAAATATTTGTTAATATTTAGCATCTTCCATGAGACTCCCAGGGATATCAATCATAGGACATGAAAAGCAGAAAAGACAAATCTGCTGAAGAAACCTGGCATATACTTCAGATGTTCTTAGTTACTAAAGATGACTGTTTTAGAAGACAATGCTGTAACATTTGTAGTGGCTAAGAATATGTTTACATATTGCCCTCTGAAGCACGACTTTATATTTAGATTAAATGTCTTTAATTAATTTCACTCATTTACTTTTTCTTAAACAATAAATGATGCAATTATTTTCAACAACAGAGATGCCTCCAATAAAAAATTAGTTAAATCCAAAATACTTCAGTATTTTAATTCCATTCAATTTTTTCACCCAAAATATACTTTTAGAATGTTTATTTTTTTAAAGCTAGAGTATGAGAAATTACTGTGAATCATCTGGTAGAAATCTGCTATACTGTTCAACATTAAAGATAAAACTTTAGTGTTTGCAGTGACAATATGAATGCAAATTTTAGTATAGCATAGTATCATGGTAAAAAAAAAAGCTCTTTTAAAATTAAATATATACTTAGAATAGGTTGTTATGTATACTTAATTCAATAATAGTGTTCAAATAAACAGAAATTCTTCTGGTTGAAATAGAATTATAATCGATGGTTATTAAAATTGCAAACGTATATCCACACTTAGATAAGCACACACAGAGATAGACTAGTTGAACTATACAATTTTTGCACTGAAATGATATTGAATAAAGCAAACAAAAGAATCCTAAGCATCACAGATATGAACATGCATGTTTTCTTCTTCTCACATAATTTATTAGATTATTAAAATATTTTAGCCTGACCCCTTGAATAACTACTTTTTAATCCAAATGGTCTTAGATGTTTTTGTAAATTGAATTTTTAAGTTTTGGTGGTATTTGGCTCAAAATCAGTAAAAGTTTAGGAACTATTCAGTGAATAGAAAATTTTCAAAAGTCAGCTATTAAAACTTGAGACAATTCCAGTTATTAAAAGCAAATTTCCAAAGATTGATTAATTAAAATTTATCACTATAAATACAAGGGGAAAACTGGATTAATTAAATAATTAGTCGATAAAGCTATATAAAAGTTTAAATATTGCTATTTTAAAAATTTTGCTTTGAATTTTTTTTGCTTTGAATTATTTCTACTTACCGAGAGTCTTTGGATTCTTGGGTTCCTTCACGGAGCTACTATTTTTATTTGGATAAACTTATTGTTCGGTTAAAATGAGCTAGGTCTATGATAAGGTAGCATTTCCTATCTATGAAAGGCCAACATATTAAACAGAGACTATTTATATAAAGAGTTATTTGTGTAAAGATACTGCAAGGGATGCAAAAGGCAGTACGTGTAAAAAGATTTGGGGATATATTTAAATAGTTCAAAACACAATGAAAACATTAAGACCATGTTCACTTTACATAATCTGCTGAGTTTAAAAGGTATCTTAGCACTTGTTGAGATCAAAATAAAAATACTCTATACTTATAGACAAGACTCAACTAGATGGCATTTTAAAATGCAAGTTTCAAATCAATCAGAATAAATTTTATGAAAACAAATTAAAAACTAAAAGGCCACATTGAAAGAAAAATGCAATACCTCTCAGGAAAAAAATTACACTCAGACATTTTTAGAGACAGCTATAGCTAAGGAAAAAATTTAAGTATATTAACATACACCAAAATACTCTCCAGCTTATGTCACGGCAATATTAATAGAATGCTTAAGGAATAGAAATATGTAATTTAGATAATCAACATAGTATTTAATATATAGGAATGTTTAATTTCTAGAGATAATTTTCTTTTTTAAAATTATTGTTTAAAAATGTTACCAATATAATTTGATTCAATAAATAAATACCTTATGAATATGTGTGTGTGTGTGTGTTTATCTGTGCTTGTCCAGTAGCTTTCACTAGCATTGTGATATAGTTTGGATGATATTTTACACAGTCATGCTCAATCTAGATATCAGGAGAAAGTGGGTTTTAATGAGGCAGCAGAACCAAAACGAAGAAGTGTTTACTTACTCTTGTTGTTACTGTGGAGAAGTAAAGATTTCCTGTGTTGGGGAGTGCCTCTCCTCCATTATTTCTCACAACAGGTTCCATGGCACAGTCAACAAGGTATTCCTAATGTTCAAAACAAAATAAGAAAAAAAAAACCCACAGTGAATGATTGGTAAATTATTCAACTAAATGTTGGCAATTTCTACTTTGGTAACCCATTCAGTGTTCTTTTGTGTGTGTGTGTGGTGTGTGGGGGGGGATTCATTTATATTGAGTCACTGAATGGAGGCATTTATATGTTATATGAAAATGACTATGTCTAAAATACTATGAAAAAATTGATAAATTCGATTTGACTCAATCACTGCTTCTGGTTCCCAAATCCTCAAATCATTTTAGTAAGACCAATACCCAGTGTATGAGCAAATGTTTTATGAGAAAAAATCTTCAAGTAAATATCAATTAAGGACTTGCCAGGGGATTTAACATATTTTTAGCCATGTCCTAAAAACATGATCCATGCAAATCTTGCTTGCTGAGATATTAAGCCAAGATGATGTTTGAAAAGAAGCACTGAATTCGAGATTTGTTTTATATATACATTGTCCATAGTATTTAAACAAACAAGGGAGATTCTTTTGAATTTCTTCAGTAGTTCCATGCCTACATGTAAAAGACTAAAAATTGTATTCCTGACCTAAGCCTCAAAGTTTGCATTCCTTCTTGTCAGAATTCGGGTCACATCTTGAAAATCTATATATTTAATGAGTTACACAAACAAACAATTATCTTACAGAGTTTCTGCCTCATAGTCCAACTCAGAAATTAAGAAGGGATCCAAAAGCAGACACATTGTTGGTCCAGCATTCCTTAAGGATTCCTTCATACTCAGGATTTCTGTAATTTGTGGTTCCAGGAGAGGAGAGGAAGAATTTGCAGGGACCTGAATGCATGAAGCAGGGGCAAGGGTGTTTGGGGAGGGGGCAGGTAGGTCATTCCTTTGGGAAGAGAGGGATCAAAAGCTACCAGAGTGATGTCAAAGACAAAAATGACCCTTTTCCAGAAAATGATTTGTGTTAGGCAAGTGCTTAGGTTACTTAAGGGGGAAAAGAATGGTGTTATACAAATTCAAATGACCATATTCCTAAATTGGCTCCTTCACCATTGTTTTCTCTCATCTTTCCCTTCCGAGACCACCATTCATGCAGGTCACATTACTGCACTGAGAAAGAAAGAAGTGAAACTAAAACTCCCCTTCCCCCCGGGTAAAGAGCACAGCACTCCGTATGCACAATAGCTCTGTGTTTCTTCCCCCACCTCTCCACCTCCATTCCCAGGGCTCACATAAATCCATGTTCAGCAGAAAGTCACCTCTGTAGAATTGATTATTTGATTGTTCCCAGTTAGACCGGTGCCGATGTGTAAAGCAAACAAAGATATTTCAAACCGAGACTTGTGCTGATAGCCAGGTGCCTACGGATTTATTGTATTACTCTGACCATCTTTAATATTGCAACGCTGTGGTCAAGGTCCTTTCATTTTTTAAGCCTGCAAGTATTTGAAAAATCATGCCAGCTGAAATACTTGCAGGATTAAAAACTAAAAGATATACACAACAGGTTTAGCTACAGTTGTCCTGTCACTTACAGCCTTATTACTGGGCACATTGCAATAGGGGTTTCATCCACAGATCCAAAGAGGCTCCATTGGTAACTTTTGGTTAGGCAGTTAGTTGTCTTTGAGTATAGATTCCTTTAGCGTGGCATTTACATAATAATGGGATGGATACAGCGGGCCTTTTCTAAATTTAGCCTGATGGACCGAGAGAGGGCAGTCTATTCACAGTTGGCTTTAAAGAAGCAAGGCCATGTGTAGAGAGTGGTTTAGGGAATTCCATTTTAATTGTTTTCTTGTTTCCCTACAAATTCATAAACATCCATTTTTCATGTAAATATTCTTGAATGTATTCAATAAATGTTTATTAAGCATAGACTATATTTCAGGAATTGTGAAAATTAAGGAGGACACAACAGAGAACAAAATGCGTTCCTCGTAGGGTTAAAAACATCACGCACACAAAAATCGGATATATAGTTACGAATTGTGATAATCTGCTTCCAATCTAATCCCAAAGTAACTTCCGTGTGTGTAACTTCTGAATCTATTCTCTCCTCTCTCTATCTTCACGGCTAAACCACAGGGTAAAGGCACCCTCATCTTCCACCTGGACTCCTTCAATTGCCTCCAAATTAGATTTCCCTCTAACACTTTCCAGCTACTCTTTATGTAGAAACCTAACACTTGTCCACATCTAAATCTTAAGACTCTTGGCTATCTTCCCATCCTATCTTTATCTACGGAATAAAATCTATACTCTTTGCAAATTACCTACAATAGCATCTGACACCTACAGGTTCTCTTATATTCACTCCCCTTCTGCCCGTTCTTGGTTACTGAGGTATCATTTCTCAGCTTGGGCTGGGACAATTCAAATCACATTTCTACTTTACAAGCTGGGGCCCAGCTCAGTTTTGGCTATATGGAGTGCCAGTGGGGCAGTGAAGAGCCAAAGGAGGCAAGAAGACAGATTCTTGCTGCTTGCACATCAGCATCTCCCCAGCAACACTAATTGGTTCTCATTTCCAGGGTTTATCCATATTCTCAGAACCAGCTTTATCATGCCCCTCCCAGATACCACCACCAGCCAGAGAGTACCCTCTCCTCAGGGTACAGAGCCCATCCTCGTCCAAACCTGGATCTTGTAAGAACCCTACGCCTTGGGTTCCCACAGTCCAAGGGGGAGAAATCAATTTCTACAGTTGCTCTCTGGAGTTAATACAGCAACACCTTTTTGCCTGTCTAGTCTTCCAGTGCGTGGTTAACCGAATTTCAAAATTAATTAGTAATGATTAAAATAAGTGGCCTGTTTTCTGCTTTCCTGAATGGAACCTGATTGATAAGAGGGATAATTCCCAAAGGGCCGTTCACCCTGTATCTTCAAGTGCTGGCTTTTCAGACGTTCAGCTCACAGCTGGAATATCACCACCTGAGAGAGGACTTTCCTAATGACCCAATACAAAGGCACTCCCTACCTGTCTAAATTGCATCCCCTAGTTCAAGTCTTCTTATTTCCCTTATGAATTTCAAAAACTATTAATTTTTATGTATGTGTTTGTTCCTCTCTCCCTCAATAGAATGTATGTGCAAAAAAAAAATAACCAAGGCCTGAGAAAGAATCATCTAAAACAAACGGAGGGAATCGTTCTCAGAGCTCATACAGAGTCAGTGATGGTTTTCCCACAAGTCCTTAATTAAAAACTCACAGTCCCAGAAACACCCATTAAATTGTTTTGGAAATAATCAAACAGCTTTGTGGGTCTACTAAGCAAGAAGCATTTGACTCTTTTTTTCTGTTGTTATTGTTTTAATATATTTTTATTGATTTCAGAGAGGGAGGGAGAGATAGAAACATCAATGATGACAGAGAATCACTGATCAGCTGCCTCCTGCATGGGCCCTACTAGAGATTGAGCCCGCAACCTGGACATGTGCCCTGACCAGGAAAGGAACTGTGACCTCTTGCTTCATAGGTCAAAGCTCAACCACTGAGCCACCCTAGCCAGGCTTGACTCTCTGAGTTCTTACTTTTTTTCACTCCCTGTAGCTAGTAATGTCCCAATTTACAGATGAAAAAGCTGGGGCTCCAAGAAGATGAGGAATTTGCCAAGACCATACAATGAGAAACATTTTAACAATGAGTTTTTAAGTCAGGGTTTCTAAATCCAGTGTCCAGTGGTAAGAAACCACATGATTTTGTTGTTGGTTTTTATTTGTTTTCCGAGCAAGAAAAGCAAACTGCTTATGGGCAATAGCTTTCTGACTTCTTTTACTTCTTGTTTCAATTCTTAACGTTAAATATCAGCTGAAACTTTACCTATATTTATGGGGGAAAAGGAAGACTCTATAGGACAACTGAACCAAATACACTTAAAATAAGCCAGCCTCTTACAATTCACAGAAACTGTGAGTGCACTGATCATATAATTGCAGACAGGGTCACAAACAATCAATAAGAAGCATTAAATTGTAATTAGGGTACTTTATATTACAAACCAGGAATTGTGTTAGTAATTTTCCCAAAAGTAATATATACACAGGGCTTTTTAGTATTCAGGCAGTGGGAGTGGAAAGATTATCATCAAAGATAATAACTTTGAGTCAATAAGCCTAAAACATCATATTTTCAACATTAAATGAATGTATGAATGTAGTTTAACAGCCAAGTATCTTGCACATTGAGTCAGCCAATTATTTCACTAACACGCTGATGTAATTTTACTCAAAAAGTCCCTCCCATTAATTTAGGAAATGTGATTGACTTTATTATATTTACCTGAACACTCTAAAGGAGAAAAAGGAGAGCAATATTGTGGAAATGACCTTGTACTGATTTTGAATCACAACTCTCATATTACTTTTAAAAATAAAAGCAAAGTTGTCTTTATTTATCAGCAAACATTTATCTATTGCCTACTATGTGCTGCGTATATTGCAAAGCCCTGGGATACCTAAACAAAATAAGTCTCAGTCTTTATTTTTGTGGATTTAACAGTGTGATGGGGGAGGCAGAAAGACAAATCATAAGAAACATAAGATAAAATACAATGAAAATAACTGTATGGTACTATAAATACACATACATGTCATTACATATTTGTTGAACCCCATAGAATGAACCCTGAGTTAAACTATGGCCTTTGAATACTTATGATACATCAATAATATAAGTTCAGCCCTGGCTTGTGTGGCTCAGTTGGTTGAATATCATCCTATGCCAGTTTGATTCCAGGTCAGGGCACATGCCTGGATTGTGGGCTTGATCCCCACTATGGCACATCAATCCATGTTTCTCTCTCCCCTCATCTCCCTTCCTCTCTCTCTAAAATCAATTTTAAAAAACAACGTAAATTCACCAATCATAGTGTAACAAATGTTCAACTCTGGGGCCGGATGTTGATAATGGGGGAGGTTATGCATGTGTGGGGGCAGAAAGTATATGGGAAATCTCTGTACCTTCCTCTCAATTTTGCTATGAACCTACCATTTTTCTCAAAAAATTGTCTTTAAATTCATCACATTTAGAGGAAAACTCAATTTTTAAATATACCATGGTGGACATAGTCTCTTTGTCTTCAAAGATCTACACCCCATTCTGCTTTTTTCTTGGGAGTCCAAGCTTTATGAGCTGCATCAGTGGGAATCACTAGGAAGAGATGAGAAGGCAGAAGGCAACTTTTCTCAAAATATGTATTCCTCCAGTCTCTTTTCCACTGAATTTCTGCAGAGCAGCCATGCTATGGACTATCCCATAGCGCTCTGTCTTATAGATTTTGATTTGGTAACAGTCTGTGGTCCCTTTAGCCCTCTGGATGGTAAGGGTCACCCACTAAAGCTAGTGCTAGGGCATTGTACTGTACCATTCTAATTTCCCTAATCCATTAAAAATCCACATCATTAAAAATGTTCACTTTATTATAGCTCTTCAATGATTAAGTGTTAGTATGCTATAAGTTTCCTGTTACAACCCTAATAATATACGATGTACAAAGTGACATGAGCTAATAAATGAGGCACATAAATGAATGAGGATCTAGCATATTCTGGGGAGTGAGGGACTTCTAAAACTCCTTAAGAGTCTATGAAAGAAAGACTCCTGAAAATTTGAGAGTAGCCTAGTTTTGCACAAGCTTAAAACACCTCAAATTGCATAGTTCCTTGGAGGGGAGGTACTTGGTAAAAATTAGGGCTGATGGTTTATTATCAATTACTAATAATGAATTTAAAATAGAATAAACTGCACATGCACCATGATAAGAACCAAGTGTTCTGCAAATCTGCAAGAAGATTTCAATATAGATATTCTTGAGCATTGTCTTCCAATTGCTTTTCCAAAATAAAATCAATGCCAAGATTTGAATTTGATTGTTGTACCTAAATTTCATACTGAAATGCAGTTATTCTTTACCATCTTGTCAAGAGTGATGAAAAAAGAATCTAATTTTCCCCTTTTGAATTTTTTTCTCTACCTCTCCATGAGAGAGACTCTTGTTATCACTTTCATGACAGGAGTGGCTGAAATAACTTGTAATAACCATTTCCAGTACCCCTTATATGCTCTGAATTATTGGAAAGAAATATTAAAATGGAAGAGGACAAAGCAAGCTATCTTCTAGTAAATTAGATATTTGTGAATATGGATTAACATAAAAGATAAATTGGAGGTGATTATTGTGGTATCACCATCTGACACAAACTGGCGAAGGCTGGACAGGGGTTCAGAGAATTGGCCACCACAGTTATATCCAAGAGGGCATTCATTCAAGCCCAGTGTGGGATAGAGTGAAAATATTTCAATGCTAATTCTGAAAATGGTCTTAACTGACATATTCAGCCACAAAGGGCCTATTTGGAGTCAGTTACTATTAGGAAATAAGACAGATGGCACTATATTGGTCGGAGGTCATGGGGCTGCGTCCAATCCAGGGGAAAGGATTACTCTCTTAGGAGGCAAACAGGCTGCCCCAGTCGTGGCCAGCAGACTGGAGTGCAGAATAAAATACGGCTCCTTACTGAGGATGAGGAGCAGGGAGGTAGGAAAGGTGGTGTGGATTGTGGACTAAGTAGTAAGTAGATTAGAAAATGACTCAGGTCCAAGGACTGAAGGCAATAAAACCCTAATGCATGGCTGGTCTAATTTTGAGGTAGAGAGCAGTAAGATAAGAAGGGGCGAAGATTAGTTCAGTTTAAAAGATCATACTGTTCTGACCAAGACTTGAATAAATCAAAGTTGGATTTGGTTATCAGCAAAGGATGGGACAGAAAGCAAGTATCTGGGAATATTAGAAGCAAGACTGATATGACTGTGAATAATGAAATCACAAGAGGATTCTGTAAAAATACCCTTTGCACCTGGCCAGTGTGGCTCCGAGGTTGAGCGTCAACCTATGAACCAAGACGTCACGGTTCCATTCCCAGTCAGGGCACGTGCCCGGGTTTCGAGCTTGATCATGCAGGAGGCAGCTGATAGATGATTCTCTCCCATCGATGTTTCTATCTCTCTCCCCCTCTCCCTTCCTCTCTGAAATCAATAAAAATACATTTTTTAAAAATACCCTTTGCTTCTGTGGTATTGGGTCCAAGAACGGAGACAAGCCCAAGTTCCCAAGAAGGAGACATGGTACAGGGCAATGAACACCATAGGCAGAGACATAACCTCATGTAGTTGCAGAAAAGTATACTGAATGACTCTGGCAGAAATGCTTGTTTAATGTTGGACACACCTGGGAGGTAGCAGATTTTATTAACATGCTATTCTATAAGGCATTGACTTAGAGTCCTTCAGAAGGAATGGGAGATTAACAAAAATGTCCAAGGAACAGATACCTACAATGGTGACAAAGAATCGCCTCCCTAAGAGGTACCCCTGTGCACTCCTTGTGGCGGTGTTCTGCCCTCTGATTTGGTCTCCTCATTCTGGGGAATGACTGAAAATTACTTCCAGAGCAAACAAATATCTATGCTTAAGGACAAGTGAAAGATTTCTTTTAATGAAATACAGCAACAGAAAGAACTAGGTGGAATACTGACTCTGAAATAAATTATGCAAAGTACAGATATACAAAAGCTACTTTTCTAAACATCAGCAGACATACTCAAATTAAATGACAATTATTAACAGACTGTAAATCATACAGACTGTGAATTGAATCCCTCTTTATCAAAATGCTTTTGCGTCCTTGTGGTTGAGGAAAATGTCTCCATTCTGATAGTATTCATACACTCATCTTTCTTTCACAGCCTTTTTTCTCCCTTCATGTTGTGACCAATATCATCTGCTTCTATTTGGTAACTACTTTTATGAGGGACCATATACCAATTACAGAGGATTCTCAGCCTTTCCAACCTATGACGTTTCCTGTTTTGAGTAAATTTTCACAATGCCCAGGCTAGGCAGCAATGTTTTCATAAGTCTGAGTGTCCCTGTCACAGCACATGCGTGCAAACATTCTTCAGAAACTGGGGTGCTCTAGCTGATACTCAGTCTATTCATCAAAGAGTTCTCAGATGACAATTCTTCCATATAGTGTTCTGTCTGTGCCTCTGCCTAGGAAGTGTGTGTTCTCATGCCTGTTATCTGACCTTGGAACTTTCCATTTCCAAGATCCATAGAGTGGGACAATAATTTCATTTAACTTATACGTCGTTATGTAAATAACATAGAATAAGGAATATAAAAAGAGTATCATAACCCATAGGAAATGAAAAATGAATGTTAGCTGTTATTATTGTCACGCATATTAGCAATCAAATCTGTAGAACACCTCGAATATTTATCATTATTTTATATTTTAATGTTTATTATGTGCATGTTCTATAGATAAGAAGCAACAGGAATAATACATTGAGCAGTAATTAGTGTGAACCACAGATACTAAGATCATTTCATTGAAATCATGAACTCTTGCTACAATTTGAGTTCTGTTGATAGATAGTATGTTACATTTCTGAGCACTTATACACTCACTATATCCCACACATGTCACATATATCATCACATTTAATTTGCACAATGAAATGTGAGGCAGACACTATTATTATATCACTTTAATAACTTAGGAATATGAAGTTAACAACAATAAAATAACTAGACCAAATTCGTAGAGATAGCTTGAAATAGAACTCCTGTTTGTATAATGGCATAGCAGTCCAAAGCACATTAACAATGGGGGCATGGCTAACTTAAAAATAATATTTAAGTGAACCACAGTTCTTTCACGGGCTAGAAAGACCTTTCAGAATGATTTTTATTTAGCTGAGAGAGATATGCCAAGAGTGTATAATGCCCCACCGTATCTGGGGCACTATTACTCACATGGATAATTTCGGGGATTTGAGCTGAAATGGAACCCTTTCTTGTACTGAGACCTATTATTATCTTAATCATATCAGCAGAACTTCCTTAAAAGCCCTCATTAGGGTAATAAACCAGTGCTTTCTTCCTATATTTAAATCCACTACTTAATAAAATAGACATTTTCAACTTCACTTAAAGAAGACATTTTCTTCTCTTGTAGACCCAAGCTCCAGACTAATCATTTTCATTTTCGTTTTTTTTCTCCTCCTAATATGAAAAGTTTGTTTTCACTTCTGTTTTAATTGTGAATTCTTCAACCTCAATCTTCAATCAAGGAGCAATATTTCCCCACATTTGGCCCTCAGTCAGGATGCTCAGTTAGAAAGCTTCCACTCTGCATGCTTTTTTCTTTTTTTTTTTATATTTTATTGATTTTTTACAGAGAGGAAGGGAGAGGGATAGAGAGTTAGAAACATCGATGAGAGAGAAACATCGATCAGCCGCCTCCTGCACATGTCCTACTGGGGATGTGCCCGTAACCAAGGTACATGCCCTTGACCGGAATCAAACCTGGGACCCTTCAGTCCGCAGGCCGACGCTCTATCCACTGAGCCAAACCGGTGCTGGCTGCATGCTTTTTTCAATGGATATCTCCAGCCATCATAAGCAGTTTCAGAGTTTGGACCTGAGCACAGCTAGTCCTAGCTTATTTGGTTGCATATCAGTATTTCATATCCACGCAGAAATATCAGCATTTGCTTTCCCTTTAAATAAAAGGATTACAACAAGCAATGAATAACCATCTCCACAACCCCCACTCAGGTAAAGGAACCTGAGGGCCAGGACTAATAAAAAACTTATCATGTTGCCTTTTGGCTGGGTCTCCATCGTACCAGGCGATTTCCCCAGCTTGCCAGATGGAAATAATTCAACATGTGTTAATGAGATAAACACCAGGGGAAGAAAAATTTTTTTTAAAAAAAAGAGAAAATAAGAAAATAAAAATGCGATCAATTATGCATTTTGGGGGAAATAGGGTGATAAATACTCTTATTCCTTCTCGTGACATCTGACACATGCAGGAATCACTGCCAATTAGCCTGGAGTGGAGGGAGATTTAAAATATCAACACGTGTCAGAAAGACATGTGCAAAGCCCCCCTCCTGTTGAGCAGGGTTCCTGGCGAATGATTTTCTTCCCTTGGGGCACATGCTTTGCCCAAATCATGTATTTCACAGTTTACTTGGTTATTGAATTGAATGCATCCAGTTAGGTTGCTATGAAAATCATGTCTAGGTTTAAATACCCTTTCTTAGCAGCTGAGACTTGAACAATTTTTACTGGAACGGAGTGGCAAAAACTGCTCCATTAGAATTCTCTGCATATTCAGATGAACACCCCTTGTTAAAAAGGATTTTACCAATCCCCCTTAGGAAATGAAAGAGAAAGCAGCCAAAAGGTTTACAGCAACCCCATTCGGGAAAGATAAAATGCGAGCTGAGAAGCAAATTGCCCTTTTCTACCTAATGTATGGGAGCATATTTTAAAATACCACCTTACCTGTCTCCTCCATAAACTGGAGGGAAGAGAAAGTCTAAGAAGTATAATGACAGAGTGGTCCATAAATAGCCACGTCTTGGAGAAAAGAGAAGGTAAGAAATGCCATTTCCACAAAAGCCTCAGATTGAGCCCGTCTCAGGTGCAGATAAAAAAAACAAAAACAAATGAACAACCCCCCCCCAAAAAAAAAAAACCACACACACACACACACAACAACAACAACAACAACAACAAAAAACGGAAAGAAAAAACTTTACTTTCCTCATGTGAATACATTTTTGTACCTAGCAGATCAAAGAAATTAAAAGAAATCTTTCCTCATGAGAGCCATGGAGGGAGAGAGAGCGCTCTGGTGCATCCAGCATGCAGAGGAGGATTTTGCTTTTAATAGGAAAAGCCTAATGATGTTCAGCTCTCCATCCTTTTCAACCTAAGTGGGAAGAGTGAGCTAATTTGATTACAGGTTGGCTTGTGTTTTTCTTTTTGTCACATGAGGTTAAAGGAAACACGCACACTCTTTCTCTCTAGTCAGACCTTCAGTGTTTGGAAAAGCCTGGGGTGATAAAATAGAACGCCGAAGAAGTTGCTGAAATACTGTTGCATCTGAAATCTTGCCAAGAGTGCAGAAATATTTGCGAGTGTTTATGAGATGGCAGAAAAGGTAAGGAAGTGAAGCCAAGCAAATCATAACAGACTCGATAGATTAGAATTTAGCTTTTAGTTAAAATGATTAAATTAGCCCTTCTTAAGAGTCAGGGCTGCACTGGAGTATAGTCCTGTCCTGGGGCCCATAGGCCTGCCTGTGAAACAAGCTTCAGAAGGTATATTCTTCGCAGATAACAGAAGAATGTAGCCTGTTATTCATAAATGTATAGCTCTGTTCTTCCCTTTCTGCTTTCAAGATTATATTGCTGACTCACAGTCCCAAGATGGCTTCCAGACCTCTCCTTCCATTCAAGGCTACCTGGAACTGAGTCAATCAGGTAGCTAAAGCTTGCATAAGATCTGAGCAATCAACACAGCCCACAACCCTGAACCCATTATTCATGATTACTCATGATTTTTGCTCCATAAAACCTCTTGTCTGTAAATCATCTAGGAGTTCAGGCTTTTGAGCATTAGCTTCTCATTCTCCTGGTGGCACCATTCATAATCAATAGCCAATCAAATGACACCATGGAACCAGGTGTCATTTCTCATGGACTCACTGCGCACACGGTGGACATGGACTCTTGACTCACTGGGTTTCAAGAGAGAACAGTGTTTCTAAGGAGGGAGAGGCAGAATACATCTTTTCCATGTCCGATAAAATTTACAGGCGTGGAACAGAAGGCAGAAGTAAGAAAACATACAATTTTGATTCAGACAAGTAACCAAAAGGAGTGTGTGTTTGGATCAAAGTAACCAATGTCAAATCAATTAAAAGTTTCTCTTGTATTGAGACTCACTCTCTTTACAGAGATTATCATTGAATAAAATACGATCGCATAGATACACTGAGCAGCTAAGAATAAAGGAAATGAAGGAAATGATTCGCCATAGTTTTCTTTTGGAAGTTAACTTCCATTTGCTTTCTCTGCTCTTTAGCTTCCACGAGTACAATATCTCACACTGCTTGGAGATGAGCTTGCATTAGAACCCTGCTAACCGAAAGCTGAGTTGCCAGTAATCCTAGATCACAATGACAAGAGAGATTCTTTAGATAGGGCTCCCCACTGTGAATTTTTATTAACTTAGAGGAAATGCTGGTTTTCATGGTCTTCTTTTCACCAAAGGATCCCTGCAACTAGACTACAAATGCATTTAGCTCACAGATCCTGGCCCTTCCTCTGCAGTGCCGCTGACAAGTGAAGGAGTTGAGGAGTGCGGACATTCCCTAAGTCTTTGCCCAGATGCAGCTGAGCTGGCGGCAGATGTTAGTTAGGCGGATAAGTCTGGAGGACGCCCTGGTCATTATAAAGCTGGTCATAGGATGTGGAGGTCTGGCTACTCCATGGGAAATCAGAGTTCTATCATCAGCCAGGCAGGGTCTTTAAGAACCTCTGAATTCAATAGATTCTGGGTGGGAAAGCAACTTCTGTCTTGAAATACTCTGTAATATGCATTACACAAATAACTCTTCAGCAATGGTGCTTTTTAAAGTAAAGCTATGCACAATTCAACCCACCTAACTCATCCACTTTTTATTTTTCTCTTTCCCATGTATTTTCCATATTCTGTAAGTTAAGTCTGTTTTAAGGGACCTATAATGTAAATATGATGCTTTCCCTAGCTCATTTCCCTCCAAGTTATATCTTAATTATGTAACATACTCTACTAAAACAATCTTCCCTGAAATGAATTTAGCTTGTTTCTAATCTTTTATTACTAAAAAAGAATTGTTCACATGAACATCTTTCGGACTATAAATCTCTATTTACATTCTTAAATTAAATCTAAGGGACCACATGACCTTGATAAAATTGACAAATCACTGTCCAAAAAATGGGCACCGATTGCTAGTAACATATAATCTTATCAATCTCAAGACAAAGACACATTCTTCTATACCTAGAACTTCTCATGGACCCCTTCCAACAACATTATTTCTGGGTGATTAACTGTTCTGCTATCAAGTAACTATGTTATGTTATAGCCTATTAGGAAATTATCCAATATATTTGGCACATAGTAGGACCTCATTTGTAAATAAAATTAATTTGTACCCTACCAGTAGACACATAAAATTCTGCTTAAAGTAATACAATTGATTATAGGTGGTTAACTCAACAGAAAAAAAAATTCCTATTATTGGAGTTAATATTTATATGTGTCAAATGCCCAGAACAAAGGCTTCCACTGTCCATGCCCTTGTTCCAAGGAAAACAGTGACTATACTACGATCCTTGTTATTGCTCAGGAGGACCTCTCTTGTAGAAGTCTGGATAGACCTGGCCTTAGAAATACAGTCAGAAAAGGATCAGGGAACAGTACAAGTCCCATCTGCTCCATGGGCTGCAACAGAGGAAGCTAAAAATAAAGTCACAGAGATATTCGGATCTATTTATATAGGCAATAGAGTTTGCACACCTCTGTTTGTGCATTACAATTTTCAGATGATTTGCAGCACGAGCTACTCAGGTATATACAGGAGTGCCTGTGATTTAGGCAATAACTGCAAAATGAAAACAACAAAACATAGAGTGATACTCTTGGAGATGTGGGTGGAGGTGGAAACAAGCCCACCAGATCCTACTGTCACTGTGTAAACGTAACCTTTGGCTTAATGGCCAGCTCTGTGCTTGGACTTTCACTTGCTTTGGCAACAGGTTAGGGTAGTCTGGAGTGCTTCACCTGCTTGTGCTTATCTGCATATGTGGTGTCTCTCACAAGTCATAAGCTGATATGCTATGAAGAGCCATAAGTAAAGGTTAGGTTTCATTTATTGAGAAATGGCAAAGGTAGGATTTTGTTCCTGTTTATTTTTCATTATAGCATTACCAAGTTACCTTCCACTACTATTGCCTTGATTTGTGCATATCTAAATAGCAGTGTATAAATAGGTAGACGGATATTTAGTAGAGAGATATAATATTTGTGGCTCTGTATTTTATTACTTGCTACTACAGTGGGGCCTTGACTTACGAGTTTAATTCATTCTGTGACAGAGCTCGTAACTCAAATTACTCGTATGTCAAATCATTAAAGTGAACGAGTGAGACACGTGATGCTGGGCTGATGTTGTGGCGTTCACTGGGACGTTCGCTGCGCCAACTAGCGGTGGAGTATCTGAAGCAGGCTCGTAACCCGAATTTTAGCTCGCAACTCAAAGCAAAAAATTGGCCAAGAGATAGCTCGTATCTCGAAAAACTCATTAGTCGGGACACTCGTAAGTCAAGGCCCCACTGTATTTCATTAGGTCTTCTCCCACCCCTCCCCACCTGTCTGAGGAAAGTAGACCTGTTCTTCTCCATTGACCAAAAGGCTGGAGGATTAATTTTCCATCACCTGAAGGTCTTCAGAGCCAATAGGCAACGTTTCCAGTCAGGCAGGTAATTATAACCAGCTCTAGTGAAGCTCTCCAAACTGAAGGTTGCTGATCTTGCTGTGGAAAAACTCTGTCTTCAGCTGTGGACAATTAACAAGCTCAGCAGACCAGGCAGAAGTGCAGCCCTCTTCTGTACAATTCTGCTGCCAGCACTACTTTGACAGCTATATAATTACATGGGCCATAAATTACGTGCAGTAATCACCTTGTTTATAATTTCATTCCCTGTAAATTAGTAGTGTAATGAAATGAGATTTCATAACCACCAGATGCATAGTGAGCTGCTCCCCAGAGACTCTGGCAATGGCCAAGAGGCCACCCCTTCCCAAGGCTGGAGATTTTGGTGGGCTGCTGTTTCCTGGTCATGCCATTGGCCAGGGATCCAAGGCACCAGGCTTGGGGCTGCCAATGACATCCAGGCAGTTCCAGGATGGAAGTTGGATGACATGTCAGCAGCTGGGAGAAACATGGCACCGTCTGAAAGAAAACCTTTGCTTCTTTTTATTTCACGTGCAGCAGATCTATCTATCCATGTTGCATGTTACATAACGTGTGCACGTAGAGACTCCTCAAGAATCCACTTTAAAAGGAATGATAATGGGCAAATGTTTCATAAAGAAAATATCTACTTCACTGGGAAAATGAGTGGTTTGTTTTTACAACATGGGACTATGGAAAATGAGCAAGATATATAACCATATCCCCTAAGGTTATTTCTTCCCTCTATATGAAATTTATTTTTTAAAATTCTTTGTGTCATTCTCAGTTACTGTAAAAGAGAAAGAAATAAGAATGGAAGTCACAAAAACTCTGATTGTCTTTGTTCTAGGTTCTCACAAGTAGTCCAACTTCTGACACATACCTCGCCACTATTTCATAATAAAACAGTGGCAAATTACAGTTTTGAGAATCAATATTATAACAACTGGGAATTATACACTTCTACAGAAAAGAAGAACAAATGAACAGTTGATAATTTCTGTCTTCTATCCCACAGCCCAGACAAGTTATTTGCAAGAGATTTATTAGAATGTTAGCCATTACTGCCACAAGAATTGTGCTGCAAGGAAAAATACAAATTATCTGCCACCGTTTCTAACAGAGCTGGGAGGGGGAAAGGCATGAATCTCGAAGCTTTAATTACCTGCAGAAATGTGAGTTGGTTATGCAATACCTATTTTAATTACCACCTGATTCAAATTAATCCTAGGTAGAGAAGGAGGAAGTAGAATAAGGAAACTGCAGCTTGAAGGTTAATGTTCCAAAGCCACCCGCTGCAGACACATAATGGAGAGACTATCTGATTGAAGGACATGTACTGTGAGTGACTGACATGTGAGATATGTTTGTAGATATTTGTTGTTTCGACACATGCTTTTGGATTTTCTGAATTTCTAGGAAAGTTGCATTCTTCAACCTTCTATCAGAGGCATCTAGATATGGCGACATTTTCCTCAGGTTGAGGCATTTCTGATGTCATAAAATTATTCCAAGGCTGTTAAAGCCATGCCTGGGACTTTAAGACCAGTTCTCAAAGGCTATTGCCTTCAATGGCAAACCTAGCATGTAAGTGAACAGCAATCAATTTATTTTATAATATTTCCATAGTGGGATAATCTAGTGTCTCTTTGCAGAGATGGCAACCCCTAACAAGATCATTATGTATTCTAGAAATTGATCATTAGTGATTTCTTTGAAAGCCATGACAAATGCCTGAAAGCTGTTTATGTGTAGGGGTGTGTGTGTGTGTGTGTGTGTGTGTGTGTGTGTGTGTCTGGTGGCAGGGATCAGGAAAAACCTGGGAATAGCACCAACACAACAGGTTAAATATTACCAGGTCAACACTGAGAGCTTAGAAATGATCTATGCTTTATGTAGACAGATAATTTACAACTGAAAGGAGTCAAACTGTGAGTTGGTTTTACATTTGAAATTATGCATTTACACTCAACTATTCAAAAAATTGCCTAGTAGCAAAATAATAAGATAAAAATTAAAAGTAGGCAATAAGAATCCACAGAGATGTCCTCCTCCATCAGTCCAGTACCATAAATCCTATCAACACGCCCTACCAATCACCACCAGACATCAGCACTGCTGGGCAGAGAGGAAGTGAGAAAGTAAGAGGATTTTTACTAATTTGGGATGTGTCCTTAATGAGTGGTTTGACAAGTAGGGTGGTGAGCTGATGACAAGCCAGATGGGAAGGTAGTCAAGTTAGAAGATGAGAGGAAAAAACTTGAATATACTTCTTTGTTAAGGTGACTTGCTACGAATTAACATCATTAAGAGAATTTGTCATTTAGATCTGTTCTGACAGGAAGGAAGGTAACAACACTAATTATCCCCCCAAATTAAATGATTAATAATTAAATAAATAGTATTTTTTAAACTTAATACAAAACAATGTAAATTCCTAGAGGTATCTGTTGCTAAGAGGCAAACACAGTATCTCCAATGAAGGCCATCTACTCAGTGTGAATAAGGAAAAAGATGACACAGCAAAAGATGACAGAGGTCATTGCACTGACTTGGCAGGAGATAGGAATGGATGCTAGGTGAACTCAAACATTAGAATTATATTACACCAGCGCAATTATATAAATCTCCCACTCCCAGTGTCCACAATATTTTATATGACTTCAACAAGGCAGTTTAAAATGTAAAATATGAGAGCGCAGTGTAAAACCCTTTACTGCCCCTCCCGCACGACAAAGAGCTGATAGAAAATCAGAACATGAGATACAAAACAGAATCTACAACCTTTAATCTTCCATCTGAAGCTCCAAAGGCAAAACCCAGAGAGCTCATCTAATGCTTCAAGGGAGCCAAAAATAACACACTCCCAAGACATTCGGCCAGATGCCATGTCCAGATGAAGTAGCCTACTTAATTACCAAATATTCTAGAAAGATATGACAGGGCAACAATACAAAAATACTAGAGCAAATAATAAGAGGATGGAAATGGTGAAATGAAAAGAAAGGTAAAAAAAGGGTCATTTCTGTTGGAAAAATTATTCTAGAATATAAAATTTTCAACCATGACTTTGTACTTTTCCAGGAATTAAGGAAAACACAAAATATGTGGAACTCTACATAATAATGAAAGGTTAAGACAACAACGTTATATTAGAAGGCTAAGGAAGCAATTTGTTCACAATAAATTACACCAGAGAAAATTGACACATTAGAAATCACATGGTAGAAGGCCACATCAGTGACACAGAGCGCAGGCATTAGAATATGACTGCAGGTGAAGGGAGAAGTCTGGGTTACCTACTAGGCCTCCATTGACACCCGAAGGTGGGGTAGTCTTAGTTACCATTGGGCAGAAAGTGGGAGTTCTGGTTGAAGGACATGTACTGCTCACATGATTTGTATAATTGAACTGGTGTAATATAATTCTAATATTCGTGTTCACCTATAGGGGTCCCATGGACACCATGCTTTGGGTGGCCCCAGTGCTGCTAGGTGAGAGTGAAAGTTCTGGTTCTCTCCTGGACCACTTCTGACACCACCCTGCTGGGAAGGGGAGGGATACCACGTGGAGTCCAGGCTCTCCAGGTGTTTTCTACTGATACCAAGGGATCCATAACTGTGTGTGTGTTTATTTGATATCAGAAAGGAAGAGAGGAGAGAGAAACATCAATGATGACAGAGAATCATTGATTGGCTGCCGTCTGCATGCCCCACACTGGGGATAGAGCCCACAACCTAGGAAGGTGCTTTGAAGGGAATCGAACTATGACCTCCTGGTTCATAGGTCGATGGTTAACCACTGAGCGCACGGGCCAGGCAGGATTGATAACTTGTTACTGGGGGTAAGGTTGAGAGTCTCAGCTCCCCCTGTGGTTTTCTGTAACCATCCTAGTGTGGATATGAAGATCCCCATGACATCCTAGTAGTAGTAGAAGTCTTGGCTCCCCCACTTGGCGTTTGCTGACATGAGTGGGGTTGGGTCTGTAATCTCTCTGTAGTGTTTGCCTGTTGTAGAGAAGTTATTGTCTAAAAGTTTTCTGTTTTTGCCAGGCTGCCACTTTCCTGATGCCCAGAGAGACTAGCTCTTGTTAAGGCTCTTTTTGTCTGTGCCTGTGGGGGTTTCCCGCTATATGACTTCTTCTGCTCCACTGTGCAGGAGACAAAAATCATACTGTGTTGCAACTTGGGCCTCGACAGTCTGCTTTCTTGCTCTACGTTTTGGGGTCTTCTTATGTTTGTTTTATATGTAATGTTGGTAGGTTTTAGCTGTTCTTAGTGTATGGGATAAGGAAAACGACATACTCTCCATCTTTCTAGAAGAAGTCTGAACACATTTTTGAAAGAGTAAAAGTGGATAGAAGAGTGGTAATTGACTTAGGTTAATAGAAGAAGCCAAAACTTGAGTGCCTGCAGAGGATTCTAAGACAAAGTAAGATATCAAGGACTGGAAAGGATGCAGAGAAGAGCCCTTGTAAATCTCATACATTGCCAGTGGGGATGCAAAGTGATAGGCGTGCTTTGGACAAGTTTTTGGCAGTTTCTTAAAAGTTAACATGTAGTTATCATGTGACCCAACAATATTATTGCTATGGCATTTGCTCAAGAGTAATACATTTTCATACAAAAAAAAAACACCCAAAAAAACCCTCTATGTGAATGTGGATGTCCACTTGTTGTTTATCATAAAAAACAACTCAAATACTCATCAAGTAATAAGTGGACTATAAAATTGTGGTACATCCATAAATAACATCTGTTCATCAGTAAGAAGGGGTGAACGTCTGATAAATTCAACAGCATGGACAAATCTCAGAAGCATTATGCTATGGAACAATGCAATATACAAAAGATTGCCTAGAAATTGACCCCATTTATATAGCATTCTAGAAAAGGTAAATACAGAAAGCAAAATCAGATCAGTGGGGGAGAATAGAGATGACAAAACAAGGCTCAAGGAAACTTTTTGCAATGATTGTAATTCCCTACCCAGTAGTGGAACATCAAAAAAGTGTAAATTTCTATGAATTTAATTTATAACTCAATGAATTTGAGTTAAACTAATGAAGTTAGAAATGGACAATAAAAAGTTTCATAAAGATTTAACATAAAAATAAAAAAACACAAAGTTAACATAAATTGATGTGCTGGGGCATGGGAGAGAAAATTAATGAGCCTCAAAATTCACTAAAAATAAACTTCAGAAAGATAGTGTGGGTTAAACAAAAAGGAGCAACTTAAGAAACAAAATAAAAGCATATTACAGAATTGAAGGACCTGAGTTTTTATATTGAAAGACCTCACTAAAAAAAAAGAAAAAAAAAAGAAAACCAGAAAAAAGAACCACAGGATGGCACACCATAGTGAAAGTCTAGAACAAAAGAAATAAAGAGAATACCTAAAGTTGTCCATATGAAAATTTTTTTAAATATAATTTAAAAAGCACAAACCTATAACCAAAACTGCATGGAAATTATACCGGTCCTGTGAAGAGCAGTAATTGACCTAGAAGAGATTAGCCATACAGCATATATGCATCACCCATGGACACAGACAACAGTGTAGTGATGGCCAGGGAAGGGGCTGATACCATTAAGCAAATATTCATTTAATAATACTAAAAAATGAATAATAAATATTGATTTAAAATATTAAATTAGTTCCCATAGTTAAGATTATCTTAATTTGTCTTATATACCCAGAAGTAATTTTCTTATATGCCCAGAAGAATCAAGAATGAACATTTTAAACTGGAAGAGGTTGAGCTGAGATATTCAACTTATATACCAAGGAGGAGACTTTACTTAGTAATTAAGCAATAATAATCAAGGCAGATTAATGGCTGTCTCAGAAAGTTCATTGCTGTGGGCCATTAACCCTAGTACAGCAATTAATTCCCAAGGAAATGTCCTATGCTTCAGAGGTCATTTTTGCAGTTAGAAACTCCCAGAAGTAAAACCACACCACATGTCCATTGTCAAAGAGCAAGCATGTCATTTCTATTCCTATGATGGTTAGCTTGCCACGGGGTGCCCAGATATTTTGATCAAATATTATTCTGGGTGTGTCTAAGAGGTATTTCAGGGTGAGATTAACATTTGAATCAGGAGATTGAGTAGATTCCCTCCCTTAATGTGGGTGGGCATCATCCAATCCCTTCAAGGCCTGAATAGAACAAAAAGGTTGACCCTCCACTAAGTAAGGGGGAACTTTTCCTGCCTAGAGCCTGGACATTGGTCTTTTTCCTGTTTTAGAACTGGAATTGAAATAATTGACCTTTTTGGGGGTCTCAATCCTTCTAGCATTCAAACTAGGATTTATGCTATCTGCTTATATTGTTTTATTTTTTTGTGTGGTTTTTTTGTTTTCAGGTTCACTTCCTCTTTTAAACCATAACTGCAAAGCAATGCATTTTTGAAGTTGCTGGAGGGATGTTGGGGGAGATGGAAACCCAGGGAAAAGCCATGTTCCTCATGGAGACAAGTGCTTGTCAATTGATTCTCATTTTATTGCCCAGACAGGTATACTTCTCAAGAGAGATACTGTTGGGGAAATGAGAAATGCCTTAAGATAAGAATTTAATCCATTTAATACTTGTTTTATTTGCATATTCTTTTATTTCTTTCCTTCATTCTTTAAGCTATTGTGGTGTGAATGCCAAAGATTGGTAAATTGTAGTTAGAATCTAATAATAAGATTAATGGAAAGGAAATGGACTTTTAAATTTATTCATCTTACATACAAAATATAGGTGATAGCATTCATCTGCTAGTCTCAATTAGTTTTAGCATCCCTCCTCCCCTGACAGTGTACCATCAATATACTAATCCACAGGTCACCTAAAATGATCCACATTCCCTCCTTTTCATAATTTCATGCCTCCTAGTCCGCCTCTATCATGGACAGTCTGATCCTTACTATGATGGTTGACATTCCATCACATAACATGAAAATCTCTAAGCTGATCCACTGGGTTCTAGTTTTAGTATTTATTGGATATAATGTTTACTCCTCCTTCCTTCTCTCCCTCCCTCTTTTTTTCCCATTATTTTTTTCTTTGTTTTTTTTTTTGACAATAGATCGTCTATTTAAGAACCAATGCTTCCCCAATTTTATAATAATCCTATAAAATACCTTTATTTTGAGGTGGATAATCAGAACCTTACATTCCTCTGAAGAGAGTAATGGTTTAGGGATGGCCACAAATTAGCATCTTTCTGAGAACTTTTGTGAACATTAATGGGGAAAATCATGAACAAGAAGTGAATGAATTGGCTGATTATAACACTCACTGGTAAAGAGAAAGAGTTTATCCCTCCTTCCCAGGAAGAAATGTTTGGGTTTTTTTTATGTTATAGAACAGTAAATGTTGTATTCTGTTTCTACTTCTCCCCTTTTTCTAATGAGACTTCTTGCTAAAGTTATTGGGATTTTATTTCATTTTGTTAGGTGTATATATTGGGTCCAAATGAATTTATCATTCAGCCTCTTTCTGAGGGTGAAGAAGGCAAAACCCACACTTCCTGATTTGGATCTGGATGCAGAACCATAACAGGCTTCTGGTTGCATCCCTTTTGGCAATATTTTTAAGTTGAACATCAGATTATTCTAATTTATTTGGTTGAGATATTTAAAACATTTTATGTACATAAAGAAATATGTTTTAGATTTTGACATATACACTCAGGCGCAAGCATAGGCAAATGAAAAAGGACTGCATCCCTTGGGCAAACTGATTGGTTCATATGTGGTGGTATGACCCAAATCAGGGCAGGCAGGTTTTTCTGTTTGTTTGTTGTTGGTTTTTTTGCTAATCCTCACCGCAGGATATTTTTCCACTGATTTTTAGAGAGAGTGGAAGAGAGAGGGAAAGACAGAGAGAAACATTGGTGTGAGAGAAACACATTGATTGGTTGCCTCCTGCACGAGCCCAACCAGGAACTGGGCCAGGGAGGAGCTTGCAACCAAGGAACGTGCCCTTGACCAGAATTGAACTAAGGACCCTTGGTCCGCAGGCTGACACTCTATCCCCTGAGCCAATCCAGCTAGGGCATGGCAGGCAGGTTTGATTGTTTTTCCAGAGCTCACAGAAACGATGCTCCTTGCCTTCTGGTCCATACGTCATAAGACCAGACCTTGCATTTGAAAACTTAGACATACCAGGTCTTCTTTTTAAAATTGAGTTAATACATTCCCCTTTGTGCATCAGTCATTTGACTTGGATGTCAATCATTTATAACTAGAAGACATCTAATATACAGATTAAAATTCTGACTGAGAGCTTAAACAGCGTATTTCTTTGATGTTCAGGATGACACCTACAAGGCTAAGATGACATTCTAAATTAAATGTAGATAAATAATAGTTCTTTTAAAACATCACACTTTGTTTTACTGACATCAACAATGTTGTAAGAAAAAGCTGAAGGCCTGATCTCAATCATGTATTTGCTTACTACTTGTCAATCCTACGAGCTCAATCACTGGTTCTTTCTTCTGTGAAAAATAGTATCTCATCAAAATTTTCCCACAGTTACTAATAACAGCTTCTTAGAAAGACATTAAGTAGACCATCCCTGGACAAAAAGTAAAACATAATCTAGTTCAATCTAGCAAAGCTTACTTGTTTTCCTATGCAGTTTAACTTTATAATGATGTGCCTGGAGATGAAATAAATTTAGAAGTATGTGATGAGCTCCTAATATAGTGGATTCACCCCAATCATTCCATCACCCCTTTAATAACAAAATTTGACTTAATGAAATTTATCTCTTGAACTCCAATAATATTGTGGTGACTTTTACTATATTTTAATCCCCTAATAATTACCCAAGATTAGAAAGATGTCTAGAAACAGAAAAAAATGGCATACTTTTCCGCTAATAACAATTATATGGCCCCAAATTTAAAGAATGCACATTGCCCTGCATTTTCTCATTCATGAATGACTCAGTGAAGGAGTAGCGACGTGCCATCACACCCTCACTGAAGCTGTTTTTTCTGCTTCCAACTTTGTAAGGTAAAGCTCTCTTAAAACTAGGACAAAACCATAAGCTCCAGAAATGCCATATTAAAAGGCAATTCTTCCCTGTGTTATTTTATCTGCAGAGTTCTTTGCATTAAATACTCATTAAAATTTGATATCTGCTATGTAAAAGATGCTAGTGATAAAATAAAGGAAAAGAAACTATCCTTAATTTTGTCCTACAATTATGGGAAGGCAAGGTAGTGAATTGACAGTATCAAAATAGCACATATAATGCTATGCTAAAGATAAGCAAGAAAACATGTACTAATACATTCTAGTTAGATACACCAGCGTGCTGGTACACTGGCTTCCTGGGGGGAAAGTTCGGAACCTGCTTTTGTAGTGTTTGTTAATTTGCATGTTGTAAATATTTTCACCATGGGCAACTGCAAGCTACCTGTAGTTTAACAACTGTTCACCAAGTTCTTGAATATGTAAGATTTTGAACTAATGTAAGTGTTATGCTCAGATTTCAAGACCCCCCAAAGATCCACCAGGGAGCTTCAGATCTGATGCAAAAGCAGAGAGTCTTTTATTCAAGCTATCTTGGTCCCCCTTTGCCTCCATTACTGGATGCGAGAGAGAGCCCGGAGTCCCAAGAGAACAAAGAATTTATAGGGCTATTCAATTGAGTGGGCTTAGGTAAGTGATGTGAGTTACAGAGATTGGTCACTCTGGTCAGGGTTTTTCAGCAGGGTCTTACAGCACAAAGGTCAGGAAGTGACCAACACATTCTGAGGTTTGAGCCGTCCCCCACTATAGCCTTATTAGGACCTTAGCTGCGTTCCTGGAGCTTCATTGGTCCACTCAGGTGGTGGCTGGGGGAGTTAGGATATTACTGGCATTCCTGTGGTCACTCTCAGAAAGGGGAGAGGGTTTAGGCTGAGGGCCCAGCCCTACAAGATAAGATGGAGGAGAGTTCATTTCTGCTTTGTCCTTTCATAAGTAAGCCTATCATTGTGGAAATAACACAGTCACGGTGATCAAGAGAGATTTCCAGAAGGGTCATCTAACTAAATATGAAGAAAGAATATTAGGTAGACAAGCAAAGAGAGGAAAGGAAAGCCCTACAGGCCTATGAATCAGCACAAACATCCGAAAGTGAGAAAAAGCATGGCTTTGGGGGGCAACTGCAAGAAATTAATTTTGACTTGATAATACTTTGATAAAGGAAATAGATAAAAATTGTAGGAAATAGTCCTCTGTGATCCATCTTCAGCAGAGCCAACTTTTAATGGAAACAGTTGCTGAACCTCCCCAGGGAGGAGGGAAGAGGAACAAAGAACTGTGGAGGTACACCAGCATCACTGTGGAAACCCCCCTGAGTCGCCCAGGACCAAACACCCGCCCGCCTTAACTAGACAAGGGGAGGTGGAAACAACTAGAAAAGGCCTCAGCCCTTTTTTTTTTTTAATGACCCAATAGGAGACAATAAGACCTAGGTGGCATATGAGGAAAACTATTAACCCCATAGCACTCAGGCAAGGAGGAACTGTAGGAGGGACTCTCACACCATAGAGATACATGGCCTGTGATCACTACTCCATGTACACCTGTACAACATCAGACACGCTCTCTTGCAAGGACATATTAAGTCTTGTTTTGCCCATACTTCTGTCTCTGACTCCGTTATTTGAATTTGGACAGGTGAGTATTTCCCACAAAAATGAACTTGATGTCAATGTGTCCCAGGGGTGAATGTCCCTGCTAGCGACAATAAGCAATTTGAACTTTTCCCAAAGACAGTGGTAGATTATCAAAAGGTTCTGGGGATGCAGCATGGGCACAATCTAATGTGTACTTGGGACACATCATCCTGGTTGCCCAATAAAATGTCAGTTGGAGAAGGTAAGACTAACGGCAGAGAATTCAGTTCGTAGAATATTGATAATCAAGCCGAGCTTCTAGAACTAGTCCTAAAGCAGTGGCAGTGGAGATGGGCAGACTTTGACACTGGAGATTAAAGGCATACAGAGGGTGACAGTTTGGCAAGGGGTAGGGTCTGTCGAGGTTAGAGCAGTATTAAGAATGATTTCAAAGTTTGTGTCTTAGAAAACTGAGCAGATACCGTGGCTATTTGGAAAAAGAATGGATGGATTAAAAGAATAATGTTACATTAGGAAAGCAAATCTCAGTTTTGTGCATGTTGACTTAGACGTACCTGTGGGGCATACAGAGAGAGAGATGTTTTATACAGAGGGATGGAGATCAGGATCTGACCAAAATTGAGCTCCAGTCCGATACCATCTTATTGTCAAAATAAAATTATGATTGAGATATAGTCTCCACCTATAAGGTCCCAGGGCCTCAGGAAAGCTGCAGATAACTAAGGCCCCGATTCTTCTGTTGAGCACAGTGCAAACAGCAGACCGACTAGAACACACTAAATGCTATGCAGCATGTTATTTAGACTTGATGAAGTCTTTCTAAAAAGTTAAGTGGGAGTTAAATGGTACAAAAAGAAATGAAGGCTATTCCTAGTAGACGGGATGATATGTGCAAATACACAAAGACATAAAGCAACGTGAGTCTGCAATGAAGCCTGTAAGAAAGAAAGTGGCAAAAAATAAAGAAGTTAGAAATAATAGCAAGGACTTCATCATAGACTTTTGTGCTAAGCTGAGGAACTTAATCAATATCCTTGAAACTCTAATAGATATGGACAAAATGCAAAGCTGTGATCATATGGGCATTTCAAAAAGATAACCTGAGCAGAAATAGAAGGAATTGAAGGGATTTGAGGAGATAGGAAGAGAAGAATGTAATTAACATTCTTTACATTTTATTGTAATTATGGGGAAATTCTCCATGCATAGAATATGAATCCATTCTGCCCAATTAGGAATCCTTGAGCTCTGCAGGGAGAAAGAAATTAGACGGCACATACTGTCAGCCATCTGGGAGTCAAACAATTTTATAAAAGAATTAGAGATTACTGGCAAGGAGGGAACCCTGCGAGTCTGAGGCTGGAGCAGTGATTTCTGCATTTGTTGTAAGCAAGGATGAGTGCTCTTTCAAACTGCTGTAATTAAGGTCTTAGGAAAGCTTGAGGAAATGCCCCGAGCTGGCATTAAGTGGCAGGTGCTCTTCCATGTGCTGACAATGTAACTTGTGACTAGCCTGAGTGTCCTGCTCTTAACAAGTGAGCAAGTTGACATACAGACTCGCTAATGTAGAGACTCGCTACTCTAACTACATCTGAAATATGTTGTTTTTTTTTAAACAATTTTTTACTTCCATGGTTGAATGAGCTAGGGTGTCCCTCCCAAAATGTATACATACTTTCAGAGCTGATAATTCACTGAATTTTCACTCCTTTTCAGGTCTAACTGATTTGAAATATGGGGGAAGCCAGACTAAGCTTTGAACAAAGAAAATATATCCTAAAGGGCTACTAGACTTTTGTTTTTTTAATGGGGGCACATACACGATAAAGATTACAGTACAAACTGGCAACAGTTGTCAAATTGAGGGCACGCAAATACTGAACACAATGATTCTTGCTGTTTGTGATTCCATGGCTTCACGTTAAACAGCAGTGCCTGGACCAGAACAGTTATTAGTTTGAAAACAGCATTGACCAAAAATAAATAAATAAATAAATCATTTTTTAAATTTTGAAAATGAACTGTATGTTAATAAGCACTGCCTTTATAATCATTCCAAGTGCATATACATTTTTGGGGACACGCTGTATATAAAGTGCCTGGTTTATAGTAAGTGCCTAATAAATGAGACAAGGATATTGAGTAAAATTAACCAACAGTTCTAGTGGTGGCATCACATTATTCCAAACTAGCTAGAAAGAGGACTCTACTATTGAGGTTGAATTTTCTTTTTTGAGGTTGAATTTCAAAGGTGGACTATAAGGTATGTGTGAGTGAGTGATGTTGGGATAAAAATGAATGATGTTCGATCAAATCTAGGGAAAAAGAGGTAGATAAAAATATATGTGATTTTTTTTTATACAGACAAAAGAAAATAATGATTTCTTAGAATCCCTCAGTGGGCAAATGGTTTTACCCACTAAACCACTAAAAATATACAGACTATATGTTTCCGCATCATGTTGTTGATTCTTAGTCCTGATGTCTTTAAAGTTTCAAACACAAGTAGCATTCTAAAGATTCTCTTTTCCAAGTGGCATCAATCTATCTTTTATTCATAGTTACTTTATTTATTCTTTACCCCATTTTCTGTAATAACTTTCTATATTTTCCTGTGTTTTCTATAACTATTGTAAGGTGTTAGTAATAGAAAATATCTTTTGTTTCTGCTCTGAATAAGTCTACTAATAACAATAATTTATAGAAATTGCTGTTGAAAAAAGCATTTTGAAAAACCTAATTTCAACTGGGGGAAAAAAATACACCAAATAGGGGAGCCAACAAAACACTCAAATTATGATGATAAATAAGATGTCTATAAAAATGAAAATAAATGATGGGTCTATATAAGGCTTCATTTAAACATATAAGAACCAGAGAAGAAACTTAAATATCTCTTAGGCCTGTGCTTAGTGGATGAACAATAAGTTGCAAGGATTTAGCATCATAGAATGTTTAATGTTAAAAAAATAAAATGAGGCAAAATTTTAGCGCTGTCTCCTTGTTTTACAAATTAGAACGAAAACACCTGAAAAACTACCCAGTGTCCCTATGATTGCTCAAATAGTTAGCCTCAGTGTGTGGATTATTATTATTATTATTATTATTATATGGTTGTCTCAGATCAAAACCACAGATCCATTAGCTCCATCCGAGAACAATTGCAGGTAGTACAGATATGGGCCCTGAGGGAGCTCCTATGTGTCTTCAGAGCTGGTCTCACAGCTGGTCTCACAGAAGAGGGATGCTGAGATGGAGGGCCATGCAAAGGGTTGTCTGTTCTAGGTGCTTCCCTTACATTATAGCATTTCATCTTCACTATCAAATTATTTCAAAGCCAAAGAAACCAGGCTACGAGCTTTACAATAACCTGCCTAGAAAGTAGCAGAGTCATCACGTAAACCCACTCTATTTGACTCCAAAAGTGCTAAAGACAAGTTATGAAAATCACTCTTAGTACACAGATATATTTTCCAAAAAAATCACTAAAATAATATGGCTACTCAGGTTGATTGAGTTACTGTTTCCAGACATGTGTAGAGAAAAAAAAATGACTGCCAGATGTTTTTGAAATGGAAAACAGAAAATTTCCAAAACACAGGAAAGAGGAAACTGTCAAATCAAACAGCGTGTCCAAATACAATTACATGAGTTTAAAAATCTTGTTGCACTTTAGAAAAAAGGTTATGTTATCACAATTTTAAAAAGGGTTATTCTTGACAATCATGAAGGACCTAGTGTTTGTTGAAATAAAAATAAAACTGTGTTTCCATGGATATCTTAGGGACAACAGTGTGTGTATTCGAGTTGTGGTTAAATATGTATTTACTGTTTATCAAGATGCCCAAATTTTTGTGTAGTTTGGGGCATTTTTGCCCTTTGCATCTTCACAATCATTTCATATTTGTGAAAAGAGAGAAAAAAGATAGAGGCACAGACTGATAAGGGTATAAATAGTGAGAAAAGAAGGAGAGAGAGAAAGACTGAGATAGAAAGAACAATTTTTCTTCATATTCCAATACTAGCTCTTTTTTGTTTACTTTAGAATTCATCCAGGCCACTATTAGGAACTTGAATTTGGTCCCTCCTAAGTAGTTCAGCCTAACTGTTCCCAGGAGAGTACACTGAATTTCAGTTCACTTGAATTTCTCTCTTAAATTGGGATTACAGCGTACTTGTAAGATATCTCTGAGGCCCAATTGGAATTCCATTTCTATGGAGATTAGATTGGAACCTGCAACCAGGAATAATAAAGCAAAATACTAATGCATTTCTTCTTCCAAGGACTGTTACAGGGCATTTTCCTCCACTTGCTGTGAAATGTTATTTCAGGAACTTTTACGTTTATTGTGTTTTGCATGATAACACTCTGAGAACAAACTGCTTATTTGATTCACTGTCTTCATTAGTGGCCCAGTAATTAAAAACTGATGTTATTTTTCCCCCTTGAGTTTACTTTTCCTTTTTTGGTCCTTTCCCCCATTTTTTTCTATATTCATGAATTGTTTGGGGCATTACTAGTGATTTGTGCAAACCTGGGCACAATGCCAAATGAGAATATGAGAAGTAGGCCACAGCAATCGTTAACAATGCTTTCTTTTTAATCCTCATCCAAGGATATGTTTTTTGGGGTTTTTCTTTCATTGATTTTAGAGAGAGAGTAAGAGAGAGAGAGAGACAGACACCTTGGGCCAGGCATCCTGGGTATGTGCCCTGACTAGGAACCATGACTCTTGGTGCACAGCATTTATACTTTTTAAATCTTTGTATTTAGCATTTACGTCTCAAGCCATCTCTAGTGCATGGTTTCAACTTGAACTGAGCCATTCAAGTTCTCCTAAACTTGAGGTTTTAAAATCTCACTCTATTGTAAGCTTTATAAAACTTTGTCTTAAGAAATTTAACAGAAATGAGTGTCATGGTTAAAAAAGTTATATAACTTAACACATTTCTTCCTTCCACGTTATTTGAAGCATTCATTCAACCTTCTCTTGGATATCTTTAAGACACTTCCTGCCACCCAGGGAAGTATATTATATTTCAAACATCTCTAACCATGTATTCTCCTCTTATTATTCCCGTAGTCACCTTGTGACATATAAAACATCCCTTACAATTCTTTCAAATAGTTGAAGACACATGGGTCTTCTAAAACTCTTCTTTAGTTAATGCAGTGGTTCTCAACCTGTGGGTCGAGACCCCTTTAGCGGTCAAACGACCCTTTCACAGGGGTTGCCCAAGACCATCCTGAATATCAGATATTTACATTATGATTCATAACAGTAGCAACATTACAGTTATGAAGTAGCAACGAAAATAATTTTATGGTTGGGTCACAACATGAGGAACTGTATTTAAAGGGCCAGAAGGTTGAGAACCACTGAGTTAATGGTTTAGAGTTTGTTCATCATCCTATTCTTCCATCATTGATCAGGTTCTGCTTTGTCAATACCTCACTTTAGGTTTTATGCACAGAGCTCTTAGAGTCTAGAGATAAACCGTAGTGTGTGTTGGTTTACCAGACTGCTTTTCAGAACTAAAATATTAGCAGACTGTGATACTGCACTTGGAATTCGAGGAGTTGCATCTTCATCTCAGCTCACCTAACTCCAAGTGCACCATATAGACTTCCCACGGACCCCCTCACTATTCATAGGCCTTCTGGAAACAGGTGCATTTTCAGTAGTTTCCTCTGACACCTAAAGAGAGGAAGGTGTCATAATCAACTAATATGTGTCGTCAACTCTTTGGAAGAACTTCTTATCTTCTCCAAGCTTTAGTCTGTTGATCTACTACACGGAGGTAAAAGTAGAATTTGTGTTAAGATTGTTTTTTAAAGATAGCATATGTGAAAGCCCCTGAGAGCGCACCAGACATATAGTTATAGCTCAATAAACGTTACCTGTCTCCAAGTCACAAGACAACATTAAATCAATACTTTGGTCACCACGACCTTTCAACGCCCTCCAAGAATTATGCCAGATGGCAGCTGCTACCTTCTGGTCATAAATAGGACTGGCCGTAAATAAAGGGTGTGTTATTCATGCTCTGTCTGACTGCACCACCTGCTATCACTTGGCATGAAATGTGGGCTTGAGGGATGGGGATTTTCTCTTTCGGGTCTAATTTGCGCTGACATCAATTCTCTCAGCAAGTTCTGAATTTGAAAGGGATATCTCCTCACCAGATATATCATGTTGGAAAACGCTGACTAACTGAACACTTAACTATTCAGTTACTATTAAATTCTAATGAACATAAAATCCACATTAACAGCTAATTAAGCCATTACGATTAGTGCTACACAATAGGTACTTTATCATCTGAGCTACCTTCACATACTTTTATCTTTGAGGCAACTGAGCTCATTAAAAAGTGCTATTTGCTGAACAGAACATAAGAACGTTATGATGCAGAATGACCAACATTACTAACCGCTTTCTAAAGTTTTGTTTAATTGAATAATCTACCAATGGGGTATTACTTTAGGGAAAGGCCACTTTTGAAGAAAATAAAGCTTGACTTGGGTACAAAGTTTGGGAGGACTTACCTAGATCAATGTGATATTAAGAATTCATGGCATGGATGCATGGAGCAGACTAATAGATCTCAGAGGCAAGGGGGTTGGGAGAGACAGGAAAAGATTAACCAAAGAACTGACATGCATACATGCATAGCCCATGGACACAGGCAATAGTGTGCTGAAGGCCTGGGGCGGGGTGGGTAATTGCTTATTGTGTACTCATCACAGGCAGGTATTTTTTTGTTGTTATTTGTTTGTTTTAGGGAATCCTGGTCAGCCTGGACCATAAGAGTGGTCCCTTATTCCCCAGGTAAAGTGTTTTATTTACCAGGTATCATTTTTATGTTTTTTTTTCCTTAGGTTATCAGATCTATTGACTTATTTCAGGAAGGTTTTTTTTTTAAAAAAAAAAACCATTTATTAATCATCTAGGCTACTGTCCAGCTGACCTACCCATTTTTCTGGATCTGTTTTGAGAACTGGTAATATTATACAAATAGGGCTGAGTGAGGCAAAGAGGAAAATGATGTTCTTGAGAATGCAGAAGCAAGACTTCCTAGGGGAAATTTTGTCTGCACAAATAAGTTATGCAATTTCTCAATGAAATATATATTGCCACTCAGCTAAAGGATTCATGTTCATCCCAAACAACTCCCAATATTAATTAGCTTTGCAAGTTATTTTTGAGAACATATTCAATTCATTTATACCCTGGGCTATGGTAGGTTAATGATATTGGGAGCATTGTGGCTTTAACCTATGGAATAATTTTAATGACTATGGAAGACAATCAGTTATTATTTATCAAATCAAATTTTAAAGTATAGGTAATCATTTTTCAAATAAAGATGTGCTGTAAAAATCAGTATTTTAAGATATAAACTAAAGATATGAACATTTACCAAATACTTTAAGACAAGCATTACAATTTAATCTCTAATAGAGCACATATGGAAGTATATAAGCTTATCTTCTCTGGTGTGACAGGCGACTTGGGTGTTCCAGTTAATCAAATAGCATGGTTGATGGAGTTGACACATATATCTTATAGAGATTGCCAACTTTTAAAGAATGGCTTTGTCACGAAATAAAACTCTCTCTGAAGCTATACTAAATGTGATTTAGTCTATATTTGGTGGTTTATTTATCAGTCCGCTGAAAGTTTTTGAGAAGAAGGATGAATCTCAATTTGACGTTCATGTGATTCTGATCCACTGTGTAGGCTTTTAAGTTATTGCTGCTAGAAACCACTATAAAGAAGAAGAGAAATTTATTTGAACCCAATCAGAAATTATAGAGGCTATAGTGCGATGTTAAAAGTCAGGGTTTCTGTCCTATCCATCTTTGCATCCCCAACACCCAAACCAGTGGTTCTCAAGCTAAATGCCATAGAAACTCACATGAGAATAATTTTGTTTCAATGAAGATCCAGGGCTCCACTGAAAACCTATTGAAAACAGAAATCCTGGGGGGTACGAGCCCAGTATATATTGATAACCTCAGAATTATATTAAAATACTAGTTCTAATTTAATATGACTGAAGTTGAGCCTGAAATTCTATATTTGTGGCAGTCACGCCTGCAGATGTGTGGACTATACCATGAATAGCAAGGACTAAAAAAAAATGCCTGAATCATAATAGTGCATAATAAGTTGGTGTTAATTTAAAAAACATCTGCATCACTGTGCCTATACAGTCTTAAGGTGTTTATTACTTTCTACACTGCAATATAAGTCTCGTGTGTGTGAAATTCTTTTAATAATGCTTTCTTGCATGAAAGAAAAATTCCTATATTTTTATTTCCCCAAAACACCTAAGAAATAGAATAATCTAATATCTGAGAAATAGAATAATCTCTGTTGAACAAATGCATAAACCAAAGAACAAATAAACCAATCAACCAATCAACTAACCAAGGAGTACAGCCTGAACTAGTATGGGTCCTTTGGTAACTAAAAAATACATATTGTATTTATCAGATAAGACAGAGACTTCTCAACTATCTCTTATAACCACAACAAAGACCATTTGGAAACACTAGCTAAATCAAATATCCAGTAGCTTTTATGTTTTTATCTACCCTCTCAGAGGCCATCTATCATTGTAACACTTCACAATAATTTATAGATTTGTTGCATTTTTTAGTTGAAGGGATCAACTAAAGACGAACACATTGGTTTTAAAAAAAAAATAGAGTTTGACCGAGGTTGCATTTCTTGCCCGAGTTTCAACAGCTAGTGGGTGAGACAAATATTATTAACAATCCTGATGTGCTCTATTGATGTCTGATGTCTAAAAGTAGGACAGAAAATCTGTTAACTTAGAACTGTAGTGGCAGGTACCCAGATAAGCCTGTTTTACAGTGAGTACCACTCAAAATCAATAGGCCCATTACTCTGTCAACATTGAGATAATGGTTTATGGGTGATGATATCTATCAGGAGAAAATGTATAGGGAAATATGAATGATTTCACAGCAAGTGGAACCAAGAAATTCTAAGAATAGTGCTATGGACGTTTTTGGACATTCTTTTATTTTTAGATGTGAAGGCAATTTTAGTTACTCTATAATTTTGGCATCTTCCCTATTTCTGATTGGGATTACATAATAATGCTCATTAGAGCTCCATGAAACCTTCTTAAACTGAAATGGATATGAGAGAGTGGAAAGAGTATAAATTTTAGAGTCAGACAGGAATAGTAACTGTACCTTAGGTCTTCAAATACCAGCTGTGTGCAAATCCTAAAATACTAAAAATAAATGGAATAATTGTAATATCTATGTATAAGCATATTTTAAAGAAAGGGCAAGTTTTTAGACTGAGTTTCCAGTTAAGGTGCAATTTTTATTCTCCCTCTACCCAATCTTGCCCTAATTATTTAACCACTTCTGCCCTCTATAGCTGAAAAAAATCCTATGATTTTGGTAGCCCATGACAAAATTATGTGCTTATCCTTTTCACCAATATGGCCTTGTTCCTTTTCCTTATTGTCAGTCTGTGCATTTCTTCCTGTAAATTCAGACTCTCGACTTGCTTTTTTTTAAAATTCTTATCCTACAATTTTTCCATTGATTTTTAGAGAGAGTGGAAGAGAGAGGGAAAGACAGAAACATTGATGTGACACACATTGATTGGTTGCCTTCTGCATGTACCCTGACCCGGAAGGAGCCTGCAACTGAGGTCTGTGCCCTTGCCCAGAATCAAACCTGGAACTCTGGTCTGCAGGCTGACACTCTATCCACTGAGCCAAACCAGCTAAGGCTCTACTTGCTATTTTTTATCACCTTTTAAAATTATTGTCCCTCTGACCCAAAGAACCTGCCTCATCCTTCTCTCCACCTCTATCACTTTTCAGGAAGACAGCCACTTCTGTCTCCTTTTCCAAACACATCATATTGCCCTTCTCTAGCTTCAATAACACCGTCAGACCTTTATCGATTTCCTTATCCAGATTTTCCAGAGGAAAAATTGGTGATTGCTCTTCCTAATACTCATCACTCTTTCAATCCTCAGCCTGCTTCCTCAGAAAGGTCATTATTAATGACTCCCCCCACCCCCCTCCATTCTAAAACCAATTGACAATTTTTACCTCTGACCTTAGTTCATTACTTTGCTGTATCTGACATTATCTTTAAAAGGCCTTCTTCCTTGGCTTTCATGACTCCACATTAAGTAGTTCTTATTAAATCTTCTCAGCATTCTTTCGCGCCACTTCAATTGGCTCATTTTTTCTCTAGTCATACCTGAAATGCTGATATTGTATAGATTTCCATCATTGGTCCTCTGCCCTTCTCATTCTATGTACTGTCTCTGAAGAATAATAAGCATTGTCATAGTTTTTAACTCCCTCCCAAAGGTCAAGACACTAATCACTCTAAAAGTTCTACCTTCAAGTTGTATATCTTTCCTGAAGTATTTTCAAAGTATTTTAAATGAACTTGCAAAGTTTGGAAGCATCACATTCACTTGCTTGCTGACCGTCAACATTCACATATACCACAGGCACCTCAAGCTCAGTATGCTTATTTGGAATGCATTATTCTCTCATTTCAATCTATTTAATTTCTCACCCCCTCTAGTGCAAGTAATAGCATCACCATTTGCAGATTTTCCCAAAGTAGGACCCTGCCACAATTGTAGAAGTCTACTTTGTCTTTCACTCTGGCCTCTAATCTGTCAAGTCTGTTGATTTATTCTTCTAAGTGGTTATCTAATTCAGTGCTTCTCAGTCTTTATTAGAAACCATAATTACCTGGGGAGCTTAGAAAAATACCAATACCTGGCAGCCAACTCAGATCAATCAGTGCAGAGCTTCTGTGGACGGGCCTGTAGTGGTAGATTTCAACCACATCACTCTATGTATGTCTGAAACAATGTCCTCTCCTCACCCATAGTCCTATGGTAGGTCTTCATTCTCCCTCCATACAGTAGAGCATTCACCATACCTTGTCTCCTCTCATATCTGCCTCAACACCTTCCTTCTCATAGCCACCAGTGAGACCTACTTAAAAAATTTCTTTTAAAAAAATCTATTTTTGCCCGGCCAATATAGCACAGTGGATTGAGCATCATCTCATGCAAGAAAAGAGGTCACTGGTTCGATTCCCAGTCAGAGCACATGGGCTCCATCTCCATTGGGGGGCGTGACGGAGGCAGCAGATCGATGTTTCTTTCTCATTGATGTTTCTCTCTCCCTCTTCCTCTCTCTAAAAAAAAATCAATAAAGGCATATTTTAAAAAATACATGTCTATTCTATTCTATAAAAATCTTACATAATTATTTTACATAATTACTAAGATCCTGAAAGACCCAGACCCTGACCTTCTCTCCTGACTCATAGTTGCTGCTTGAGATCTTCCACATTGCATCTTACAGACTTCTTCTTGTTTCTTCTCTATACTTTTCTTCCCAGGGATCTAAAGCCTCCCCACTGGGAAATGCACTCCCATGCATGCAGCCCTTGCATGACCCCTACCTGGCCACCTTCACATGGTTCTTGAGCCAGAAACACTTTCTTATCAAGAGAAAAAGAGCTCATATAGCCTGTGCTGTGCTTATCACCTGGTATGGGAATAGCTTTCCCTGTTACAAGCTCAGTGAGCGTTCCTTTGTTTAAAGCCTGTATGTCGATGGCCCTCGGGCCAATCCCCAGCTTTCAGTATTTCAGATGCCAAGGGGGAGAGTGGAGATCCTTCTAGTATAGCAGGAGAAGGGTGCATGTAGGCAAAACGCCCGGCACTGTCTGCCTAGGATTCCTGCTGGCTACGGGATCAATGTTCACCATGGAAGCTGATCTTGCTTTACTTCTTCTCTATGCAAGTAAAGTGTTGCTTCATCCAGTGTCTGACTGCACTGTGTTTTCCTCCATAACCCCAAATACCATGATGCCATGGGCACAGATGTTTGGATTTGTATACCCAGTTGCCAGCATACTGATCAGCTTTGCTATCCTCCATGTTGTCTGAGACTTTCCCTGGAGTTGGTTAACTGGAGAACTTGTTCTTTTCCTGGGATTGAGAGCTTGTACATGTTCTCCTCGATACTCCCTCAGCATCTCAAGGCCTGCTACATACTACAAGTGAATTAAATTCAGATCAGTCCATCCTCTCTGAGAAGCCTTCCCCAGGTCACCTTCCTTCTATACCAGGTTAGATCCTCTCCACTGTGCTCACTTCCATAGTTGAACTTAGCTCACTGCATTGTAATTATTTATATCTGTATCTCCTACCAGAACTACTTGAAATCAGGGATCAAGGCTCATTTCTTCAGTGCTGCCTGTAGTTGTGTAGTCTCTAATATTTATTAAATGTTTGAATGAATTCATGAATCAATCTATGCATCCATTTGCCCCTTGCTTCTATCAGAATATTAGAGAAGCAAGGGGCAAATGGATGCACTTGACTTGGTGACTTCACTGTCAGTGAACAAATGAATTATGTCCTGTGAGCCTCTTAATATCCTCTTTCCTGATGACCTTCCTCAGGCTCTTCACATATTCCAAGATCATTTATTTTCAACCTTATCTTGTGCAATGTCTTTCTCTTATAACTCTTATTTATAGTAAAACCATCTTTACTATCTTTAATTAAAACCATAAACAATATAATTTATATATACATTTAATTTCAAATATAATCTTAATGTCTTAATTAAAATTATAAAGGATAAAAATAAAGTAATACATAATTAAATGTATTTCTTTTTTAAGACTTTTTAAAATATATTTTTATTGATTTCAGAGAGGAAGGGAGAGAAATAGAAACATCAATGATGAGAGAGAATCATTGATTGGCTGCCTCCTGTACGCTCCCTATTGGGGATGAAGCCCGCAACCCGGGCATGTGCCCTTGACCAGAATCAAACCCAGGACCCTTCAGTTCGCAGGCCAATGCTCTATCTACGGAGCCAAACCAGCTAGGGCTAATTAAATGTATTTCAAAAGGTAAAACCTTGAGGAGCGCTATATTAGAAGTCACAATGAAGTAGAGGTACAAACATATCTATGTAGATTCACCAATAATATGGTATCTACAAATACAGACTGATAGTAGTATATTATATTTGTAAAACAAATAACAAATTTCATTATCACCACCAGTGGTATGTAGTATTTCTGAAATATGGGGACAGATTCTGTTAAAGGGTTGAAATTGATCATTTGACTTACACTTTCATTGCTTTGTTGCAAAGGTCATTGTATAGTAAAACGGTGGAGAAACAATTTGTGTTTATATGAAATAGAATTAGATTGTAGACGCAAGTAAACTTTGTCTGCATGTCTAGTAGGGCACTTGAAAGTCAAAGAAATTGGATAATTCTTCGTTCTGTTTGACAGACCTCATACGGCAACATTTAGCACCCCTATCTCATCCATTCGACCTTAACGACCCACAATCATGGGGAAACAAAATTTACAAAATGCCCCCGAATTTGCAGATTTCAACTTGGCAATATAAATTCTGTCAACCTCCTCCATGCCCCCCTCCAACACATCCCAACCTCCACCCTGACTATACTTCGGGTCCCCATCTCACTTAGTATTTCCTCTCCAGAATTTAGCATTCTGTCTACATGTGGGAAACTGGGTTGTGGTAAGTGTGACTGATTAATAATGGTCCAGTGTGGAAATTGCAAACTCAGCAGAAAGTGTGTGGGGGAAGCAGCTGTACATTCGTAGTAAAGGGGGCAGAGGGTAAAATGTGGGACTTCTTAAGCATCAAATAACTATGATTAAGGAAGGTCTGAGCATAACTAAGTCTACCTGAAGCTTTGAGATGCAGATTCAGAAATGGATTTGGGAATTTTATCCCCTTCAACCTTTCCTTAATAACCTGCTGTTAATTAAGAGGTTTTGATAGCAAGTGATTATAAACATAAACATGTATGGAACAAATATTTTCAAAATGATAATCCCATAGTAATCATGTAAGATCAAGAACATGCTTGTAGTTTTTACTCCAAAGCTTGATTTATGCTGAGAGTGCTTCTGTATAAGTAAAGAATTTTGCAAATCTGTGGAATTTGTTTCAGCCTTTCTATCTGTAGCTTTACGGGAGAATTCTCTGGAGGGTATAGCTGTAATTAATACTACTCTCTTGCCATGCCCCACTTTCTGCTCAAAGCTAGTCTTTTCTGGGCTTACCTGAAAAACAGGAGGATAAAAGCTTCCCAAATGTTTGCTAAAACTTTACATATTTCTCAGCAGTGAGATTAAAAAATGTCCTGACTTGCCCTAACCAGTTTGGCTCAATGGATAGAGTGTCGGCTTGAGGACTAAAGGGTCCCAGGTTCGATTCCAGTCAAGGGCATGTACCTTGGTTGCGGGCACATCCTAGTAGGGGGTGTGCAGGAGGCAACTGATCTATGTTTCTCTCTCATCGATGTTTCTAACTCTCTATCCCTCTCCCTTCCTCTCTGTAAAAAATCAATAAAATATATTTAAAAAATGTCCCGACTCCAAAAAACCAAGTTCTAATTTCTTTCATGTAATAATTTAATCACCCCCTTGTAACACAACCCATTTTTTAATACACAGATGTTTTTACAATATATATTTTATTGATTTCAGAGAGGAAGGGAGAGGGAGAGCGAGACAGAAACATCAATGGTGAGAGAGAATCATTGATTGGTTGCCTCCTGCAGGTCTCCTCCTGGGGATCGAGCCCACAACCCAGCATGTGCCCTTGACAGAAATTGAACCTGGAACCCTTCAGTCCACAGGCTGACATCCACTGAGCCAAACCAGCTAGGGCAAACACAGCCCATTTTAAGCTGTTTTATGGTGTCATACAGATTCTCTCAGAATTTTTTTTTTGTTTCTATGTGTTTTGTTTTATTCTGTGATCATGCTAAATCAGTATTAGATTCTAGCAGAGGTCTTCAGTATTTCACAAAGCATTTCCCCAATTCTGATCCTTCATCTAAAGGTTTTTAGAAAACTATTTCTGTCGAGGAAGAGTTCGAAGGGCAGAAATAAATGATAGAAGGTATAATTAAACTGAACACTGAATGACAAAAAAATAGAATGCTCAAATACCTTTATAGCTTTTCTTGTGGTAAATAAGATTGAAAAAAATATTAATCATGGCTCCTACCACCTACACTCTGTGATAACCAACAAGATGTGGATTGATTTAAAGACTTCAATGCAAACCCGTATTTTTGGTGGTGCTTCGCGAACAGCTGTTCAAACTATAACACAGTCTTTGATAGTTTGATCAATACTAGTTTAAGCAAAGATAAAACTAGCTGCACAAAATGTCAATTTGGTACAGAAAGGGGTCAGTTCAGAGGCTTCTAAACACCTTTTTTCTCCCACCAAAATGTTCCCTCTGCCACTTCAAGAGAGATCCATGTGCAGACACAGGCCATCTGTTCTGCTGCAGCCTCAGCCCGAAGAAAATATTCCTACTATGGGATTTAAACCCCGATGAAATACAGCACCACAAAGCCTGGCAAGTATTAGTCACTTGGATGAAATATTGATCGCATCCCTCCTGTGAACAGGCACCTGACCAAGGCAATCTGGTCATGCAAATGGACAGAAAGACATAGAAACATAGACTTTGCGTGGGGGTGGGTTGGCCAAGTACATGAGAGAGTCTAAGAGAATAGGAAAATGCTGGCCCATGGGAACATTTGGGAAATATACACTTAAACCACCCCAATTGGTCATGAAAGTGCTCAGGGCACAATAAGTGAGAATTAAATTGAATAATTAAATTGAAAGATTCCTGAGAAATACGGGGTAGGAACCAGCTTTTGGAGGATGTGTCATAGGTTAATGGGCAAAAAATAATGAGTCATGCACATTTGATCATACTTTTAAAAAAATAATATGCCTTATCGTTATTTTTTTTCAGCCCAAAGCTGGCTTGAGATCTCTCTTTTTTTTAAATAGTTGTGCCAAAGCACTTGTGAGGGTTATTCATCCTATTTCTAATATTTATGTGGATACATTTACAGAGTTTTAAAAATTGTGTACAAACATATTTTCTATCAGTGTGAGAAAAAACATTTTAAAATAATATGATTGTTATCAATAATTATCTCCCAAATAGCACAATCTCCTTCAAACATGTTTACTTGCTTACTTTCTCTTCCATTGCCTGCCTGATAAAGCCTCCTGGAATGGTTTTTTTTTTTAGATTATTGTACATTTGCCTGCCTGTTCCTACAAATCCTTTCTTAACAAGTACACTAATGCTCATAGCTCTCATACAGGTAATTATTTATACTTACCTATAAATATTGTTTTTCTGCTTAGCACTCTTATCTACATATTAATTTTTGCAGAATTTTATAATTATTTTTCACTAGAGATTATCTTTGATAATTTGAGTTTATAGTGAGTAATAATTAAAGGATTTCTATATCAAAATACATCTTTACATTTTCCTGCATACTTGAATGATAGTTCTAAAAGGGAAAGGAGAGTAGAGGTTTATCTCAGGAGTAGGGTTTTACACCATATTCAGTTATTTTCCATACTTTTTGTTCTGTATTATAGTCTAGAGGCCTGGTGCACAGATTTCTGCACCGGTGGGGTCCCTTGGCCTGGCCTGCACCCTCTTGCAATCCAGGACCCCTTGGGGGGATGTCAGAGAGCCAGTTTCAGCCAGATCCCCACAGGCCAGGTGGAAGGACCCCACCAGTGCAGAAATCTGAGCGCTGGGCCTCTAGTATGCATCTAAGATCTTTGGTTAATCTCTTCCCACCCTCCCCACTTCCCTCTGAGATTCATCAGTCTGTTCCACGTGTCATGTCTGTGCCTTGAGCATCTGCCCTCAGGTGGTCATTGCATATCATAGCTACCAGACTGGTTGGCCGGTCACTTAGGCATATATATATATATACAAATTATCTCCAAACACTACCGCCCTTTCTGCCCACAATTGTCAATCTAGAAGTCAATCTTTATGATATCCCAGAAACAAACAAACAAACAAACAAAACAAAACAAGAAAAAAAAACCACTTTATACCTAGATTTAGTCTGGAAGGAAATACTGGAAGTTGCTGGTCTGAGCTGTCTGAGCTGAGCTGTAGTCCCTTCACATACTGTATTTCACAGCACACAAAACATCATTAGAGGTGAAGTATGTCATTATTTCATGAACAACTACAAAGAAAAATTTCTGTCAATTAATGTATGACAGTGATGGCGAACCTATAACACACGTGTTAGAGGTGACACGTGAACTCATTTTTTTGGTTGATTTTTCTTTGTTAAATGGCATTTAAATATATAAAATAAATATCAAAAATATAAGTCTTTGTTTTACTATGGTTGCAAATATCAAAAAATTTCTATATGTGACACGGCACCAGAGTTAAGTTAGGGTTTTTCAAAATGCTGACACGCCGAGCTCAAAAGGTTTGCCATCACTGATGTATGACATTGCATGATTATAAGACGCTTTTAAATAATTAAATAAAAGTTTAACATATGAACAAATGGTGAAGCTGAGAATTTATGAAATATGATAATTACCTGGTTGACTGCTCACAGCCCTCTCTTCTCTTTTGCTCTAGGGTATTTTTGAGAATCTGTTCCTGAGAATTTCTGGGGAAAACCACCATTCCCCTTAAACGCATCCTCCTCTGTCTCCTTCCTTAATCCTACTGAATCCTACTGTTATTCCATTTGCTCTTTACCTTCCCCCAAATTTTCTTTTTAAATATTTGTGTTGATTTCAGAGAAGAAGGGAGAGGGATATAAAAACATCAATGATGAGAGAGAATCATTGATTGGCTACCTCTTGTACGTCCCACACTTGGGATCGAGCCTGCAACCCAGGCATATGCTCTGACCAGGAATAGAACCCTGACCTTCTAGCTCATTGCTCGATGCTCAATTACTGAACCATGCTGGCCAAGCCCAAATTTCTAACTGATTGATGTGGCAACTCTTCTAGTTTACCAGCTAGGCTGTAGATTTGTTTTTATATGTATTCTGTCACTCTTATTGACATATTTTTATTGACCCATTTGGAATGATAACCAGACATTTTCAATTTATTGTCTCTGAATATCCTTATTTTAATTGTATATACTGTGCTTCTCTTCCCATCCACATCTTTTCTTTATACAGTGCATTAGGCAATGAGCCAACAATGATTTTCATCTCAGGGAGATGAGGTTTTATTCCTCTAGGCAAATTTTTGTTCTAAAATAAAGGCAGTCAAATTTCTCAGCCAGGAGCTCAAGTTTTTATAATTGACACTAAAAAACAGACATCCATTAATTCAAAACCTATATCAGATCAATAGCTAAGCAAGGAAATAATTCAAGGTTTCCTCCCTGGAACATGTTAAAGCAACTGGCCACCTTCCTTTCTATTCAATCCAGATTATAAATTATGTGGGCCAAAATAAGTTTTAAGTATGCTTTTTTTTCCCCATACCTCATGTTCGTCTTGGGAACAATTAGTTCAGAACCGATGGAGACATGTTACTCAACTAACCATCCCAGACATCAAGATATGATGTCTAAATCTGATCTCAGGAATTCACAAACATCAAATAATTCAAATGGTCACTCTTTCCTTTGGAAGTAGTTACATACACCATTGTCCAATGTTTTAACAATTATCTTTTTAAAATCTGTTATTTATTTATATTGTCCCTTGGTTACTAAAAATGAATTATTATAGAAAATCCATACAATTTAAAATAAATACTTTAAGAAAATTGGTGGAGAGAGTGGAATATAGATGGCAAAATAAAATCAAGACAAAGATAAATTTAGTACAAGTAGGCTCTTGAATCTTTTGAAAAATTTAGGAATAGATCACCAATGTGGCTATTGAACAAGCTATTGCACAAAGTATTATTTTAATCTACTAAGATGATTAGTTTGAGCAAATGCAGTAGTTGAGTGCCCATGCTTTGATTAGTATCTCAGTTCTCCCACTTCTGCCTAAAACCTTGGATGTGTTTCTAAATCTGCCCAAGCCTTAGTTTTCTATCCTAAAGTGCTTACCAATAAAAGGTGTTTTTTTTTTAAGGCACTTTATTCATAACTATGTTACAAAGTTTAAATAAGATAATGAATGTAAAATCCTTCATAGTTTCTGACACATAATTAAAGCTCCACAAATATTAGCTTTTACTAATGTTACTGGGTTTGAAATAAAGACATGGTGATGAGTGACAGTTAGTTAAAATGCCAGGCACATTTTAGGAAAGATATGTAGCTTCTTAGACTTTAGGTATAATCTGTTATTATGAATTTGGCAAAGTTCAACAATACTGTAGAGTATTGTTACTCAAAGTACAAACTAATTTGAATGGCACTCCATAATACCAAAGAATGCAAGTGCTTTGAAACAAACCCATAGATATCACAGAAAAACAAATTCATAGTCTGCATTATATTCTTGGATCTCCTTTAATTATATTAAAATAAAAATAATATTTAGGATCCTTCTGAGATTCAATGGAAGATTCTCCTGTTTATTTTTCTTTTTGTCTTCCTTTAAACATAGAAATGAAGAATGCAAGTATTTTGGGGCAAACTGTGGTTTTGATTGGTAGTAAAGTATTCCCTAATAAAGTATACATTCATGGGCTAAATACTCCCTATGGAACTATTCAAATTTAATGGGAATTGACTAATCATTTTGGAAATGTGGATTCTAAATTTGTTCTGGTTTAGAACATTAATGACATTCTCATAAGCTTCATTTCCTATAATAATTCATTGATTTTGGTATTGTGTTATTCTTCATTACTTACTGTCATATATTATAGACAGTGGAGAGGAAAGCCATTGCTTCTGGCTTTGGTAGTATAATTAAATGCGGATTATGTACATGAAAATTCAATTCATCTACTAGAAATTTTAGGTTAATAAAATTCATATACTAATCACTATTAGCCTAGATACATGAAACAGACTGACAGACTCCAAGGGGAAGGTGGGTAGACCAGATGTTTTACCAGATTCTGGAGAAAAGTGAAGATGAACAAGATATGGTCCTTATTTTGAAGCAGTTCACATCGCTTGAAGCTACAGTAAAATTCCACTATCTAAATAGACTGTTTCAAAAGCTTTACAAGTATACATATATGTTCTCTCATGTACTGCCTTCCATGACCCCACAGATAGCCTAACAAAATCCTGGAAAAATATATCCATAAACCATGGTAATACACTATTGTCCTGAATTATCAGCTTCTTTGTAAATATAATATCAAGTCAGCCGGTACTTGTTTGAGATGACATTATGTTAATGGAAACTACTGAATCCTTTACTGACTTTACTGCCTTCATTCTGTCTGCTAGCCTTTGGAGGAAAACTGTTTCTAATGAGTGGATTTACACATAGTTTAGTGTCCAGAGTTCATTCTGCATGCAAATATGTGTTATTTTGGCCATCACTATAATCTGACCCAAGCAAAGAAACTATAAAATTTCATGGGTCAGAAAGTGTAGAAGAAAAATGGCATCTTACTGTCAGAGCTTCTGTTTCTTGGCTTTATTCCAGGGAGAAATGCAAGATAATAGTTGGCTGCCCAATACTGGCAAGAAGAAGGTAGACAAGGTACAACATATACCCGTGGCCAAATAAATAAATAAATATTTTAAAATATACATTTGCACCTAAAGTAATAACTTTTTAAAAAATTAAAGCTGGCCCAGCCTGTGTGGCTCAGTGGTGGTTGAACATCAACCTATGAACCAGGAGATCATGGTCGATTCCCAATCAGGGCACATGCTCAGGTTATGGGCTAGATCCCCAGGGGGGTGCGGGGAGGGGGGATGTGCAGGAGGCAGCACATGAATGATTCTCTCTCATCACTGATATTTCTCTCTCTCTCTCCCTCTCCTTTCCTCTCTGAAATCAATAAAAAATATATTTTTAAAAAAGAAAAGAAATGTGTTGGCTGTATAGATGTTCCATAAGAAAGAGCAGAAGAGGAATCTATGCTTGGTGGCCTAGAAGCCCACAGATATTGGCTGCAGATGACTAAATACCACCACTAACTTGCAGACTATATGCTTTGTAGAAGACACCTAATTAAAATTCAAAAAGTAGCTACAAGTCTTTCACATTTGGGAAATTTAAAAGGCAGCGTTTTTTTTTTTACCCCCTAGGAGGATCAGTCTTGTAGCCAGGACCCACCAATACTTTGAGTGTTTCATCCATTTTCTGTAGATGAAAAGTGCTATTAAAGGTGGTAAGTTCATGGGTGAAGCTCATCCCATCAATCAACCTCACTGAATCCAGGAAAGGTCTCCTTATCCTGACCTCACCCAGATGGTGACTTATTTTAATGGGGACTTCCTAGCATTAAGCTCTCTTTTAAAGCAATTGATACATTCCTTAATCTGGAAGTGTTTCTGAATTTAAATGTGTTATTTAACTTTAAAAAATTAAGCCCTGGCTGCGGACTGAAGGGTCCTGGATAGAGCATCGGCCTGCGGACTGAAGGGTCCTGGGTTCGATTCCGGTCAAGGGCATATACCTTGGTTGCGGGCACATCCCCAGTAGGGAGTGTGCATGTTTCTCTCTCATCGATGTTTCTAACTCTCTATCCCTCTCCCTTCCTCTCTGTAAAAAATCAATAAAATATAAAAAAATTAAGCCCCACGAGTTAATGAACTTTGTATTCAGTATGTAAACAAGTACAAGACAACATGGTCTTCATCCTAAATGAAGAAACACAGAAACAACAAGCACAGAACATTTAATACAATTTGTTAAATGTTATACTTGAGGTTAAGAATCAGAGTTATTAGTAATGCAGACAAGAGAAAGTATTTAGTATTCTACAGGGGTGACATCAGTAATTTATTGGGTAGTGCAGTTGGCTGATGAAAGACCTTCTGTAGATTGTTTTCACCTCTGGAAAAACAACTGGCGATATTTGAGATTATAGCTACTCCCAGTCCTTGAGTGGTTCTGAGGAGCTGAGCTCCCTTGCGTACTTAGGACGACCAGGCAGCATGAATAAGAAATAAACTTTCTTAACCTGCTACGAATTTGAGGTTGTTTTTTACTGCTGCATCACCTAGGCCAGTGTTTCTTAAATCTTCATGTCTCCATGAGTCACCTGGGAATCTTGTAAAAATATAGATCTTTCTATTGAGTAAACCAGAGTAGATAGATTATCTGTATTGCAGAAGGCACCAGGTCATGCTGATGGCTGCGGGTGCACAGAAACACCTTGCCCAGCAGACTGATACACTAATGATCATGGGATTTTAACTCAACATTTTCACTCTAAATTCAGGTCTTATTTTGCAGCTGATCACCAGCGTAGCACATTGTCTTTTGATCTACACGTGGTCACCTTTAAGTGGATAATAAAATCAACATAGTCACAAACATCTGTTAAGTGAAATAGGAAAAACAAAATAGAGTGAAATTGAATCAAAAATTGATCAGGTTCTTCTAGGTAATAGGTGCAACTACTGCTTTGTGAAATTTCACAAACTGTATACTCCAGGCTGCTTTGCAAATGTGAGAAAGTCAAAAATGGTGTAAATCTGATAAATCATTGGCTTCATTAATATTCAGAAATGTTTAGAAAGGTTAACATAAGGATTGTTCAACTCTTCTTAGGCACACAGCTGAATGCATGCCCTGCCTTTGCCTGTAGTTAGGTGTGGCAGTGTGATTGGACTCTAGCCACTGAGCAATACAGTGCAGCCCTTATGGCATTTTTATGCCCGATTCATCAATATTTCCTGATGACTGCCAGATGGGGGTAGGATTGGAGGTGAGAGGATTGAGAATTACAAATGATTGCGGAATGGTCATGGGGATGCGCAGTGCAGCATGGGAAACAGCGGCAGTGTTCTAATGGCTACGTGTGCTGTCAGATAGGTGCAAACTTATCAGGATGATCACTTGGTCGGTTGTGTAATGTCTAATCACTGGGGTGTACATCTGAAACTAATATAATAATGTATGTCCACTGTAGTTGAAAAATAAAAATGATTTTTTAAAAGAAGGACAATACTCACATTGAAGAGGTCAACCTCAATTGAAGAGGTTGTTTGGGCCAGTGTATTCTATCTTTAGCTACCTCAGTTGAAATGAGGGACATTATCACAATCACAGTTTTGCATTTTGGAAAATATAATAAAGATACGGAGGGTTGTGTACATTTTTTAAAAATCCAAAATAACTCTTCTAGCCTGTTAGCTGAATGATGGTAGCTGAAGCATTTGTTCTGGGGGGAAATGTTTTGATGATGACAGAATCTTCTAAAGTCTTACCAATATAGGAATGCCTTGATCTTTATATCGGAGAAAACACTGAGCTGTTCTGTCGGGGGCCCACTGATGAGAGCAATCACTGCTCTAGCTTAATCAATTTGTGTGACTATTTTCAGGGAAAATCTGTAACGGTATAACTGCTCTCAGCTTCTGAAAGTCACCTATCGCTTTGGAATAAAGACTAAAGTACTTACTCTGGACCACAATGGCCCGAGTGGCCTGACTTCCAGCAGGAGCTTGGACCTCATTTTATGCCTCCTCCAGCTCTGCTCACCTGGGCTCCAGGTATATGAAGAGTCTTGCTGGTCTTTAACAGAATAAGAACATTTCTGTTCCAGGAATTTTGCTCCTGCCATATCATCTGCCCGGAAAACTACTCCCCCAGTTATTTGCATGGTACATGATTGTGTATCTGTTTTATTTTTATCTATTTTTTTCTTTTTCTTTTTTTAAATTTCTGCCTTAGGGTCTTACTATTCTCTCCATCTCGAATGTTCTTTTGCCCTGACATTTGCATGACTGGCGTCTTTCTTTGTTTTTAAATTTAAAAAAAAAATATGTATTTACTGATTTCAGAGAGGAAAGGAGAGGGAGAGAGATAGAAACATCAATCATTGCCGAAACCGGTTTGGCTCAGTGGATAGAGCGTCGGCCTGCGGACTGAAAGGTCCCAGGTTCCATTCCGGTCAAGGGCATGTACCTGGGTTGCGGGCACATCCCCAGTGGGAGATGTGCAGGAGGCAGCTGATCGATGTTTCTCTCCCATCGATGTTTCTAACTATCTATCTCTCTCCCTTCCTCTCTGTAAAAAATCAATAAAATATATTTAAAAAAAAAGAAACATCAATCATTGATCAGCTGCCTCCTGCATGCCCCAAACTGGGGGGTCGATCCTGCAACTCAGGCATAAGCCTTGATCAGGAATCAAACCGTGACCTCCTGGTTCATAAGTCGATGCTCAACCACTGAGCCATGCCTGCTGGACTCCCCTTATTTTTATCAATTACAGTTTACATTCAATATCATTTGTATCGGTTTCAGGTGTACAGCATAGTAGTCAGACAATCATATACTTTATGAAGTTTTCCCCCACTATTCCCAGTACCCATCTGGCACCATACACAGCTATTACAATAGCATCCACTTTATTTCCTAAACTGCACTCCACATCCCTGTGACTATTTTGTAACTGCCAATCTGTGCTTTGCAATCCCTTCACCTCTTTCACCCAGATGTTTCCTTCTGCTACGATGCTGGGCTGGAGCGCGGGCACTGCCAGTGAGTGCAACAGTCAGTGCCCCTGAGAGCAACTCTCATCTCAGGCCATGGGTATCACTATCCCTCCATCCTTCAGGAAGACAAATTTGCGAGGTCTTTTATAGGTTTCTCAAGAAACCTGAGAGAAGAATCAAACCCTGTTGCCCACAGTGGCATCCTCAATAATATCTTCTTAGTCCTTCTCTGCCTTTATTCTATCTCAGCCTTGCAGTGTACTATCTGTGCCCAAGTTTTTTTCCCCCATGATCTGCTCTCAGGAGCTAATATCCTGCCATTGTGTTTGCTAACTCAGGTATGTTGGCTAGTTTCCTCGTGTGCTTTGTGATTTTTGGACAGTGAGCTCAAATCTATGCAGGATATTGTGGGTTCAACTTTAATGCTTATCCGCCCACAGAGCACTTCAATTGCGTTTTCCAGGTGGTTGGGGGGCTCCTAGCTTTTGGGGTCATGTAGCCCCTGTGAATTCTGACTGTAAAGCCAATGAAGGCCCATGAGAAACCTTAGGAGGAGATATTTTTTGTTAGACTTAATTTTTTGCCTCCATCTTATATCAAGGCCAATTATAGGCAAGTTTTCCATTGCAGGGCATTTTTTTAGCTATTATTCACCCACACAGGAGGTGGCACTTTTGCAAACTTTTGCCTCTGCCTGGCTTTATTGTGGCATCTTTGATCTGAACTCCTACTGGGTGGTAGTTCCAGGGATTGTGTCCTGCCCTGGGCTTTCTTGATGAACAAATGCTCCAGACACAGGTGCTGGTCTTAGAACTAATATCTTAGATGTTTCTTGCTGTTTCTGATCTCCCCCACAATTTCGGTGATTCATTTAATGGATGTTTTTTTAATAGTTGATCTATGACTTTAATTAGCCCAAATCTAAGAGGGCTTCTCCAGACATCTAGTTTGGTATATTGCTAGAAATGGCTAGTTCTCAGTTATCTTTTAGTACATAAATAAAATATATTACTTTCTGGAATCATGCTCTTACCTATAGGATGAAGTACTTATCTCTGTCATAGGGGAGGGGGCCCTCGCTAGGTACTTCCCCTACCTCTTGCTACAGACTTGCACAGACTAATTTTCACGTTGCCCTCATTCACCTTGTTCCCCTGCCTACCATATTTTTAAAAACCCAGCTTTGAAGCCACTCTATATGACATTCTCCATATTCACCACAGATAAAATGTCCTGCTTTCTCCCATGCATATCTCTGTCATGGCCCCTCTAACTTCATTGCTCATCTCTATTTACCTTGAATCTTTAAGGCCAGCATTACAGCATTCTCATCTGTCTTGTGTAACTATCTAGCATATTTCCTAAGCCACCGTAGCTCTTATTTACCATTTCTCTCTCTTTTTTTATGAGTGAATCTTCACTTGCATTGTACATATTTAATTCATAAAAGCTTCTCTAATAAAAACATGAAATTTAGCTTTTTATTAATGATAAATTATAGACTCAAAGAAGGTTGATAACTTAGCTAAAGGCAGTCCATTCGTCAGCAGTAGAATGGAGATTTGGACAGAATTCTATCTCTCTCCAAAGTTTATGGCATTTCAATTTTACCGGGCCTCTGCTAACATTCTCAAGACCCAGAGAAAAGCCCAAATTGAAGCCTGCATACATATGTCTGTTAAGCTATTGAATAAAATTAGTTCTAGCATCCTATCTGGGCAAATATAAACTCACAAATGACCTGAAAAGTCAGATCACACTTAGAAATTTCTAATTCCTCAGTGTTTTGTGCTAGACCATGGCAATATAGGAAGACTGGCCCTCCAAACTCTGACCATTACTGTTCTTGATTTTCTCCCTAATTTGGCTCCGTTCTGTATCTCACATCCAACAAAGAGCCACCCCTTTGGTCAACCCTTAAACCTAGGTGCACACTGGCAGCTTGGTCTACCTAGATCTGGGGAAGAGGATCATGAGCCATTTGGGGCACAGAGCTTTGGGGTCCCAAGTATCCAGAGATTAGTCCAGAAAGGAAGAGTGTGCCTCTTATTAGGTACATCCACTTGGCCACAGGACTATTTCCTCCACGAGAAGGGCTATGGGTGGAGGAAGTTCAAATAAGACCTGCCAAAGCACACAACATAGAGAAGGAACTCCTCTTGTCTGAGTCTAGAAGAAGAACTACGCATCACTCTATTCAAGTTCAATGTAAGAGATCCCACCTACTTTGTTCTTTCTCAGGATCGCTGCAGCTATTCGGGGTATTTTTTTATTCCAGATGAATAAGCCAGTCAATGAAGGAAAATACCACATGATCTCACTCATTCATGGATAATAAAGACCATTATAAACTTTTGAACAATGACAGATACAGAGGCAGAGCTGCCTCAAACTGATTGTCAAACTGCAGCGGGAAGGCCAGAGAGGGTTGGGGGGGGCAGGAGGGAGGGGGGTAAGAGATCAACCGAAGGACTTGTATGCATGCATATAAGCATAACCAATGGACATAAGACACTGGGGGGTAGGGGGAGCCAGGCGATTGTCAAGGGCGGGGAAGAAAAAAAAAGGACACATATGTAATACCCTTTGTAATACTTTAAGCAATAAAAAATAAAATTAAAAATAAAATTAAAAAAAAAGTTCACTGTAAGAGAAGTTAGGCCATTCATCAATCAATTAATAGAAATACACCGAAAGGCATCCAGGTTGTAATAAAAAACCTCATACACCAAACTCCCGAGAAAAAAATAAATAAATCTACCAAACTGCAGGTGCTAGGAACCTGCAATTTAAAAGAATAATTTTTTAATGTGATGAATATAACAGTCATTCTTAACATTATTTTAAATGCTTCCTCCCTTCCCCCCAAAATCTCTCTTTATTCTAGAGTTATTTTGGGCTGTGTATGGTGTAGAGTGTTATTTATTTTCCTATCAATGTCCTATCAAGATGAAATATATGAGAAAAAAAAAGGTGAGGGTGATATTGAATTTGGTAATAATATAATTATATATGGTCGTAGGCTATTCAACAAATGTACATGTATTTGAAACCATTTTATTCCAGCCAGCTAAGATTTACGTGTTTTTCAATGCATGACAGAATAAAGCCCTTACATATCATTGCAGCCAAAACAATGGCATAAAACCTGTGAGTATTTATGTCGTCCATTACAGGGGATGTTCTGTGCATGCCTGTCAACAGCCACTTCCCGATGCTTCCTGTACAGCTCTCCCTAAGTTAGACCCTGGGCTTCTCCTGGCTAAGACATGACCATTAACAGAAAATGTTTGTGTTTTTTAAAGCCATGATCTTCGTTTTATCTTTATATTTTTCTGCATGGTTTTCATAAACTATCTCAGGCTTAATAAAACCCTGGAATACAGAAGCATTGGGGAACCTGGAAATATGCCCCTCATATATTTTTGAAAACTTATAAAGAGCAAAGCTGGTTTGTTTTTCTTGGCTTATAAGTCAAAGATTAGGCAGTTTCATGGTTCATTTTGGCAGCTTGAACATCTGGCTTTAGGACATTTCAATATATCTACTGAAGTAAATTAGAGAAACTGGGATTACTATTTCATCTAGTTACCACAATTGTGTGTCGCTGCCATTAAAGAAATGCATCACAGTGTCCTCGGGAACATATATCTGGACAGATGTGGGAGCGTGTCGCCTCCCAGGGGCTATCCACCTAATTGAACTGGAGTATTTCCGACTTTCATTTACACTTGTTCACATATGAAAAGACATATGTTCCCAAGAATACCCAGGATCCGAGGGCTTTATTATTTTCATTTGGAAAGAACATAACATTATTTTTCCTCCACATTGTGGTTTCAAGTGAACAACAAAAACAATTTGAATGAACACATTACAGAAACTCTGCTTTAATACTGGCTTCAGAGGCCAAAGTCAATAACATATTATGATCTTCCCTGCTATTGAGAACTGTATTATCACCACTTCGGTATCTGTGGTGATGAATAATCCGACTTCCCGCTTATCTTATTGGTATTGCCTCAAATCTAATTTCAGACATGTCTTTACCTTATAGATGAGGAAACTGAAACCTACATTTATGCATCCATGCATCGAATACATATTTATTAAGTGCTTAATATTTGCCAAGTGCTGCTTCTAGGGCTAGAGCAGAGGGAATAACACATCAATGGGTCCACAGGAGCTTTCATGCTGAGATGTGGCGGAGGCACCTGCTAACCACTGGGCCACAATAAGTAGGATTTTCATATAAGTGTGTCTTTGAGTATTGAGTAACAATGATCTATATATTTTTCTAGTCATCTTAAACTTTTGGTGTTGCTGGGATAGGCAGTGCTTAAGATTTGAGCTTGCAAAAAGATTTTTAAAAATGGTAAACAAAGTAATCACAGGAATTGGAGGATTTTATTCTAGAAAAAGTTAAGAAGGTCATTTGCTATTACCCATCTACATTATGCTACGAGTGTGGGATGTATATGCCTAATTTTATTTTTTGGCTCCCTAAAACATTATTTTGCTTGTCTAAATTCTTTATATTGATGGTTAAAGCAAGTGATTACTCCTAACAGTTTTAAAACAGTCATTTCTCATAAATGACCAGTCTTCTTCCTTCTAACATTTCAGCTCATTTTTATCTTGCTCTTCCTAGAGCAGTGATGGCAAACCTATGACACGCGTGTCAGAGGTGACATGCGAACTCATTTTTTTGGTTGGTTTTTCTTTGTTAAATGGCATTTAAATAGATAAAATAAATATAAAAAATATAAGTCTTTGTTTTACTATGGCTACAAATATCAAAAAATTTCTATATGTGACACGGCACCAGAGTTAAGTTAGGGTTTTCAAAATGCTGACACGCCGAACTCAAAAGGTTCGCCATCACTGTCCTAGAGTGACAATGTTGCTCAGTTTGTTGGTTTTCCCCATTAAACTCTAATTCTAGTAAAACACACACAGATTAGGCCTTAAATGGGTGGATGAGGGATAGCGGCCCCTTCACTGGGAGAGTAAGAGAGCTTGAGATACCTGTTGACCCTTAGCAGGGAGTCTGTTTCTTTAAGTTCTGCATTTGACTTTGATCATGAACTTCTTGTCCTGATTTAGAAGCACATCTGAGGAAACTTTTGGCTTTGTCTATTCTGATCATTTTAATCTTGACTATTCTGCTTAAATAAACTTAACACAAAGCAATTATTATTATTATATGGAAAAACATCTAAGGGATTGGATCACACTGGACTTTAAAAGCAACATTATATTAAGATTTATTGAATTATTACTAAGGGGAAATTTTATACACACACACACATTAACCTAAGAATGCCCTGAATAGTTATAATTATCTCATATATAATTATATGTCATATTACATTATAGGCTTTACTTTGCTCTCTGTTAGCAACTTTTGCCTCCTGCTCACTGGGGACTGTGATGACATTCTAAGCCAGGGGACCATGATGCTAGACTTTAATGGCACCACATGGCATTCCTTCTCCCAAGGTCTGCTCCTCTTTCACGTGCTTGATGGTGCCTTTTCCTGTATTAATATGAGATGTTGCTTCCACAACAGGACAGTGATTAAAACCTACAGATTGATTTTGCATGTGCAGAAGCACCTTTTTACTCCTAACTGTGGGTTTGCTGTAAAATGTGCCATATATATACTTCAAACGGCACACGTACATACCTTTCTGGTTTTATCCCTTTGGGGAGTGACTGGGAGATGTTACTGCTCTCTGACTCTGTGTCTAGCTAGAATGATCTGCATCTGTTTTGTTGAAATTACACTTAGCAACCCACAGTGGATCTATTTTAGAGAGATTCTTTTCCTCCTTAGAACCCAAGAGTGGCAGATATTAAGAACCTCCTTTCAGCAGTAGCTATGTAGCATTTTTATGCAAATTTTGTACTGATGCTATAGGCATCTAAAAGAATTTCACATTTGAATTTTGTAAAAATATAATTGTTTCTATTCTAGTTTGTAAAGTAGCTTCATATCAATTGCTAATATATGCCTCCCAATTGTCAGTAAGTCAGCAAATTTTATCAAGCACATTGGTCCATGCTTATACACTTCTCTAAATAATAAGGACTGTCTTTATATAAGGTCATTTTTCGCTGCCAAAAGAATGAGTTGACTTTTGCCAGCAATGTTTATTTCTTTTCTGTCGGGAAGCCATTGTGTGATTGAATAATCATGAGAATTCTGAAATCAGACAGACATGACTGTCACTCAGCCTCATACAAACTTAGCTGAGTGACCTTGTCTTTGTAACAATCACTGAATCTCTCTGGTTTTTATCATCCTGAAAATTAGTTTACTATGACATGACCTTCGATGTTGGGTAAAGGTTAAATGAGAACCTATGTACATTGACCAGCAGAATTCCTAATGCATAGAAAGGAAGCAAAAGTAGTTCTTTTTGATGTACTTTTTTTTGCTCTAAATATGACAAAAACATATGTATTTATGTTAACCTGGGAAATGTTTCTAGTTTAATGAAGAGATTTCATTGGAGATGGCAGGGTGATACCTGGCAGTCAATGTCAAGAACAACTGAATACACGTTTATACAGCACAACTGCCCATGCATGGGCCTCCCTCCTTTTCTTTCATGGTCAAGAAGTAAATCATTACTGAAGTCCAAATTGCACACATTTAGCCATATGTATATTTTCTACATCAAGATCATCACTTGGGTCCTTATGAGAGAACAATAAATGCCGTGAACAGGAAAGGTAGGGAAAATTAGCAGGGAAGGGCTAATATAGCAAGCTGATTACCTTACCCTGCCGCCCCCACACATGCATCTACACACACCCTCTTCTTTGTCCTGGGTTAAGTTTTAACTCAATTTTAGGCCATTAAAACTTTCTCTAAATTAACTGATTATTAGGTAAATCTGGCATATGCATATTTAGGAATAAATACAACTGGTTCTTGATAAACATACATCGGCCTTTACATTCTCCTGAGCATCACAGGTGGATTTAGCCCAGGGGTGGGCACACTTTTTGACTCGAGGGCCACAATGGGTTCTTAAACTGGACCGGAGGGCCGGAACAAAAGCATGGATGGAGTGTTTGTGTGAACTAATATAAATTCAAAGTAAACATCATTACATAAAAGGGTACGGTCTTTTTTTTTTTAGTTTTATTCATTTCAAACGGGCCTGATCCGGCCCGCGGGCCGTAGTTTGCCCACGGCTGGTTTAGCCTTTAGTCCTTTCCTCCAAGCCCACTTTATAGATGAGTCTAATATTTTTTTGTTCCCACAGCAAGAAAGTTTTCTCCATTCCACTTTAATCTTTCGGAGACTTTCAATAGTTATGATCTTGTCACCTCTTTACTAGCGACACCTTCCCGAACTGCCTGTTTCATATCCCAGTGTTCTCTGACAATTTTTCCTGCCATGCCTCTTCTTGGCCCATTTCTACCTCTCTATTGCTCATTCTTTCTTCCCCTCTGTCCTATACACACTAGTATTAACCTAATTGAAGTCGGATGGAGTGATGTCGGGTGGAAGATCACTCACTTATGACTGATGATAAGGTGTCATGAAGAATATTCAGGCCGATGGGCTGTGACCTTCCTTTGATTACCCAGGGCTGTTGCTGTAATAACTCCACCAAGATATGTCAGAACACGCTGCAGATATAGCTGTCTCATCGCCTGCTCCATGTCCCTATCTTATATTGAGCAGAAATTCTCCATTTCAGTTAATTGCCCATCGAGGTCATGGAGGTATTTGATCAGAACTCCCATAGTCACTGTCACAGTACAGGGTTGCAGGTGATTTATTTTTCTTACCTTCACCTCCTTACTGGCACTGAAGAAGGATAAACTTGAACTTAATGGGACAGTGCCTAGATAAAGCACATATTCTGAAGTGGTTTTATTTAGGAATATACCACTTTTGATATGGCTACTCAGATTTGACTAGCCATGGATTTCTAGATGAGGTAACTTTTATGTAGTGAAGGAAAAGAAAACCAAGCCTCAAATATGAAGACCAGGAACCCTATTTTGCATATGTCATTTGTTTGAGTTCATAGAACCCCCTGAACCTCAGCTTATTGATCTGAAAACTGTCTGGTCATGATATTTATTCACTGTTATTGAATGTCTATTATCGACCAGACCCAGTGCTGAGGTTGAGAATAAAGCAAAGAAAAAGAATATTCCATTTATTTTTTTGTGATGCTACTAATCAATATATTCTAATAATTTTTAAAAAAATTCTTAATACTGGAACAAATATAATGTAAGCCAAAACTACTTTCACTTGACTCATCCCCAACCCTAGTCCTTTCCTCAAAGGTAACCAAGGTTGATAGTTTATTGCCCATTCAGTTAGACCTTTCTCTTCATACATTTCACAAATTATCCAGATACACACAGGCATCAAATATATAGACATGCGAACATGAAGTGTGCACTTCACATATATAATGCATATAAATATATATTATGCATACATATACACATATTTTTCAGCAACCTGACTTTAATACTAGATAAAATACTTTCCATTTTAGTAAAGATCATCTTTGTTCTGTTTTAGAGCTATATCTATATAATCAATGGACCGTAACTTATTTAAATGTTTCTAATCAATCTGTTATCAATTGCTAATTGTTCTTTCAAAAATAATAACTGTTGGCTATTCTTGGGAACAGGGCAGTTGGGTCAGTGGAAGTCTGAGAGACAGGCGGGGAACTGAGAGAAACCCTGCAAGCACTCCAAAGCACTCACACTGAAGACCGGACAATGGCCATCCACCACTTGGAAATGGGCAGAACACCTGATGGAGGCACACACACCAAGGGCTGCTGACCTCTGTGGACAGGAAGAGAGAATAAGAGAAACTCTACAAGCACTTAGAGTTTTACAATGAGTGCCAGCCAGGCAACAGCTGTCTGTGGCTGAAGATTGCGCAAGAAACCAGGAGGCACTGGTAAGTGGGGTAGGCTGATGTCTGAGAACAGGCCAGGCCAACAAATATAACGTATTCTGTTGATGAAAGTCTAAGCCCTTTTAAAGAGATGATTCACTCCCCCACTTCAATGAATATGGAATCTATGGAGAATCTGCTACAAGCATCAATGCATTCCATGCAAAGTTCAGTCATAGGCTAAATTGCAACAACTCCCCACATTAACTGCTTGAGAGAAGAGGTATAATCTTTAAGGGATGTAAATATTATTTACCATAGCTTCCACTTCTCTTTTATACATATAAGCTGGCTTTGGATCAAAGGTTAGGACATATGAGAAAAAGAAAATGCAACCCCATAACCAAGAGAGGAAAGAGTCAATAGAACCAAATTCAGAAATGATCCAGATATTTCAATTACCAGCTGGATATTTTTAAAAGCTATTATAAATATACTAGAGGCCCGATGCACAAAATTCGTGCAAGAGTAGGCCTTCCTTCCCCCAGCTGTTGGCACCGGCTTCCCTGTGGCACCTGGGATCTGGGCTTGCTTCCCTCCGGCTGCCTGTAGGCACTCGGGACCCAGGTTTCACTCCAGCCACTGGCAGGAACCCAGACCCAGCTTCCCTCTGGCCCTGGCTTCATCCGGAAGGACATCCGGTCTAATTAGCATTTTACCCTTTTATTATTAGAGATAAAAGGATCTTCCATATAATCTAGTAAGGAGATTATATCCACACCAAAAAGATTACACATGAATGTTCATAGCAGCCCTACTTATAACAAGCCCCATGCTTGGAAACAAGATGAATACCCACTGACAGATAAATGGATATCCAAAGTGTCAAACATGCATGTAATAAAATATTACTCAGGATTGGTTAGCTGGCATATCAAAGATATGCATCTGGCTGGGTCCTTTATTAAGTCTAAGAATTGGCTAGCTCCGGGAAGGGCAGTTCTTCCCGAGCCAGAACTTTTGTTAAGACGTCAAAATATCATAATATACAAAAAGTAAAAACATTTACAGTACACTGTGTCTTTCATTATATATACACTAGAGGCCGGGTGCACGACATTCCTGCACTTGGGGGTAGGTGGGGAGGGGTGGTCCCTCAGCCTGGCCTGCACCCTTTAGCAGTCCAGGAGCCCTCAGGGGATGTCCAACTGACAGCTTCGGCCTGCTCCTCAGCCTAAGCTGCAGTGGGACATCCTTAGCGCTGCTGAGGACGCAGAAGATGCTCCTGCCACTGCCGCTGAGCTCTCCAGCCATCAGCCCAGCTAGTGGCTGAGCAGCACTCCCCCTGTGGGAGCACACTGACCACCAGGGGGCAGCTCCTGAGTTGAGCGTCTGCCCCCTGGTGGTCAGTGCGTGTCATGGTGACTGGTCGTTCCACCATTCAATCAATTTGCATATTACCCTTTCATTATATAGGATTATATTTTAAGTTTTCAAAGTATATATGTAAATTTTTAGGTAGTACTTACAGTTGTTAAACTATCTCTAAAAACTGAATAATTCGCTTATGTTTTATGCCCCATTTGTCTAAAGTGTGTGTATGTTCATGCTTGTATGTGTGTTTGTATCTGTCTATAAGATTGTGTGTGCTTCTGCCTTCTCTAGTCATATTGGCAAGCCCATGGGAAAGGAAAATGATATCATTATAAGCCTTTTTTAAAATCAGGATATATTTTGTTAAGACTTGGTTCCCAAAATTAAACTTTATTATTTTAGACACATAATTATTGAATTTATATAAGATTCTATAGTTAAGTCATCGCTAAAGTTTTCATGTCACATACTTCTCTATTAATATGACTTGATACAGACTACTGGTTACTTATTATGGATCATGTCCAAATACTGATAAATTCTCTGGCATATTCATAGACACCAATGCATGAATAGAAACAGACAGGCCTAATCCTCTTTTATTAAACAAGCAATAAGAACAATGACTAAAATGTTCTTATCTGAGTGTTGTGATTTTTTAAAAATAAATATGTGTAACTCAGAGTAAAAAAAATCCAAAATAAATGTGTTTTTTAATTATTTAAAAGGAATGTACTCTTTCAATCTGCTCAACAGGGAGTAGAACCCGTGAAGGCATGGGGAAACTGTGGACAAGCAGGAGGATCCACTCCAGAGGGAGCTCTTAACTACAGACACAGAAGCAACAACCATGGGGGCAGCACATGTTCCAACCGGCACTCCCCTCACCTAGGGATCTACACGCTGAGAAGCCAGATGCCTGGAACAGCCTGCTTGGAAAGTCTTTGTTCCAAAGAATGGTTTTTGTGCTTATTGTATTTATTATTGCCAAAGCCTAGAAGAAAAAAGCAACAACCAACATCTCCAAGCCCATGACTTACCTGAGACCAAACTTGGCACAATACAATGGGAAATTATACAAACAGCATTACCATGCAAAGGCATGGCCTTCTGAGCAAAATCTGATGAACTGCATTAGATATTACAACAATATAAGGAATCACTTCGCCTAGCCTAGAGGCAACGCTAACTTCTACAGTTAAATGCATTTTTTAAATGAATTAAAATTAGTTGGTTCCTCAGCCTCTTCCCATTAAGCTCACACCCTAATCTCCCTCCCCCCCCCTCCAGGTTTTTCCACTCCATGAGCAAGAACAGGACAATTGAACAGAAAGAAGAAAAGAAACCTACCCCGCATGCCTATAGCAGAGCTTCCCCTTCTAGGGCAGGGCTCCTTTACATGGGAAATGGCCTCAGACTCGCCTTTCCATAACAGTAATGGGAAAATTCAGAGAACAACAATCAAAGGGAGAAAAACCCTCATTTCCTAATAACTGACTATACCTTCCGCTTGCTGAATGCCCCATTCAATAGCACGACACTTTATGACCTAATAAATGCATTTCCCTGGATTCTGTCACAATCTTGGCAAAGGAGCAAGGGGTAAAGGCAGTCTTTCATCTAGTCTGACCACCGTTTTATCTTGAGGTCATCAGTGTACACATGAGTGGAAGACATGGCTGAAAACTACTGCACAGGCAATTAGGTTGAATTCCTTCAGGCATCATTATTGCCTTATAAGCTGTTAACTTCTCCTCCAAATGAGCAGAATCCATTGTTGAGGACTAAATCTTCCAGTATGTAAAGAAGAAAATAGAAGGGAGGGGGGACTGGTATTTATCAGGCCCCTTCTATATTCTAGTAACTAAAACAATTTACACTCATTTTATCATTTATTATTGACTTTTCACTCTAGAAAATGTTTGGTGTGTTTCTTCCCTCACCCATTCACACTGCAGTGACTTCTTTTCAGAGAGGAAGGGAGAGGGAGAGAGAGAGGGAAACATCAATAATGAAAGAGCATCATTGATCAGCTGCCTCCCACCTGCCCTCTACTGGTGATCGAGCCTGAAACCTGGGCAGGTGCCCTTGACCAGAATCGAACCCTCCAGACCTTTCAGTCCGCAGGCTGACACTCTATCCACTGAGCCAAACCAGCTAGGGCTACAGTGGCTTCTTTTGAATGGGCATAAAAGTCGTGGAGATGAGTACTGGCTCGAGGACAAGTTTATTGAGGACATCATCATAACAGCACATTTACTTTAACCAAAGTATTAGGTCCTGGAAAAATGGTAAATAACAATAAGAAAGTCTACACTTCCTGAGACGATAACCCAGGAGTACACATTATTAAGAAATTAGAATTAGCACAATGTTTGTTATAGGCAGAAATGTTTACCCCCAGGCAATGTCCTGGTCCAGACAACTGTCCCGATGGCAGAGAATAACATGTTCTCTCTCTCTTCAGCTGGAGCAGAGGTGGGTAGGGATAGTCTTTGCTTCAACAAGTATCAATGGTAGCTGTGGCACCCAACCTCTTGTACTGCTGCTACTGAGGGTCACCACTATTCTATTACATCCTCCAAACTTGTAATCTTTGACACCATACAACTTTGAATCACAATTTCACACTGACTGGATTTCTTATTTAAAAGACGAGAGATGCAAAGCTTACATTTTACATCGTCCTTCTTTACCTCTTGTAGATTGTATAAGGTGCCTATATTACTTCTCTAATTAAAAAATAATGCTTTTCAGTTACTAAACTACTGTCTAATATAGGACACAAGTCAATACAATTAATTTACTGAGATGTTTCAGTCTAGTGATTTGCTTATACGGGCACAGGAGTAGCTGAGGTTTATGGGCCTTCAAAAGCATAATGCTGCAGAGGAGCACATTACAAATTGGCAGTCAATAAGCCTTATGTAAGTATCATGTGCTTTCATCAATGCATATTTCATACATGTGTTTTGCTTACAAAATTATGGAGAGTCGAAAACATGTGGAACGCCGGTCCTCTGTTTGATGGTATAACGCTAAATACCAGGCCTTCTAGAATCAAGACATAAAGGCTTGACTTCATGAAGTGACATCTGTAGAATGTGCAATATTAAAATTCTGATTGAAGAGTCGCCTATAATGCATACACTGTCTCCCGGCCAATAAAATCACACATCACGTTACACTATCAAATGTACTTAGCATTAAGGCACACATGGTTGCTACCTTTTCACCTTACATTTGCTACCTTGGTGAATGCAACATGATGTGCACAAACTACATGGCTAATTTATTCCCAATTTACCATGAGGCACCGCATTCCCAGGCTGAATCTTTGCTTGAATATTCGACTGTGTGTAAAATGTGGATGTGAATGTCATTTAAATGGAGTGTAGATTTGGAGGAGGTAGGGTATATTCTTCAAAATGGTGCTGAAGTAATAAACAAACCAGGTCACAAAGGGAATATCTTTAAGTAACTCCTGAGCAAAGTGACAAGATTGCAACTCATAGAAATTGCATTGCAGAGTTTCCCATAAAACACATACACAAGCGCATACCCACAAGCAGGTGCATCCTTACTTACACGTAGGAAATGTCATAACTAGGAAATTTCAATCCAAATGCATATGTTCATAGGTTGCTAGAATATCTATAGGCGGGTGGCATCAGCCAGACAGCAGAGTAGGAGGCCCTGAACCGCCCTCCCTCCCACAAACACACCACGTCAGCAGCAATTCATGGACAAAATGCCCTTTGCAAGAAACTGAGACACCAACTGAAAGGCACCTGTACCCCAGGAGAAGGCAAAACCAGATTCACCGAAGCTGGCAAGGGGATTTGGGGCATTCTCTTGCCAGAGCCCCGGCCTCCAGCACAGGACCCCATTCCCTCTCAGCTTCACCTAGGGGAGGAAAGGAATTGGTTTTGGGGTCATGGCCCAGATTTTCTGAAGGGGGTTCTGTCTTGCCAGTTTTGAAGTTCCGACAGGTCTGCCAGAGTCTAGTGTTTCAGAGGAAACTGGAGACAGCAACCGAGGCTGGTGAATGCCAGAGAGCCTCGCCTCTGCTCAGCACAGAGCAAGCACTTGAAAAATCCTGAAATCAACACTTGTAAGGTACAACTGCACACCAGTTAGGATGGCGGCTAACTGGTATGAAGGGGTATGAGGGATTAGAACCCTTGCACACCACTGGTGTGAATGCAAAATGGAGCAGCTGCCATGGAAATGCCATATGATGCATGGGTTTCACTTCTGGCATTTATCCGACAGATTTGAAATTTCAATGTCAAAGTGACATTAGCACTGCCACTGTCCACTGCAATATAATTCACAATAGCCAAGATGTAGAAACACCCTAAATGCCCATCAACTGATAATAGACAGAGAACATGCATACAATGGAATACTATGCAGCCTTTAAAAAGAAGGAAATTCTTAAATAAATAAATAAATAAACAAACAAATAAATAAATAAATAGAAATTCTGCAATATGTGCTAACATAGATAAACGTTAAGGACATTATGCTAAGTGAAAGGATCTATTCACAGAAAGACTATTACTGCATCATTCCACTTAGATGAAGTATCTAAAATAGTGAAATTCATAGAATCAAAGAGTGAAATGGTAGTTGGGTGGGAATACCAGGGTGGGATTTACTAGTCAAGGGCATAAAGTGTCAGGTAAGGAAGATTAATGAGCTTGAGAGATCTGTTATACATTGTGCCTATACTCAACAATAACATAATGTATGCTTAAAATTTCTTAAGTGCAGAGATCTCATATTAAGTATTCTTGCCTCAATAAAATAATAAAACAAAATTAATATCTACAGTTTTTAATTCACATAATCTTTTAATACTTTTTAAAATTTCTTCTCATTTAGACATCCAATTTTAAGGTCATGTTTACTACGTGTTCTAATGAATATAGCCCCCCCACCCCCCGCCTTTTTTGTTTGTTTGTTTCAGTAAAAGTCTAACACTAAGGAATCTGACTAATTGGTACCTGAAAACATACACTTTAGTTGCCTTAAGCTACTTAAAAAGTATAAAGACAGCCCTAGCCGGTTTGGCTCAGGGGATAGAGTATCAGCCTGGGAACTGAAGAGTCCCAGGTTTGATTCCAATCAAGGGCACAACTCAAGGGTTGCAGGTTCCCCGGTCCTGGTCAGGGTGTCTGCAGAAGGCATCCAATCGATGTGTCTCTCTCACGTCGATGTTTCTCTCTGTCTTTCCCTCTCCCTTCTTCTCTCTCTAAAAAAATATAAAAATCAATGGAAAAATATCCTCAGATGAGAAAAAACAGCAACAACAACAAAGTAGAAAGTCAGTTTCATGCCACTGAACATCTATTTAGGGACATTGAAATATTCTTCACATGAGGAAGAGAGTGAATATGTCTAAATCTCTGTGTAGTTTCACACCTGGTATGGTGTTGGCATATGGCCAGTTATTTCATAATTGATTTGCCTGGGCTACATTGGAGCAGTTATCAATAAAGTATATAGTAGCAAAACTCAGCCAAAATATCAGAAACCTCACAACTGCTGCCTTCCTCTTCATATGCTTCTGCAGCTGTCAGCCTCATCTGAAATGGTGTCTATTTATCCATGCCTGGTACCTCTTTCAAATGCTTCACTGAAACTCACTCTTCTCTTTAGAAAAAAGGCATATTCTTCAATCTGTTTATGAAGCATTAGCTTTACTCTAGTTGGAAGTATGTCAATTTGCAAAATATCAATCCTGTAAGTAAGTGCACATCCTATATAATAAAAGAGAATATGTAAATTGGTTGTCCCTCCACTATGCTCACCAGCCAATCAGGCGTGAGTATGCAAATTAACCCAACAAAGATGGCGGGTTAATTTGCATACACAGGCGCCAGGCAGAGAGCAGAGCAGGAGAGCCAGTGGCTTGGGGGGATGTGGCTCCCTCAGTCGCTTCTCCCAAGCCACTGGGTGGAGAGCAGAGCGGGAGAGCCGGAGGCTTGGGGGACTGTGGCTCCCTCGGTCGCTCCCAGTGACCGAGGGAGCCATGCCCCCTAAGCCGCGGGGCAGAGAGAAGAGTGGGAGAGCCGGAGGAGAGTGGAGCGGTTTGGGGAACTTGGCTCCCCAAGCCTCCAGATGGAGATCAGAGAGGGAGAGCTGGTGGCTTGGAGGACTTGGCAGAGTGGGAGGCCATGGGACAGAGACAGAGCAGGAAGGGAAAACCAGGAGTGCAGCACCAGGAATTCTGGGAATAGTAGTTCTGGTGGCAGCCCTAGGACCAGAAGTGGAAGCCCAGAGCGCGGGGAGCACCAGGAATGCTGGGGATCGTACTTCTGGTGGCAGACGGATCTCTTAGACACTAGAGCAAAGTGAGCCTGGAGCAAGTTAATGTTGTGGGTGGGGAATGGAGGGAAAGCAAAGGTGAGAGACATAAGTAAAATCAGAGTGTCTAGGAAAAATTAAAGGGAAGATATCCTAAAACTTCCAGGAAATCTCCACCAATGAAGTAAATAAAAAAAAATGCCTCTGGTATTCTGTGAGCAACAAACCAAACTGACTTGGGGTCTCAGACAATTTGCTCATATGATTGCAAAGACAGACAGAAACTCCCGGATTGGAGAGGGCTCCCAGATTGGAAAGGGTGCAGGTCAGGCTGAGGGACTCCCACACCCCCCAGTACACGAATGTCATGCACCGGGCCTCTAGTTCTTTTATAATGATCTTAAGTCACTTTTTTCAAGTTGCTTCCCCAACTCTATTATAAAATCTTTAGGAGAAAATTAAGGCTCTTTTTAGTTCTTTTGTGTGAATTTTCTTATCAAACATAGCAATGTACAAAGAGTTGAGACTTAATACATTGTATGGAGAAATCAGGAAAAAAATGGATAAATAAAATTTCTTGCAAAGCCCTGGATTGTAAGAGAAATAATGGTTAACAATTTTGAGTATTTATTACATGTGAAATATTGCTCCAAATATTTGCTATAAATGGAATTATTCAATCTTTACAACAATCTATTGAATTAATTTATTATCCCCACTTTACAGATATGATATGAGGCACCAAGTGCTTAAATAACTTGCTCTCAGGACAACTAGTAAGAGATGGAGCTGAGATTTGAACCCAGATAGACTGATATCATGGATACTGGTTTCCTGGTTTCTCATGTTCAGAATCCTGGAGCCATGACAACAGGCCTTTCATATGATGTGATGGAAGTAGTGTTAGGAACCAGCACCATGTCAGTTAAAGAATTTAATACCCAACTCATATTCACCTCTATAAAATCAGGGAGATGTACTTCATGATTTTTTAAGGTCCTTGCTCTTCAAATATTCTTTTGTGTAATAAAAATTATAATGTACTAAAAGTGAAAACAAAAACTATTGCCATTTACTCATTTCTATTGTAGTCAGACATGTGCTAGCTGTTTTTTCACATCTATTCAGGTTTAACCTTCAAATGACACATTTCTTTAAATGTGATTATTGCCCCCTTTTTTTAGAGGAGGAAACTGAGGCTCAAAACACATGTTACTTTCCCAAGACCAGAGGACTTTCTGAGCTGAAATTAAAAACAAAACAAACCCAACAACATATGTATTTATCTAATAAATCAGTATATAAAATCATATATCATATTTTTATTATCTCCATAAACAGTTAGTATCAGAGCTCCTATATGAGTAAATCAGTTATTAAATTTTTTCTTCCTTGAAATAAACATATTTTTATTCTAACTGAATAAATACTATGAAATTGTAAGTTCAATTGAAGTTAATCCATTCTGAAGACCCCAAATTTTGCATTTCCTTCTCCTCTTACTCCTATCTCTCTCTCTCTCTCTCTCTCTCTCCCCCTCTCTTTCTCTATCCTGTTAATCCTCACCAGAAGATATTTTCCCATTGATGTTTAGAGATAATGGAAAGGATGGGGAGAGACAGAAAGAAAGAGGCATTGACGTGAGAGAGACATATCTATTTGTTACTTCTTGCAAGTGCCCCGAACAGGACCAGGTATCTAGCCTATAACTGAGGTATGTGTCCTTGACTGGAATGGAACCCAGTACCCTTGGGATCCCTGGACCAACATTCTAACCACTGAGCAAAATTGGCTAAGGCACTCCTATTTCTTTTTAAGATTGTTCTAAGTTGAAAACAAAAGTACTCCTAACTTAATCAGGTTTCCTCTTTCCCCTCATATATCTTAGTTCATAAGAGCATAAATAAATCCAGAAAATGCACATATTGTGTAAAAATATAGGCTATGATTTATACATATACTAGTAGCCCAATGCACAAAGATTCATGCAAGAATTGGCCTTCCTAAACCTGGCCGTTGGCACTGCCTTTGCTCTGGCCAGATCCACCTTTTTGCCTTTGCTCCAAGCCGGAGCTGACTTTCTGCCTTCATTCCAGCCCGGAGCCGCCTTTCCGCCTCCCCACGCTGCCCAGAGGCCCAGAGTATCTGGGGCTGTGTGGAATGCCTGCGTTATCACCATGGTGCCTGTGCATGCAAATTAACCTGCCATCTTTGTTGAGTTAATTTGCATACCCACTCCTGATTGGCTGTTGGGCACCATGGAGGTACGGTCAATTTGCATATTTCTCTTTTATTTGTGTAGACCAGAGGCCCAGTGCAGAAAATTCGTGCACAGGGTGTGGGGGGTCCCTCAGCCCAATCTGCACCCTCTCCAATCCAATCCGGAGCCCTCAGGGGATGTCCTACTGATGGCTTAGGCCTGCTCCCCATGGGTCTCTGCAGTCCACGGGCCCTGCTTGGCTGCTCCTGGGTAGCCGCTGGCGACGGCCAAGTGGGCCCTGCTCTCAGCGGCCGCCCCCAGGGACTGGAGGACTCCAGTGGGGCTGAGAGGACTGCGCACACCATCTGTGGCTATGGGCACCACCATCTTTGTATTGGAGTGATGGTTAATTTGCATATTACTCTTTTATTAGATAGGACTAGAAACCCAGTGCATGAAATTCATGCACGGGATGGGTGTCCCTCAGCCAGGCTTGCACCCTCTCCAATCTGGGACCCCTTAGGGGATGTCCAACCGCCTCTTGCAATCCAGGACCGCTGGCTCCTAACTGCTTGCCTGCCTGCCTGCCTGATCACCCCTAACCGCCTCTGCCTGCCTGCCTGATCACCTCCTAACCACTCCCCTGCCAGCCTAATTTCCCCTACCTTGCCCCCCTGCAGGCCTGATCGCCCCCAACTGCCCTCCCCTGCAGGCCTGATTGTCCCCTAACTGCTTGCTCCCCTGAACCGACCTATCTCGCCTGATCATGCCCCTATCTGCTTGCTCCCCGAGCTGGCCTTATTGCGCTCCTAACTGCTTGCTCCCCTGTGATGGCCTGATCATGCCCCTAACTGCCTGCTCCCCCATGCTGGCCTGGTCACCCCCTAACTGCTTGCTCCTCTGCTGTCCTGATGGCCCCTAACTGCCTCTGCCTCAGCCCCCACCACCGTGGCTTTGTACAGGAGGAAGTGGGATGTCCGGAAGACGTCTGATCAACTCGGTCTAATTAGTATGTATGTGTGTGTGTGTGTGTGTGTATATATATATATATACATATACATATATATATATATATATATATATATATATATATATATATATATATTCCTTGAAAGAAGAAACACAAAAGTAAATAATTTGAGGTATGATTTGGTAGGGATATTTCATTGTTAGAGTTCATTAGTAAAGGAGGCAATTGCCAAGAAGATATGGAATCAAGTTTTAAACTTAGGTCCTTCTGGCCTCAATTATTGACCTCAAGTTGGCACCTGATTTCTAGCTCTTGTCTTCTCCTAGTTTGGGAATTTCCACAGATACTTAACATAATCACAGATGTCATTTCTCTCTGGCGCTATTGTGTACGTGCCATTTGCTACAGAGCAAAAGATATCCAATGAATCTTTGATTGACTAATTGGAGTTTTCTAATTGGTTTAGAAATAGTAGCACAGGAATCACTTCTTTGGAAAAGAGGAACCCAATCTCTCTTGCTGACTTCTTCAGTAGTGCTTTACCCTAGTCAGTGCAAAATGTTTTCATATGCTTTATGAAAGCTTCTCAGACCTAGTAGTGAAGCTAAGTGAATTTATGGCTCTTTATCCTCTCCTGGCCCTCTCCCCAGCTGTGTCGGCTAGGCATACTGCTTCCCCAGTACAATGGCCAAGTACAATCTTTTATGGGTTACACTTCATTAAACTCAAAAAGCCTGGCTAAATCATGCTTTTATAGTTAAAAATAGTAGAGTTCAACCCCTTCTTTTAGCATACTTATGTACAGATAGAGTTGGATTATTTGTTATAAAAAGAGCATTTGAGTGTGGAAACCACTTAGGAGTCAGAAGGCTGGGAAATAGAGAACCACAAGGGTCAATATTAAAGCCAATTTTTCCCCACTTTAGATGTTAATGACCTAGAAGAAGGAACATGCCACAGAGCAGCAAGAATTGCTGAGGGGGCAAAACAGAGGTGAGAGTGTCCAGGATAGAGAACAAATAACAATATATTGAGAATAATGCAATATGGAATGAGCTTGACACAAAGTCCCTGCTTTAGCAGTTTAAGGTGAAGTAATGAGGCCAGAGATCAAAACAAGGGAAGTTAATAAAAAGCTTAATAGCAGCATGCTAGATCACAACAGTGGGTGGGAAAATGGAAAAGGCTGACCTAGGAGAGCTGTGGTGAATATACATTAAAACTTAGCATTCAAGACCCAAGTAAAACGAACAGGCATTTGAAGTCGTATCCGGGGAGGGCTCTGGGTGTAAAGCTGTAAGTGACATGGCTAATTCATCCAAGTGTAAATGCAGAGCTTCAAAGTTAGGCTGAGTGGGGTGAGGGAAGCCAGCTGCTTCAGGGTGAAATGGATTGAAAATTCACTAATCACAGTAACTTCTGGGTTTGGCCTTTCTTGAATCTATAGAAAAGAAGACAAATCACCTGTCACGTAGGATGGAGGATTGAGGTCTTGTTTGTATTTTTCCATAATCACTGAAGCTTGCAAAACAATAGTTAAAGGAGATGACTTTCTTACATTCTGATCAGAGGGACAACTGGTTGACCACCATGCTTCTCAGTCTCTAACCTGGATATAAATCACCTGATAAGCTGATAAAACTGCAAATTCTGAGCCAGTAGATGGTGTGATCATCCAGCCCTTTCTTCTGAATTAATGCCATGAACTACAGGTATTAAAGATGCAAGATGGAGGAGGATAGCCACACCTTATTTTGTGTCATCAGAAACAAGCTTGTATGAAACCAACCATAGTCTGGACTGTCCTGATATACCTTCATATAACCCCTGCTGTCTTTAGAATAAATTTTGATCAGCATAAGACATCCTTTGATAAAATAAGAGCTTAACCAAGTTGCTCAAAGGAAAAGAAAGGGGACATCTTCATTACATTTTTTAAAAATTCAAACTAATTTAGTTAATATTTATCAAATACCTATTAGTTACAAACCACCCTAAATAATAGATAATAGTAATAGCTAAAAAGAGGTTGTGTTTATTAAAGATTTTCTGTGTCATAGGTACTCATATAAGCATTTCTATTATTTTAATGTATCAATACTTTAAATGATCGAAGGTTCACAGCATATTCACACCAGACAACACAATACAGAGGAAACATTTCAGAGTCAGACCAAATGGGTTTGCAGCTAAGTTCTGCCACTTATGAAGTGTGTGAGGTTTTACAGTAATGATTTTCCCAATGAATCATGCCTCTTTGTAACCTTGCATTTGCATAGTTACCTCCCACAGTAACTCTGGGCTTGACCAGGTGACTTGCTTTGACCAATTGGACATTAGCAAACTTGACACAAGGAGACTCTTGAAAGTGTTTGTGCACTGGGTCTTACTTCCTCTCTTTTTTTAAAAAAAAATATATATATATTTTATTGATTTTTTTACAGAGAGGAAGGGAGAGGGATAGAGAACCAGAAACATCGATGAGAGAGTAACATTGACCAGCCGCCTCCTGCACACACCCCACTGGGGATGTGCCTGCAACCAAGGCACATGCCCCTGACTGGAATAGAACCTGGGACCCTTCAGTCCGCAGGCCGACGCTCTATCCACTGAGCCAAACCGGTCAGGGCTTACTTCCTCTCTTGATGCTTTAATAACTCAGCAGTCACATGACAAAACTAGCCTAGCCTATGGAAAATGCACAGTTCAGCCTACCATCATCTCCAACTGCTAGACATCTGAGTAGCATCATCTCACACCACCCACCCATCTCACACCCCAGTGAGTTATCAGAAGACTACAACTATATAATTGACCAAGGAGAGGCCAGGTAAAAATCCAAGACCAAGGACATGACCCACATAATCATGAGGGGGAAAATGGTGGTTGTTTCAAGCCACTAACTTTTGTGAAGGTATGTTATGCAACAATACACTAGATCAAATTACTTTTACTTTATTAGTCTTAGCCTCCCCATCTTTACAACACACATGGTAATATTTTTATCAAAGAGTTGTTGCAAGATTAAATGCAATAAGACATATAAATGTGTCCATCAGAGTGCCTGGCACAGGTAAGCAATTACTAAAATTGATTTCCCCCTTTCTATATTTCTCCATGGCCACCTTCAGAAAAGCTTATTTTTGGAGATATATATATATATATATATATATATATATATATATATATATGAACAGAAAAGTAAGTCCCGTGAAAATGTTAATAAAATATTCTTTGTTGGCTGGTGTGGGAGCAAGCATGTCAAACTTGCAGCAGGCTTGAGCTACAGCACAGGAAAATAGCTTGAATTACCCTGGTTAATGAGGGCATCACTTGCTCCAAGATTTACAGTTTTACAGAGCATATCATTTCTAGCATTCTTAATAAATGAACTAAAGCAAGTTTGTTTAAGGAGTTGTAGCCCAGGTATTCCCATAAGAAAAAGAGAAAAGAGAAAAGAGAAAAGAGAAAAGAGAAAAGAGAAAAGAGAAAAGAGAGAGAGAGAGAGAGAGAGAGAGAGAGAGAGAGAAAGTTAATTAGAAAACCATTATCATCAACAGCCTATATGGCGCATAAATATATGCATTAACTCCCAAGACCTTTCTTTCTTTCGTGGTTACTAACAGTATAGCAGAAACTTGTGGCCAAAGTGTGATTCCCAACTCATTATCATCTTTCTCTCTCTCTTCTGAGCAGTATTCAGTGGTAGATGTATTTTCAACAGGACACTCAGCATCTTCTTGCGAATGTCATGTAAACTCATGCTCATTTCAGAAATTTGACTGCAAACACTAAAAGGCCTTCGTGTCTGCTTGTTCAGCAAGTATTTGATAAGTACTCACTGTGTGTCAGACATCCTGCTATCTGGCTTGATATTTAAATGTGAATAAAACATGAGTTTTACTCTTGATGACCTCGTTGCAGCGAGGATGGCATTCATAACAATCAATAATTACCAGGACATGCTGTAATGACAAGGTTGAAATATGCACATAATGAAATAAGAATATAAAGGATGAGCAGGTGAGAGTAGAGAGGTTCTTTAGGGAAAATCAAAACAGACTTGCGATATGAAGACTAGCTAGGCAACCTTCCCAAAGAAAGGGGGAGGTGTCAATACAGGAAGGTATCGCATGAGCCCAGAAGTAGCACGGTGTGTATGGGAAAGCAGGAGAAGGTGAGTGTTACTAAAACCTAAAATGCAAGGTGGCAGTTACAGAAATGAAGCTGAAATAAGAGAGAGAAAAACAGATATGGAGGGCTTGCTATGATGCATAAACTTCCACGGGCAATGTAAGCAGCAGTGTGCCATGGTGGACGTGACACAGAAATGATCTGGGTGGTTGGGGAGAATGGAAATGAGATGGGAGAGATTATGAGTTTATTGTCTCCCTTTATCATTCTTCAAGTTAGTGACTTGTTATATTTAATTTTATATGCATAAAATGTTATTGTTTTAATATATTTTTATTGATTTCAGAGAGGAAGGGAGAGAGAGAGAGAGATGGAAACATCAATGATGAGAGAGAATCATTGATCGGCTGCCTCCTGCACGCCCCCAGCTGGGGATCGAGCCCGCAACCCAGGCATGTGTCCTTGACTGGAATCGAGCCTGGGACTCTTCAGTCTGCAGGCTGACACTCTATCCACTGAGCCAAATCGGCTAGGGCCATAAAATTGTTTTAGTCCTAAGCCATTTGAGTCATGAAACATTTTACTGTGTAATTCATTACCCATATTTTGAGTATGTCCTACACTGTTACCCTCAGTAATGACGGGGGAGTCCTCCCCAGACTCCAAAAGGAGCAGATATTAGTATTATCTTTGTTTTATGTATATTTGTATTTTCTCTCTTTTATGTCTATTTTTCTTTGAACTTTAGGAACTGTGCTTTTTTTGTTTGCTTCTGTGTATATTTTTGAAAATATGCACTGAGCAACAATCAAACTATTACACTAGCTTTCCCTAAAAGAAATCCACTGCATTTTATTCTTTGAAAACCTATACTGTATATATAATTTCAGACAAGCTAGTTTCTCTCCGTCTGTGGTTCTTGGCTATGTGACTGAAGGGAAGTTGCAAAGCAGTGCAATTTAGGACAATCTGCTTTTATTCATTACTGCATAATAGATGACAGTTGGAGATTTAATATTGTCAACTCTATGTTTGCATCCTAATCATGCTAGACATTTGGTCGTCAAAAATTGAAACCAAGCCCATCACCACGACTTTCCCTTCTGGATTACATAAGAATGTAGACATCTCTGTTAATAAATTTACTCTGACAGCTGCTAAAAAATTTACCAAGCTTGACAACACACTCTGGAACCAAGAGAGAAAATAGAGACCTTGGTTGATCATTTACCCAAAGCATTTATAGTTTGGGGAAGAAAAAAAAAGGACATTTGAGTGCCGGTAGACAAGGCATTCAGACACCATTTTGTCTATCACTCCGTGGTGTGTCTTATAAGGTTTGTTTTAGTGGCATACCATTTTTTAAAAGACATTTTCATTGATCTCTACAGAGAGAGGAAGGGAGAGGGAGCAAGAGAGAAACACCAATGCGCATCAATCAATTGGCTGCCTCCTGCTCACCCCCTACTAGGGATTGAGCCCACAACCTAGACATGTGCCCTGACCAGGAGTTGAACTGGCAACCCCCGACCCCAGTTGAACTGGCAATGCCCTGTCAACTAAGCCACACCGGCCAGGGCGGCATATCATTTATTATGAGAAGAATAAATAACTTGGAAAACCACGGACTGAATTTGGAATGCAAAGTCTCCTGCTAGCTCTCTTTACGGAAAAATAACACAGTAAACGTTTCCTCCTGGAGACAGACAAAGCTGACGCAACCCCTTTGGCAAGAGTGTTTATAGTGAATGTGGCCAGGGTAATGCCACAGGCACCAGTGAAATTCTAAGCATCTCCCCGGTGTTCCTAACAGATTAGCTTTCACCGTTACCTAGACAGATGTGAATCTGGCCCACCTGTTGTCTTAATGCTTCCCTGTTGCTGATGATGCTCCCAAGGTATCAAGCAATGGAACTAAATGGCTGGCCTGGTGGCTGCCTGGAGCTGCTTTAAGTGCTGGGCCTGCTGGGTATCAAATGTTTGTTTGGTGGCTCTCAAGGTAGAGTGGGCCATTGATTTGTTTAAACGCTGCAGTGCATTAGTGCCTCTTGTCTCCTCCCTAGACTTCAGCCTCACTCATCTCATTCAGAAGAGGATAACACACTTTATTACAGAGAGAGCATGTGCTCTTCAGCGACTTGAAATAGGATTGACTGAACTGTATTGATTTTTCCAAACTCTGTCCCAGAAGCACTTTTGACTGACACTGTGAGAAGGAGATGCGGAAAAAGGATTGGGTGAGAAAACAGAGTATTCATAAGGGCACTTTGGCCAATTGTTTTATTCTTTCAGGAATGACTTCCCCAAATTAGCAGCCTCAGGAAAGTTGCCACTTTCCCCCTGTATCTTTCTTCCTTCTTTCCCTCCCTCCCTCCTTTACTGCTATATCCTTATTTCCTCCCTTCCTTTTTAAACATCTCCTCTTTCCATCCCTCCCTCTATCCTTAATCCCCATTTTTTTCTTCCTCCTTCTCCTCCTCCTCCTCCTCCGCTTTTTCCGTAATAATATCTCTTCAGCTAGTTTGGTACCCAGTCCCTCAAAACATGTAGTTTAGACATGACAAAGGACTCCGGAACAGCAAGTGTAGACTAGCTTAAGAGCATACCAAGGAACTTAAGAGGATGGATAGTAACAATGAATGCAGGTTGTCATTCAATACCAGTGTGCTAGACATTTCATCTGGGAAAACTACTTTTTGACTAAAATAGGAATTTATCTGTATCGTCCCTTTAAAGCAGTGGTTCTCAACCTTCCTAATGCTGCGACCCTTTAATACAGTTCCTCATGTTGTGGTGACCCCCCAACCATAAAATTATTTTTGTTGCTACTTCATAACTGTAACTTTGCTACTGTTATGAATCGTAATGTAAATATCTGATATGCAGGATGTATTTTCATTGCTACAAATTGAACATAATTAAAGCATAGTGATTAATCACAAAAACAATATATAATTATATATGTGTTTTCTGATGGTCTTAGGCGACCACTGTGAAAGGGTCGTTCGACCCCCAAAGGGGTCACGACCCACAGGTTGAGAACCACTGCTTTAAAGTAAGCCTCTTTGGGAGGAAAAAAATACTTTCTACCTTCATGTATACCTCATCTATGTGACCAAACAAAACTGTATTAAGTATATATCATGTAGATAGCATTGTGCTAAAGGATTAGAAGATTTAATATAGAGGAGCCACGACATTGTCTAAATAATTTGATTTTAAAGGAATAATAAATTTATTGACAATTTTTATTAAAATTTAAACTCAGTGAGGATGAGGATTATGTCTGTGTTATTCATCATTGTACCTAGAAAAAATATCTATTGCTTTCTATTTGCTCAGTGAATAATTTTTTAATAATGAAAATGTATTTTATATGACAGCACAGCATTCAGGGGGTCATAAGTAGTAGCAAAAGAGTTAATTCATTTAATCTTTATTGGCTGTATAACCATTACACTGGTGCTGGAAATCAATTTAACATGGTAAACCCTGATGGAGAGGATCTTGCAGTGCAGGAAAAAAAGGATGAGAGCTGAAGGTGCAGATTGAGGTTTATTGGTATAAGAATTGCCATTAAAACTTGAGAGTAGGTCTGGGCCAGTGTGGCTCAGTGGTTGAGCATTAACCTATGAACCAGGAAGTCATGGTTCTATTCCTGGTTAGGGCACATGCTCAGATTGTAGGTTTGATCCCCACTGTGGGATATACAGGAGGCAGCCCATCAGTGATTCTCTCTCATCACTGATGTTTCTATCTCTCTCTCCTTCTCCTTTCCCCTCTGAAATCAATAAAAATATATATATTTTAAGAAACAACAACTTGAGAGTAAGAAGTTTTGCCAAAAGAAGTTCCAGTTAGCTTTAGGGGAATTTTTGTTTAATAAATATTTTAGTACCTCACTCTCTGTGGGGAGCTGATATAGGGTTAAGCCTCGGACTGACCTATGGGCAAAGTCACAAACAATTCCCAGCTTAGAGGGAATTGTCTTAGCATAATTAGGCTTGACCTTATGAGGCTCTCTAGATCTTATCTGGGAAGCTAATGGGCTGAGGGAAGTGCAGGAAGTGTAACTATGGTCAAAACAAGTGAAACTCACAAGAACTGTGTAACTCTAGAAACCACTACCTTGTTTACCTCTCACTATAAAATAAAGGCTCAGCTTGCCTTGGGATCTCTCTTTCTATCTCTCTCTCCTTCTCCCTTCCCCTCTGAAATCAATAAAAATATATATATTTTAAGAAACAACAACTTGAGGTAAAACATTCTTCGCCAACTCCGTCCACACCTTTGGGAACCCCTGGACCCGCTGGGGCTGGACCCCAGCAACTCTCCACCAAAATTCTTATAGGTCTGAAAAAATTGACGTGCAACTAGGAAAACATTTAAATAGAAATAGCCATCAAACGCACTGGAATTTCATAACCTGATGCATAGGTCTTTGGTGTGAGCAGCTTTCCCCTTTTGCAGGGTCCTGGCTCAATACTCATCCCTCATCAGTCTGTATCATCTGCTTCTATAGATCTGACAATATTAACTATCACTAGTAATGTCTAGGGGTTTCTCTCAAAAGTGTGGCCAGCCTTGCAGAAGACCCAGAATACCAACACGAAGACATTGAAAGAAAAGCATGTTGCATCTCCTTCTATTGAGGAAGCCATATATCATGGCTAATACAAGAGCATTAGCCAGGGGAATCTAGGTCAACACGGAAGAAATCATATTGAGGAGCAAGAATAAGGGGAAAAGCAAGAAATGAAAGAAGAGAATGAACTAGAAGGGTTCTAATCATGGTGGAATAATGATTACAGAAGAGCTGTTCAGGTCAAATATTTCAATGATGAAGTCACCTGGGATTCAACATGAATATAGTACCTAGTTTGTTGAGTAAGATACTGCACAGTGGAGCTCTATATTACCGAAAAGATCATACATCCATATGCTTATGAATAAACATCATGGGTTCTGACATGTATGGGTCTATATTCATGTATCTGATAATTACTAATCAAATGCATACTATCTGTAAGACATTGTTCTGTGAACTATGGGAAATTCATCATGAACCTAACAGAAACCTTGTCTCCAAAGTTGAAATTAGCAAAGCTAACAAAAGAGACACACTTCAAGTAGTTGGATACATCCAGAAGAAACATTTTTCACACTCTGGGAAGATTTTTACCTAAAATAAGCTCACCTTAAAGAATAGCAGAGCCTCTGTTCTATTATTATAGGGAAATATCCAGTTAGTATGAATGAGGGCTCCAAGTTCACATCTATGCACAAGAGAGAGGAAAGAAAAGAATGGCTTGGAGGTCAGAAAACAGTGGGGTAGAAATTAATAATGCCATGAAAAAAAATCCAAGAAAGGCATATAGAAAGAAATTAATCTGCAGGCGTTCAGTTGATTCACAAGAGACTCATGATTAGAGTTAAACAAAGGGAGGTATGTGTGTTTGTGTGTGTGTGTGTGTGTGTGTGTGTGTGTGTGTGAAGGAGCATCGTGTGGGCTCTGACATGTCTATTCCTGGGCATGGCCTGGAGTGAGAAGCTATCAAAAACATGGCTCCACCTTGGATGGCATCCGCACGGCTGCTGGTCCTCTTGCTGCTAATACCCATCAGTTCCCACTGGGCTTGCTCGGCTGTGACCACAAAGCTCAACTGCTGGTAGGGGGCAGATTGCTTTCAACAGAGGTGACCAGATGTGGTTTCTTTGCTGCTGTGGCAGCAACTCGGGCAGCGGCTGCATGGAAAGAGGCTCTCCCCTAAAGCCTTGAAGGCTTAGGCAAGTGATTAATGTGACAGTTTAAGCCAAAGAAATTCTAAGCACTCTGCTGTAGAGAAGATTAAGTCACTAGGAGATCCAAATAATGAGAGCCCCGAGGAGCCATTCAGAAAATCAGAGGAAATTGAAAGGATGACTTAAAAATAACATCTTTTTAAAAGGGGGGGAAAAACAGAGAGGTTTCATAAATGTATATGACCTCTTGCTGGATTGTAAACATTCGAGGTGATGAGTAAATAGAAGAAGGAATGCCGCAGAGGAGAGAAAAAAAATTAGATGGTGCTCACAACTCCTCAGTGTTTGCCAGCACAAATTACAGTGCAGATCAGCCTGGCCACCTCGCTGAATTTCTTTGGGGATTCCCCAGGGTGTGAAGGAGGGGGAAGGAAGAACACCTGAACTGCAAGAGAAAAAAATAGAAAAATAAAACCTCTGTAAGCTTGCTTTTCTGGTCCCTGAATTATAATAAGCAAACATTGCAAAAGAGGATTTAAGAGAGGAATATATTCTAGCGATGCAGATGAAAAATAGATGACACGGTGCCTGAATATCTAAAGCTGATGGTTTCCAAGATGCACATCTAATCTCTAATTCAGCAGCCCCAGGTCTCTGAGAGTGGAAACAGTCTCCAAAACACTGGGCCGTGCCTTGCTCCATTTAGGCTGAGAAAAAGGACAGAGGGAGTTGCCTCTGAATTTGAACTCTCTCCTCTCCTGGTACAGCCCTAGACCTTATTTTTTTTTATTTAATTTTATTTTCACTGATTTCTTTGGCAATCACACAAGAATTACAAACAACAATATGGAAAAATGGGTTTGCATTTCTGTTCTCTTCCTTTATTTCAAGGTCACCATGATTTTCATGTAACTTAATCAAATATATTAAAAGTCTTCCCCCTCTCTACACCTACACAATGGAATACTACTCTGCTCTGAAAAAGAAAGAACTCTTACCATTCGCAACAGCATGGATGGACATGGAGAGCATTATGCTAAGCGAAATAAGTCAGTCAGAGAAAGATAAATATCACATGATCTCACTCATTTGTGGAATATAATGAACAACATAAACTGATGAAGAAAAATCGATCCAGAGACAGAGAAGCATCGAACAGACCATCAAACTTCAGAGCAAAGGCAGAGATCAACCAAAAAACTTGTATGCATGTATATAAGCATAACCAATGGACACAGGCACTAGGGGGGTGAGGGCATGTGCTGGGGGGCTGGGGGTGGCCGGGGAGAGGTCAATGGGTGAAAAAGGAGACATATGTAATACTATATGTAATACTTTAAACAATAAAGAATTTTTAAAAAATTAATTTTAAAAAAATTTCTCCCTCCCTCCCTCCCTCCCTCTCTGTTTCCTTCTGTCCCTGTCTAGGGACTTGGCTCAAACAGAACTTAGATGACACTCAACTGAAAGCTGGCCTTTGCATGTAAAGATTAGGGTCTGTCCATGACCGGCCAATGTTAGTTTAATCCCTTCACGGGCATCACCCCAACCAAAAATGAATCAGCATCTGTCATTTCTAGGTGTTTTATAAAGTATGTGGGAATCCAAAGATGACTACAACAGAGTCAGCCCCTCAGGCTGATATAGTGGGAAGAGCACTGGACTGAAATCACAAGGGTTGGCCTGATCCTGCCACGGTAGGTTGGCAGCCTCCCCTCCACTTCCCCTTCTTCGGCAGGACCCTGCCAGCAGTCCAGCATGACATGATGGGCCTCCTGGACAGGCTTCTCCTCTGTGGCACCCACCCACACGCTGATCACAGGTTCTCTGCTCAGAGAGGAGGCTGGGCTAATGTAAATTTAGAGTGGTAGGCTTTAGGGTGCTCGATTTAGGGCATGAATCCATGCTATCATGAGGCAGAGCTGAGGGAAGGTGGCAGGTGAAAGATACAGGAAGGGAAGGTGTTGCAGACAAAGCCGGTGTATAGAGGGGTGAATAGAGCAAGTAAGCAGAGAGAAGCAACTGGGAGACAACTACTGAGAGAAAGGCAGAGGGTAAGAGGAGGAGCAGGAGACAGAAAAGAAGGGGAGAGAAGCTACTAATGACAATCTTATTAGGAGGATGCAAAATAATCTCTAACACTCCTTGTATTCTCATAAGGACCCTTGTTTGGACTTCAGCTTGTATATATTTGTCTTTTGGAACGAAAAAAAACAACAACAACAAAACACCCACGTTAATTACAACAAATGTTGACTGATGGGTGACCTAGTACAGGTCACTTTACCTTGCCTCTAGAGCTGCAAGCCGCTTGAACATATGATGATGATATTAATGTCTCCTGGCGACAGAACAGATGCTACATGTAAAAATGCTGTGGGGGTGCTTGGCACTCATCTGCTTTGTAAAGGGCCTCTGAATCTTAATGGGAATCTCCAGCCAAAGCATCCGTGATGGAAAGTAGCAGCAATGCCTCCACCAATCAGGGCGAGTGGAGGACCAGGGGTCTTGGCCAGAATAAAACAGCAAAGGCTACGGTGAGAAGGCGGGGGAGAAAAACAGAATCCAAAAACGTCAACTGAGGTTGACATGGCACATTTTGGCTGGGAGCTTTCCTGACCACGTTCCCGGATTTGAATTTCAAGTTGGTTTTGCTTTTATTCTCTTTAAGGAGTATTCAGATTTTTAAACACCGAGAAGGGTGTGGGGAACACATACAAAGTAGACTATTAATGCAAAGTTCCTTAATCTTTTGCATTCGTATCACCCCGGCGAAAATTGTGCAGTGTTTTACACTCTAAAATTTGCATTTAAAAAGGATTGGAGTACTGCCAGATATAAATTTATATTATCCTATTCAATGTATATTTTCAATATTATATTATTCCAGTAGAATCATGCATATAAGAATCCTACTTAATCCCTCCTTCACCTAATCCTTTCCTCTATTTTAGAATCAGTGCATTTGAAATGCTACCCTCATGGTCAGTGCTTACCCTAAGCCAGCTACATGGAGTCTCATTACCAAAAGCGAGGTCTTTCTGAGACACAGTGTAGTGTAGTGCCTGGCATGTCTTGAGGGCCCAATAAATACTTATTGAATAAGTTCATCAATAATATTCCTTCTTAGTTTCCCATGATTATTAACATGGTTCTCCCCGGGCATTCTGATTCTATACAGAGGAATGAGAAGATGAGGAAGGGGGAGAGAAGGAAAAGCAATCTTCGTGTGTTTTTGTTTTTGTTTTTTTAAAGAGAAAATTGGACAACATTCTAATCATAAAAACACACTGCTGCCCTGGCCAGTTTTCTCAGTGGCTAGAGCATGGTCCTGCAGACTGAAGGGTTGCAAGTTCGATTCCCCATCAAGGGCATGTGTACCTTGGTTCTGGGTTTGATTTCCAGCCCCACTCTGGGCACAAGCCAGAGGCAACCAATCGATCTGTCTCTCTCACATTGATGTTTCTCTCTCTCTCTTTCCCTTCCTCCCTCCCTTCCACTCTGTCTGAAAATCAATGGGAAAAATATCCTCCAGTGAGGATTAAAAACACAAACAACAACAACAAAGAAAAGGACATACCACTATTTAGATACAATCAGTTTATTCCTACATATTTACTCCCAGCATCTTATGACCTGCAACCCTGTGCATACCTTATTGATTTTGGGGTCACTGGCCCTAATGAAAAAAAATGCCATCATTACTTTATTTATGTTAAAGAAAAAATAGATAAAAAGCTAAAAGACAGGATAAAAGTTTTATTCTAGTTATAAAAGTGATACATGATCACGACATATAAAATAGAAACTGTATTCCAGGTATAAAGAGATTAAAACTCTGAAAGCAGCAATATATAAAAGGGGGAAATGAAGGCAAGGACGCAATATATTCCAGATTGGCCCTGTGATGGAAACACAGATTACATAAAGAAAAGTCAATGAAGACCTTTATAAACAGTGGGGGAGGGGGGCCACTGCCCAGGTCCCTAAATGTAGCAGCTCTAAGGCCCTTATGGGTTATTATCATTGTCCTATTAGTTAGGTGCGGGTGCTGGGAGGGCCTACAGACCTCTGTTTTAACTACGCTTTACGTGAGTAAGGTTTTGATCGATTCTGTCCTCAGCAGTCTATTCCTTGGTGCTTCTTCTCCCCCCCCTTCCTTGAGGCTACCTTAATTGTTTCCCATCAGGGCAAACACATAAACCTATTTCTCTTAAGTATTTGAACCCTGTGAAAAAGTACAAAGAATGGCCAAAATAACATTCATGGAGAACGTTAAAAACTCATCACTTTCACAGGATAGTCATCCTTGTTTGTTTGTTTGTCTGTTTGTTTCCCCACCCCCACCCCCCATAGATGTGACTCCAGAATATCTCACAATAGAAAACAAGGTCGTGTACGCTACTGCTCTCTTATTATTTTTTCCCCTGAAACTAGGCATTACAGTTCCCTCATTCTGCAACTGCCTTAGTAAAGGCATTCCCCAAGGTAGGTTTCTAAGCATGCCGGGTATTTTCACTCCCAGGAAAAGGGAAACACATTGCTCTCCTTGCAATTACTCGGGGCTGGGCTATTGACAGGCAAGTGAATGACATGTTTGCATCCTGAGAGGGAGCCCCAGCATCATTCTCAAAAGCATGAGCCCTCCGATAGCCACTGATCGTCTAGCCCTCACACATTTGCTAAGATAGACAAAGAACAGGGGAAAGAGAACATAGCAGGCAGCAGGAAAGAGCTGAATTTATGGCATTGTGTCATAATGGGAACATCAATCCTGTTTTCAGGGAAACTACTGAAAATCCTAACCATAATAGTGTCCTCTACTCGACTGCTAGCTGGCGTATAACTTATTCTTTCAAAAAGGCAAAAGCTAAATTCTGAGCGCCATACGGAGTACAACCTGAAGATGAAATTGTAAACAATCTTGAAGGCTCATTTAACACAGAAACAAATATATCCAACCATCAAGCCATTGATTCCAAGGTTGGTTTCTGAAAAATACACACATGTGATAGGTAGGTGGGGTGGAGGAGGACTCTAGTATCTAGCCGGGTATTGGGCACCAAATAAACAATCATAATATTGATTATCGATAGACTTAAAAAGATATATTAATTAGTTAATTCAGAAAATGGCCATTTAGGCAAAAGTCTATGAAGCAAAAAACACATTTGAGAGATTCTTCTCATATTTGATGTATATAGCAAATAATTTGGAATCAATTCTAACGTCATTTATGCTTAGAGATGCAATCCTTTCTAACCGCAAATCTAATAACCAGACCAATCACAGGTTCAACACTATTGTGTTGACAGTTCCAAGGTGCTTCATATTAAAAAGAAAAAGCAATCATTGACAACTTCATCTAAGTAGACTGCTTTTTACAATCTCTAATACCTTTGCCTCTTCTTACACAGGACCTCTTTCTATCCCCAACATTTCAACTACTACATACCTTAAATGGCTCCAGATGGATCCAGTTTAAGCTTTTCTCCTGAATTCTCAGTTTTACAAACATCAGTATTTCAGCATTATAGTTCATTTGTTCTCTATCCGCCACTCTCACACCAAATATGCATTTCTCTATTCTCTGTCCCAGGAATTGAGTGCACAGGAGCTAACTTTGCAGACAGCACACCTCTTCCAATTGGAAAGACTCACTTAAGTTAGAAATGTCAAGTTCATATTTATCTACTCTTATGTAGTCTTTTTCCAATAGTTCCCAAGTCATATACATTTTACCTTCTCAATAATTCTGCTTTATTTTTCCATATTGCTTTAATATTATGTCAACTATTAAATTGATATATTTGTTCTTTATGTGGATTTAGTCATGCCATTCACAATATAATCTTAATATAATCCCAACAGCTTCTAATTTCCCATTAGCTGACCATCAAACCCCTTAGAATAGCATTCAAGTCCCTTCAGAGACAAAAGTCAATGTAAGCCTACCAGAATGTAAGTTCCATGAGGGCGAATATTTTTCAGTTTTGTTCACTATTTCAATTCCAGTGAGTAGGTACAGTACCCAGAATACAATACAGTGTCTGGTATCAGTAATTACTTCCTAAATGAATAAGTCCTTCTTCCTCCTCTCCTCCTGGCCCCCTAATGTTGATTGTTCCTGACATGCTCTTATCTATCCCCTTTTATTTCCCAAGAGGCTCCAGCTCACCTTGAAATTCCATGTTTAAATGTGAACCATTTCTGTGCAATTTTCTCTACCTTTTGCAGTAAACATTTATAAAAGTATTCTGTTCCCCAAGTACTTGGTGTGGCCATCTACTATCCTACTGACATATTTTACTGCAAATATTTGTGTATCACTTCAGAGACTGTCGTGCACATGTTTAACCCCAAATGATAATCAAAAGCTATCTATATATATAAAAGCCTAAGTGACTGTTATGACCGGATGACCAGCTGGTAGCTATGACGTGCACTGACCACCAGGGGACAGACGTTTAACTCAGGAGCTGCTCCCTGGTGGTCAATGTGCTCCCACAGCCAACCTCGCGCAGTCCCTCCACCCCGATCAGCCCTGATAGGGACTGGGCGAGATGGTCCCAATTGCTGGCCAGGCCGATGGACCCCACCCGTGCACAAATTCGTGCCCCAGGTCTCTAGTATATCTAATAACTGGTCTACAAATAGTTGGTGAATGTAAGATAAATGTGCATGTTTACGGAGGTTTATAGAGGTCTTTGAGAAATAAGCATTTTTTTAAAAAAAAACAGCATTTTGAACCAAAATATAAAAAGAGTAGAAATGGTTCTTTAAGGGAAAGCACAAAATATAGTTAAATTTGTAATAAATATGTAAATTTTAAAAGATATCTTTACTTATTTTTAACTACGAAATGCCCCGTGATAAATCTGGGCAGAGGTAGAATGCAGGGTCAACATGAAGAGAAATGCTAGGGAAATAAGTAGTAATTGTAAATAGGCTCCATTCCAAAAGTTATTTTGCGAAGGAATTGTGTAGTGTTAGGATGACAGATGGAAGGAAGGAAAGAAGGGAGGAAGAAAGAGAGGAAGGGAGGAGAGAGGAGGGAGGGGGAAGAGGGAAAAGGAAGAGAGGAGGAGGTGAGGGAGAGAGGGAGAAAAGGAAGAAGTGAAAATGTTTATATTCTCATATCATTCCACTGAATAGAATTAAATCCAAAATATACCCAAGATGGCACATATGGTATTGCTGAGAAAAAAATTTAGCAATATATATTCCTCTGACCACCTGTATATTGCCTTCTATCTTGAGAAATGTTCTCTAGCAGACATTGCACAATAAGTGACACTTTATAGATCTAGCTTGGCTCTGAAATTATATTGACACACTCTTGGTGATAGGTGATATTGGCTCAATTTAAATCTGGAGTTGTGTGGCAATCTAGTTGCCTTGAGGCAGTAACCCATCCCCAGGGAGGTTGAAGAGATAGGCTAGAAGTTGTAATCAGGGTTTTGTGTGTGGTGTATGTGTGTGAATGTTTTGTTTTTAAAATTTGTTTTTGGAGGATTTTATGCTCAACCTATATTCTATTTCAGTGCCAATAATCTGTAGGAAGACTTAAAAAAAAGAGTAAATATCTTAAAGTATCAAAAAAGCGGGGGATGGTACTCAAAACTTCCCATCCATGTATGTACACACTGACCCCTCTTGGCTTCAGAATGAGTCTGCATTGGCTACTCTGTCATGATTTCAGTCAATGCAGGTATTGATAGGATAAAAGGGTTTAGGATTCCTCTTCCTAACTCTTGCTAGAGAAAAAGTATCCAGAGAAACATGTTCCAAACAGTTTCTTATGCCTTCTCTTCCATACAACAGCTTTTGCTTAATGTATTAAATAGGTGCACTGGGTTTCCTGATTATTACTTAGGTTGTTGGTCAACTGTGATCAATTAACCTGGAGTTGATTATGCTGGGGTACTGTTTTCATCATAAAAATCACTCATTGAAAAATACTACGTCTGTTTTCTCTACACATACATTTCTGGGTTTGCCAAGTAGCCCCCAGATAAGAATTTCAAATCAAGAGATATTTGATATTTTTTTTACTCTTTCTATTCTATTCTTTCCATTTCTTTCTTGTGCCCCTATTTTCACATCATTCTTTGACTCTCCTTACTTAACAAGACAGCACTTATAGTCCTTTCACTTTTCCTCTCTCTTCCTCTACCCTTCCCCACCCCTCCCCCTTCTCCCTCAGAAATGATTCACAATGAATCCAATGAATTAGTGCACCTCTCCCAACTGTCTTTATTTGGTGTTCCTTGACAGATTACAGAACCTTCCCCAAGCTCAGGCAGTACTAAATGTATCAGTGAACTCCAGAGGAGAAAGTTATATCCTCCTGGTCCTTCTAATTCTTCAATCTTGGCCACAGGATTTGCAAGACATCTCTCCTAAATTGATCATTAGCAAATCAAATATCAGATCACTTTACTTAATGGGGATAAATAGGGGTTAAATGGAGAGCAATGGGATCCCTTTAGCCTCTGGGAATCTATATGTATAAAACGCTAAGTGATTGACCATTCGTCTCTCTGTCCATCCATCCAACTGTTCAACGGACGGACCGGCCAGTACATAAGACACGCACTAGCAATTCAAAAATAAACATTGACTCACACATGTGCGATATGTATAAAGCTCTCACGGGCACCAATTTCATGCGTGTGTTTCAATTTGTCATTGCTGATCATGAATTTGGTTGTTTGTGTTGACATTCTGAAGCTAAAGAAAGCGGCGTTGTGGACAGAATATGTCTGAAGACCAACTATTGGCACAACATATCTCTGAAGCCGAAAGAAGCTGGCATCCCCATCTCACACTGACCTGCCATTTAAATTAATTCAAAGACAGTTTCCCGTGATGTCAGAATTTGTGATGACTATTAATAAATCACAAGGACAAACTCTAGACAGAGTAGGAATATTCCTACCTGAACCCCTTTTTGGACATGCTCGGTTATGCTTTCTCTTGAGTTTGAAGAGCGTGTGACGTTAAAGTTGTAAATACTTCATCACAAGGGAAATTAGTCATGCACTCTGAAAGTGTTTTTACTCTTAATGTGGTATACAGGGAGATATCAGAATAAGTTTAATCAATTTATCAGTTGTTGTTTTTATCAATGTTGTTTTTATATGTTTTTATATCATGTATTTGTTGTTTTTATATGATGTTCTTGTTGTTTTTATATCATGTCTTTGTTATATCATGTTGTTATTATTTATTTATTAATCAATTTATATATTATTTTCATATACATTTTACTAATTTTCTTTCATCTCTGACACTTCTATTATAGAGAAAGGGCAAATAGCGATATTAAAATATTTCTTCTAATTAATTCATTTCAATGTGCACGCATCCGAGCACTGAGCCACTAGTAAAAGAATAATCTTCCATTTCTTAGTGACTACCTTGCCTTCCCCTTTCTTCTACATCAGCCTTTAATCCCCTGCTACCTTTGGTAAATGGTGCCTGGATGCTTTTTGTCTGTGTCTTCTTTCTCCTTTGGAATACCCCCTGCAGATGGTATGATAAGCTGCCAGCCAATTTAAATTAATTTTGCTAAATTAGGAAGAAGTAGATGTCCCTAACTGAGACAACAGAATTTCTCCTCTAGATCCCCAGAAATAACTCTGGAGAATCATCAGCCCTGTAATAGATTCCCCTGGTGCGTGCCACTCTTAGACTGTCACAGATGTTTGCTGCTAATAGAATTTTGTATTTCATGCCAAACATTCCTATGTTGCTGTTACTTCTTATAAAACCATAAAATTATGACTAACATATTTGGCTTGTATTCTCAAGAAACTAATTTTCTCACAAGGGAGAACCTTGGGAAATTATTCTGGTGAATAAAATAATTTATTTCTTGAATTCTCATTGAAAAAAAAATAACCTATGAATGACAAAAAAGGAAGCATTTAATTTAAATTAGGAAGGGGCTTACCTAATGGGAAAATATTAGTTCCATTATCAAAAGTCTCCTGGTGACCGTCATCATTAGCTTCTCTGAGATAAATTTGTTCACACAGCAAGTAACTGAGGAAGTCACCATCAAGGCAAAGGCCTATATTTGAAGGTATTCTAATAATATTGAATAAAATAAGTGATCTGTATTATTTTCTAAAATAAATTATTCAACTTTAGTCTAAGGGACTACTTACAAATTTTATAGTTATATCTATTTATGAAATTAGGATACACTTCAGGAAAATTCTGGTCAATTATCTAATCTTTAAAATATAGAATAGTTAGATCATCTTTACTTACTCAGTAAAAATAAAATAGAATTTCAATTTCCACAGTTTTATGCTATCATAAAAACTTTAAGGGGATAAATACCATTAAGAACTATTAATTTCCACTTCTCTCTGTTGGAATTTGTGATCAAAGCCTGAAAAGTACTTTACTTCTGCCCCATAATAATACCTTTCATTTTCCAGCACTTTATCGCTTACAAAGAACTTTCATGAAGATTATCTCCTTTATTTCTTCAACAGCTTTAGAAAGTTGCTGGTAATTATACCATTTATACAAAATGGAAAATAAAAGACTACACGAGAAGATGGAGTTGAGATTATTAGACATGATATCTAGGCAATCTAAATAATACATGCACACACACAAGGCAAAAATTCACTCATACAGCCCAAGGTTGCTTGAATCTACTAAAAAAAAGTAACTCTTTTTCTTTTCTTTAAATTTATTTTTATTGATTTCAGAGAGGAAGGAAGAGGGAGAAAGATATAGAAACATCCATGATGAGAAAGAATCATTGATTGGCTGCCTCTTGCACACACCCGCTCCCCTTCCACTAGCGATCCAACTCACAAGGCAGGCATGTGCCCTGACCAGAAATAGAACCGTGACCTCCTGGTTCTGGAGGTTGTTGCTCAAACACTGAATCATGCTGGCCAGGCAGTAACTCTTTTTCTTAAACCCACCCCCCCTTTTTTTGTATCCATATGAAATAATGATAGCTAAACTTATTGTAGTAACTATTTTGCAAAAGTAAGTCAAACCAGTATGCTATATACTTTTAACTGACATGTTAATTATATCTCAATTATACTGTGAAGAAAAAGAGTTTTATAAAGTAATATACTTGTAATGATTTCTATATGAAAATAGATGCTGCTGACCTCAAATGTTGATCGAAGCAGAATCACTGGTACTACTGCTGGCCTCCTACTTAAAACTATAAAACTGAACAAAGTTTATGAAGAAACTAGAGAATCGAATGTGACCTCCTTGTTCATAGACCACTGAGCCACGCCAACTGGGCCTGACATCACCAATTTTGATAAACCAGTATCAATTGTCTCCCTATATGAAGCATTTCAAAATATATACCATCACTTATGTTAGTTAGTATCCTTGATAATAATGAATTACCTAAATGTAATCATGAGGAAACTTTACACAAATTCAAATTAGAGACATTCTATGAAATACTTGGTTCATACCCACTGAACATGTCTAAGTGAAAAAGGGACAGAAGCTAAGGAAGTGTTTAAATTTAAAGAAGACCAAAAAGACAAAATGCATGAAGCGATATTAGATTCTGGCTCACATGGGGAAAATAGCGATAAAAATATTATTGGTACAACTAAAAAACTTTGAATACGGGATATAGCTTAAATATTATTATAGCCAGTTAAAATTTCCACATTTTATTAATTGTACAGGAAATATTCACTGAAGCTCTTTGGAGTAAAGGGGCACTATATCTCCAACCTACTCTCAAATGGCTCATAAAATATTGCATATACATATTTATAAAAAAACTAGACCGGTGCACGAAATCCATGCACTGGAGGAGGGGGGTCCCTCAGCCCAGCCTGTGCCCTCTCACAATCTGGGAGCCCTCATTCCTTATTGCCATCTGCTCACTGCTCTTTACCGCTTGTCTCACTGCTCCTAGTACCAACCATGAGCCCAGCTTCTGGCTGAGTGGGGAGCGCACTGACCACCAGGGGGCAGCTCCTGCGTTGCGCATCTGCCTCCTGGTAGTCAATGCACATCATAGCGATGGGTCATTCCCCTGTTTGGTCTATTTGCATATTAAGCTTTTATTATATACTAGGAGCCCAGCACGCGAAATCATGCAGCCCGCCTACCCGCCACCCTGCCTTGACACCTGAACCTCTCCACACAGAGCTACAGCGCACTGGCCCAGCCCCCAACCTCTCTGGCTGCTTCAAGCCCCACCCTCAGTCCCTTGAGTCGCCTCAGGCTGGTCCCGCCTTCTCCAGGCGCCTCCCCGCTTCCGTGCCATCTCCAGAGCAACACGGGGGCTCCACCCCGTCATGGCACCTGAGGAGAGCATGGAAACCTCCCGCCTGCTGCGCTGTGCTCCTTCCCCAGGCAGGTGAGCAGCGGGACGCTCTGAGTGTGAGTGGTGGGTGGTGAAGGACTCGTGAGGGGGCACTACGGGCTCTCACCCCCGCCCTCCTGGGCACGGACCTCCTCCAGGTGCCTCCCTGCTTCCAACCTGTCTCCAGGAGCAAAGCCCCCCCCCACCCCCCGCCCCGCACATGCACAAGCAGCCTCCTCCTTAGCAGTCGAGACTGTGACACCGTTAGGACCAATTAGCATATTACCTCTTTATATATAAAAATAGGATGATAAGGCAAATGAGAAAAAGTGCAAACTACTAGTGAAGCTAGGTAAAGACTATATATGAGGATTCCTTGTACTGTTTCTAATATTTTTCCATAAGTTTGAAATAATACAATACAAAATTATAGGTAAAATATATATGCTTCTAATTACAGATCATTTATATTTATGGTTTAAAGAGCAAAATTTTCTACCAATAAATAGCATGTTAATAAATGACATTATTGGATGTTCATATCCCAATAATTTAAAAACCGGCTTTATAGTAGACATTTACTGAGAATATAAATATTGTAATCATCATGCATAAATTACTATAAATTAATTTCCTTGATATTCACACTGTTGTTAATAAGTAGGGTGGTTTTCACATATTTTTACCAAATTATATTGTATCTGTCTTGATTAAGAAACTAAAGATTCAACAAATTTGAGAGATTGACATCCAATTAAGTAAGCATCCTGAATTAAAAAGAAAAATGTCTCTAAATTCCTAAGTAAGTCAACAATTTAAGATTTTACAGAGATAGGAATATGGGATCCCTCACTATATATTAAAATGGCATATTTTAAAATGCATACTTTACATTCTGGAAGTAAGTTTAACAAGTTCTCTCGGGAGTATTATGCATGGAAAAGGAAATGCTGTAACTTTGAATTAATCCACTTCACTAAACATAACTTTAAAAGACTTCTTCCCCCCCTTGAAACATGAGTTACACTGGAATTTTAATTTATTGAGAGACCGCTACATCAATGATAGAATGATGTAAATTAAATAAACCCGTGAACTTAATTCCTAATATAAACTTCATTGAGTGTTTAATTGTTGAACCTCAATTCAGAATCCTAACTACTATTTCTATATATAAAACCAATTGGTAAATTAGAATTATGCTTTTATTTAGGTTCTTCCTGGAATAGTTACTTGTTCATATAAGAATGCCTGCCTCTTTTTTAATGTCCTTGTATATTCAGCTAGGTGAATATGCTCAACATCAACATTGAAAACATCGGGAAGAAAGAAAAAAAAAAGCAAACAAAAATATGGGTCAGTACAGCAAACTTTCCTTCTCCTCGTGAATTGTTTGAGCTTGAAGAAAGCAGTGAAAGAACTGGATCTAAGTGTATATAGAGGAAATATTTAAGGCACTAATGTTATTAGCATGGGAGGCTCATACATGTAAGGGATGAACATCTATGGGCTGCCTCCTGCACTCCCCCTATTGAGGATCAAGCCTGCAACCTGGGCATGTGTCCTGATTTGGGATCAAACTGGTGATCGCTTGGTTCATGGTTTGACACTCAACCACTGAGCCACATTGGCTGGGCTCTAAGGTATTTTTTAAACTGCAACCCTGGCATAGTGCCTTGCATAAAATCGTAATGTTCTGAAAAGCCGTAATCATATTGACTGATAAATCAATAACTGTCAACACATATCCCACTCCACCCCACCCCCCAAAAAAAATAAAACACACAACAATCTGACCCAAATATCCTGACACTGTGTCAGCAAACAGGCAGATAAAGAGAAGTGGGCAGATGTTGATGTTGACATCCCTTAGGAATCTGTATCTTGGAATCTTCAATATAACCCCATCTATAGAGACCATGTCCTTGAAGTAAAAGCTCCCCAGGTAGCAGAATTCTCTCTCTAGTTATCAAACCATTTAAAGATGTGTTTATGCAATATCATGGCACGTTTGTAGACTTTTGGTAAAACAAACAAACAAAAAACTGCTTTGCATCATAGGCAGCTCCTGAAATCAATGTTTCTAGCATTACTTCAAGGATAAAGACATTTTTTAATAAAATTAAAACACTGAATCATTACAAGTAATGTTAAATTTTTGTTCCATCTCTCTTGGTGATTATTTAATTTGTCTTAAATATAGGCAACAGTATTAATTCAGTTCCCTGGATTATTTTTATGTGATATTATGTTATCTTATAAATTGGAAGCCACTATATTAGGGCAGCCTTGTAGTCACATATACACAGAAATATGGCTGCCTTACCCTGGTTTACAGGTTCATATAAACCTAAGCTCAATCACTTCCACAAGATTTTGTTATGATGTAACTTTGCAGCCACCGGTGGAATTAAAATAATTTTCTGTAAACTAGCTAAACTTATGGACACTTATGTTTCTAGGTATTAGCTATTCCATTTTTACATGGACACGTTGCCATAAAGATCATGCACTAAGCAGCCTTATGAATAAATGACACATTTTTGTCATTAGAGAATAATGCCTTGAGTGTTTTGTTTTGTGTGTTCATTTGCTTGCTTGTTTTGAGAAGTGGGAACGGAATGCAGTTTACCAAATTTGGAAGCTCAACTTCCTACAATAGTGAAACACTGCTCTCTGTGTTGGAAAATAGTGTGAAAAATGATATCAAACTGCTCCTCTTTTCAGAAAACATAATGAGCCAACAGCTGTAAAATCTAAGGACTGTATGAGAAACCAATTTGAAATCTGAACAACAGAGAGGACATCCATTATTCAAATTGCCATAACCAGACAAGTATACAATTTATTTGATGTAAACAATTTCTGAAAGGTAGCTAAGAATTTTCCTCTTCAAATGAAAAATGAAACTCAATCCCTAGAGCTTTGGCAGAGAGCAAGCAGTCTTACATTATTGCATTGCTTGTGCTTTCCAAGTTTTGCGTATCAATTGATAGAATGAAAATGAATATGGATATCTTTCTTTCTTGGTAAAACCATATTTAATAATGATGTCATGCATAAAATTTCTACTAACAATAATGGAAATTCTGATCCAAAGCAACAATATCCCCACACCTGAGCTAATCTGAACATAACTTTGTTCTTTGCTGAAGGACCCTAAATAAAATATGTATGTAATCAATACATAATTTAATACTATGAAAACTTTAAAGCATAATTTTTAAAAAATCAAAACCATTAAAGCAGAAAAAAAACAGGTGTCAAGTAATGAAGCTGGGATAAGGCATGAAAATTCATGAGTGTGAAGAGGGCAAAAGTTGGTGAGAAAATTAAATCAGAAATCTACATGCAAAAGGTTGGAACCTTTTCTCAGAAAAAAAAATTAAAAAAAACTTTCTAACTTCAAAACATGTTCATTTACAATCTCTGGACATTCTCCTAAGATCATACAACAAATGGAGAAACATTCACTCAAGAAAATCTATTGAGTCTCAGTAATAAGAGTGAGAATCTGTGGCATTTGAACCATGACTCATTCACTCTCCCTGAGCCACAGGTGTGTGTTCTGAGAGCTCTAATCTGCATGTTTCACTCTGGGCAAGTACAGCCAAGGAAACAGGGGTTTTCTCTCTCTCCCCAAATCCCAGGCTGGCGCTATGGTTTCACTCTGGGAGGAAACAACTGCCATTGATACCAATATGTTTCATTAATAAAGAATAAAACAGGTACAAATTACCCAGACGATACAAGACCTGAAAATCAAGTTACTGTAAAAAACACACACAAAAAACAAACAAAACAAACAAACAAAAAACAAGCATGCATTGCAATGAGAAAAAAAATCTTAACTAATTGACAAATTATAGACTACAATTGTTGGGAATGGCACAAAAATAAACAAGGACTTCCATGAAGCTAGATAAAGGGTTAAAAAGATTCCAATACAAAGAGATTGGCTTATAAATTTATGGACTCACAGGTATCATAATTAGAAAAAAATACAAATAACCAAAAACATTTTTTATCACACAGACAACTATAAAAATAGTTGGGAGTATACACATAGATGTAGGAAATATAGTATCAATGGAATAACAAATTGATTAAATGAATATGTGAGAGGAGTAGTGTAGGTGTTAGAAAAACACTTCTGCATCTAATTGCTGCCAATTCCAGCTCTGCCAAATACCAGATATGTAAACTTCGCAAAACTATTGAAGTTTTCTCTTCTTCATTTTCCCCATATGCAAAGGAAATAAAGAGTATGTCCTTCATGGAATTTAACAATAATTTATTTGTATAATATATATCTCAGAAGAGTGCCCAGTATGGAGTATGTGTTGCATGCATGCTTATTGTTATTAAAAGTATGCAAAGAAGCCCTGGCTCAGTAGCTCAGTTGATTAAAGAATCCTCCCAATATGCCAAGGTTTCTGGTTTGATCCCTAGTCAGAGCACATACATATAAGAATCAACCAATGACTGCATAAATAAATGGAACAACAAATCAATGTTTCCCTCTCTCTCTTTTCCTTTCTCTCTTTAAAATCAATTAAACAACTTAAAAGTATGCAAAGAAATGTGTGCAATGACGTTAAATATAGCATTGTTTTATAATAGGAAAGAAATGAGGAAAACAGTAAAAAAATAGTTAAATTCCATATGACTGTCATTAGGGAAGTATTATATAATTTTACTAGAGCCCCAGTGCACGAAATTTATGCACTGGGGTGGTGGGGAGCTCAGCCTGGCTTGCACCTTCTTGCAGTCTGGGAGCCCTCTTGCAGTCTGTTTCGCTCACCAGCCGTGAGCCCAGCTTCTGGTTGAGTGGCACTGCCCTTATGGGAGCACATTGACCAACAGTGGGCAGCTCCTGTGTTGAGTGTCTGCCCCCTGGTGGTCAGTGCATGTCATAGCGACCGGTCATTCTGCTGTTCAGTCGATTTGCATATTAGCCTTTTATTATATAGGATAGTAAAATGTAAAACATATAAATATCATTTAAATATACACTTGCTGATATAAAACTATCATCAGCAAGTATATTTAAAATAAAAAATAAAATTGTGAAAGGGAGCCTACAGTATGCTTCCATTTTTGGTAAAGAAAAAAAAACTATCTATATATCACCTATATTTTAGATGCATAGCAAATTTCTTGAAGAGCCACAAGAGAAAGTAATCAGTGTTTTTGGAGAGAAGACCCTGGGGTAGAAAATATTCTTTGCTTTCATTATATACTCCTTTGCCTTATTTGAATTTATTTCAATTGTAGATATTATTTTTAATTAAAAATAATATTGTTTCAACAACAATAAAGACACTTTTATGACCTATGTTCTTAATTATTTTTAGCTTATAATGCTACCCATTCTACTGAATCTAGTATATTATAATTTATAAGCAGTATTATAGATGATAGTGTTATATAACGAAATTTCACTTGCATTAAAATTCTCAAGAATGGTATCCAGATTAAAATATTGCTTACCAAATTCAGTACCAGAACATCCCTGCCCCTATTACTTCATTCACCCCTCCTTCCTTCTAGCCACAAGCCATAGAACTTTTAGGCCATTGAATACAGCATCCTCCTGACATCAGGTTCTTTATACATGTTATTTTTACTCTTTGAGATAACCTACTTCCAGCTCCCAATTAACTTCAAAGTATTCTTTAGATAATAGCTCAAATATTACCTCTTAATATATAATGACATAAGCCTATATTACAGAAAATTCTATATTACAATATAGAATAATACAATTCGATATTAGAGAAAATTACATTATCAACCCTCCAAAAGCTATCATCAGAACATTTGCCGTTTCCAGCTTTTTGAGCAAAATAATGTTTAAAAGCAAACAAAGAGAAAAGATTATTAATAATGCCACTCTGAGCAATCTCAAACATACTCTATTTTCATTTCTTTTTTTATAAAACTGACAACTACTATGTTTGAACAGGCTGAGAACTTAATAAATGTCAGTTTAACTAATTAAGTTTTTATCCTATACATTTGAAATATTTCTTTACCTCCTCAATAAAAAAAATAGTCACACATCCATTTGTACATATAATGGTTGATTACTGACTACTAGAGGCCCAGTGCATGAAATTCGTAAACTGGGGGTGGTGGGGGGGAGGTGTCCCTCAGCCCAGCCTGCATCCTCTTGCAGTCAGACTTCCCTCTTGCAGTCTGGAATCCCTCACTCCTTACCGCCCGCCTGCTTGCTGCTCCTTACCACTTGGCTCACTGCTCCTTCCTTAGCGCTACTACAGAGGCAGCCGTGAGCCCAGCTTCTGGCTGAGCGGCACCCCCCGTGGGAGCGCACTGACCACCAGTCAGTTCCTGCATTGCACTGACCACCAGTCAGTTCCTGCATTGAGCATCTGCACCCTGGTGGTCAGTGCACATCATAGCGACCAGGCTTTTATTGTATAGATAGCATAATGACACAAGGAGAGTGCAACTAAAATGTAATTTGTTGACCTGTAACCTTACCGTGAAATGAGATGAATGTAGGTGCAATAAACTTAAATTTTACAAAGTGTTTCATTTTCTGAGAGCTCCTTGGTGACAGGAGCAAAATTAAATAAAAATATTAATGCTCTCAACCCAGAAAACGGGATCATAAATCCTATTTCATATCCCATCCAAGTATTGTAAGTGATGCCTGAGAACCAGCCCACCTGCACTGGAGAGCAAGAATTCATCCGCGGAATGACATGCATATTGGTAACATGCAATATGTCAAATTGATTTGGAAATTTAAGATCGTAGTGACTCTGAACATGTTCTTAATGCACACCTAACTTAGGCTTTAACCACTCATCTTGTGACACTACCTTCATTTCCTCTTATATATAAGTTTAAAGTGACAGAACAAATATTGAGAATTGAAGGTTTGTATCTGATATGATTGTTTTTATTTTTGCGGTCTCCACACATTGGGCCTCTTTACTCTTTTTCTTCTCTCTCTCTCTTTCCTTTTACTCTTCTTCAGAAGATCAGTTGGTATGTCTTGTGTGTCTTCCTTTTCTTGTCTCTTATAGACTCAAGGGCTATGAGATATACCTATTCTCAAGGAAATACCAAGATGCAGATCTAGTTGATGAGTTAATAGGTATCTTAATTCTTCATACAAGTCTTAAAAGGAGATCTGAGAAAAGAAACCAAGTGCAAGCAGAAACAGAGAATGTTAAATAGAGGAAAGAGACATTAGTTCAGGCCAGATAGCCTAAAAAGAATAAGATTTAAAAAAGGAAGAAAGGTCAATTGGTGTCTGAATCACTGGGGAGAAAATTACAGAGGCAATACTTTTGAAATAGCTAAACTCCAAGTAAGGAAATCTCATAAAAGAAATGACACTTGAGTGGGACTCTGAGTGAAAGACATGCAATTGATTCACAGAGGATAAGACATATTCAAATTTTACTGAATGTGCATTCAAATATTTGTCACATTGAAAGTGAATTGGGCTGAGGAAAGAAGATACTGCAAGCATAAACATGTGAGGAACAATCGCCCAGAGACGTTGAGGTGGGAGGACTGAGAAACTGAGTCAGAAGATAAGGATGGGCAAGAGTACAGAAAATTTGACAGCCAGGTCAAAATGGAGTTGAGGTAACTCATCCTAAGGAGACAGAGACCTTGTTGGCATCTACTGGTCTCAGTATGATTTCTCTGTTATGGATATTTCTTAATCTCAAAGCCAGAAAAATGACACTCCAAAAAATTAATGATTCCCCAAATAGCACATCTCCCCAGAGCCACCTAACACATGTGAATTCTTGTTCTGAGGCCTGTGTGAGGTGTCAGAGAGTTGGGCGTCAGACCCTACAAGGTATGATACAAGTACGCTCATTAGAAATGTCATCCCCCTTACGATAGAGAATAGGGAAGATGTCATCTGGGAATTGCAAGATGTCATCCCACAGGAAACGTTTTTCAAGAGGTATGCTGTTCATGGTTTAAATGCTCACGTGCTCAGAGATCTGTCCGATCATTTAAAATGGAAGCTCTGTACAATATGTCAACCTCTTGGTTATTATGCAAGTGCAGAACTCTTCCAAGGAAGTCACCTACGCTATTTTATTCGGCCGGATCCTAAATTCGCCACCCTTTAAAATATCAACTGTCCTTCACTCCTCCAAGCAGATATGTTGCCTAGCTGTTATGTAATAGGTGGAGGCTTTCTCGGTCTGAAATAGCACTGCTCTGGTTTGTATGTGACACAGGAAGCTGTGACATGCTATTTTAGTGTTGTCAGAATGGCTCAGGTGGCACTTGGCTGACACCTATTGGAACAGTCACAAAAGCTATTCATGCTCCGATGGCCTAAGTGGCAATTTGCTAAGCATTTTGCACCAATTCTGTTCCATTTATATTCCTTAGCAAGTCTTGTTTTCTTCTACCACAGCACTGTCTCTCTAAGCATGAGGATGATCAATGGATTTGCATGGGTTGTCCTAATAGGTTAACCTATGGTGAATGGTTAAAAATGGCCAGGTAAGTCTTAGAAAAATATGTAGACGCAAGAGATAAGCTTACCCTGGCAAATAAACTTACTTTCTTTACAAACTGCTGAGACTTGAATCACATCTTGAAAGTTTGCCTTCTTTAAGGCACGAATATTTCAGGAGGACTTGGTCAACATTTCAGCAATCAGGGTGACCAAAGTAATGGCATTCATCTATGTATCCACTCATTCATTCAATAAACATGTCTGATGGAGTTCACAAACTCGTGGCCAATGACTTGCATTTAGTTATTTTGCTTACCTAGCTTAATCTCCATCACTTGAAAACAAAGCATCTACGCTATTACATTATTATGCACCTATTCATTTTTAACGAAAGGAGTATCCAAAATCTTCAAATAGAAAAAATGTCATTTAATGATGTGGATTTCAAAGACCCCCTCCAGAAAAATCCAAGATCTGGTAACAGTCTGCATTCCCGGGAGGCAATGATTGGCTGAAGCTCAGTACAGAACATCTCCTGGCAGAACCCTGTGGGCTCTCATGCTTGCCCCATCTCCCCTCTTTTCTCAACTCGCATTAAATTTACAGCAGGCATTCTTCAACTAGTAGGTTTTCAACTATGTGATGTTTCTGACCTTGAACACATAGGCTTGAAAGAACTTTGCTAGAAAAGCATATAGCTTTTAGGATGGGAAAATAAATTCTCTTTGTTGGAGAAGGAGCAGTGTGTTATTCTCTGTGCCTGGGGTGTGGGTGTTAGATAGTTACTGAATAGACCAGGTTTCTTCTAAAGATGCTGTTCTTGAGGGGAAGGAGGGAAGAGTTTGACGAGTTTTGTTAAATCCTTTTAATGAATCCCCAATCCACAAGGTTAGACCCCTGTTAGCAAAAGTCCTATGTCATCCAGTTCCCACTGAACACAGGGAAACAGATGCAGACCCAAGCTAGGCCAACAAGATTCTCTCTCCCATGCATTTGGACATGAATTTTAAAGCTCTCAAATGTCTTCACGTGACAAGAATGATAAACTCAATTTCTGTGAGGCAGCCATATTTAACGCTATAGCTCAAATAGCAAGAGAGACAGTCTTCAAAGAAGTACAGCTGGTCATGATAGCGACAAACAGGTTCTTGTAGGAAAACAAAGTTGGGGATCCTAAAGACTTTCGAGTGGCTAACCACCACCCCACCACACACACATATACAAACTTCTTTGGATTTCAAGAGATAATCATGTATTTTTAAAATAAGTTATTTTGCTTAACTAGCTTGAAAACAAACTATTGCAAAAAGAAAAGGGAAATTTTGTTATTCAAAGGTCCTGACAGATAAGACAATAATCTTGACATTCTTCACCATCCATCAAACTGAAGGGGCAAGGAGAATAAGTAAATCCAGCTATGTAGCTGTCGTTTAATTCTGTTTGTCTATAATCCACTTGGTTTTCTAAAAGCAAGTGCCATCCCGCACTATACATATTTCCAGTTTTAAGCAAGCAGAATTGTAAATTATTATAGTTTATTATTGCTATGTTCTTCCGTTTTATTGTGTGTTTCTCCTACTTTGGATGTTATCTCTTCTCAATTTAAACGTAGCAAGTTGAAGCCATAAGTTCATATTTATTTTGTTAGAATTCCAGTAATAGATGCAATGACATTGAATGCTGCCAAGGTGGTTTTTAAAACCTCCTTCTGAGGAAGTAGTTTGACACAGTCTCTTTTCATAAATGGGGAGAAAAAAAAACACACAACACTACCAACACTTACTCATTAATGAATTATTTTGCATATGAAATCTATGCAGTCCTGGTGTGGGAACTATAAAGATTATTGAGATAGGAATAATGCAGTGAGCTGAAGTGATATTCAACTCCAGTGACTATTTATTTAAACCAGCCTTCAAATATTTTAGTAGAATGTATCAAGTGGGACCATTTCCTAAAATTCATGGTCTCTTTTTTGTTTGTTAACCTCTGATAAATCTCACCATTTCACCGCTCATTGTATAAATGGAAGGGATGGGGGAGTAATTTAATTGATTTAAGAATAAATCAGCAAGTGCACAGAAAACACAAATGGTAAGTAAGTCGTTTGCACAATGATCTTTTCTTCACAATGTTGTAATGAAAGATGGTTTCTTATCAGACCAGCACCCAGACGCCCAGAGGCAGGTGTGCTTGGAACACTTGCTTGACCACATGCCTCCAGGTTATATTAAGTGGGAAGAACAGTGTAGTCATTTTCCTGTTTATGCAGAAACCACTATATATATATATATATATATATATATATATATATATATATATATAGTGGTGGGAAAGGTTACTACTATCTTTTTTTTAGTAGATAGTAAATTCTTATATTGAACACAAAGAAATATATGATTTATTCATAGGAAGTACATTTCACATGCCTTCACTAAAAAAAGGGGGGGGGGTTGAAAGGATACTTAATATACATTGGTTTTAAAAATGTCAAATATCAATTTTTTTCCAGCTTAACTGAGGTCTGACTATTAAAAATTATAGATATTTAAGGTTGTCCACTTGATGATTTGATATATGTATACAATGTGAAATATTCACTACAATCAAGCTAAGTAACATATGTATGACCTTGAATAGTTACCATTTTCCTTTTTACAAAAACATTTTTGTGTCGAAAGGCCTTAAGATCCACCTTAGTACATTTCAAACTTACATGATGTTATTGTTAACTATCATCACATTATTGTACATTGATGTACAGGGGGCGGTGAGAAGACCATTTCAGGCTGGGGGCTAGAAACAGAGAGGAGGAATGTGCAGGGCAGGCACTGAGAAAACCCACTGGTGTAATTAAGGCACAGAGGCCGTGAAAGAACGAGTAGACTGTAATGTTAGCAAATTCTGAATGTCAGTGTGTTGACAGTTTCAGGAAGGTCATTTGGAGGCTAAAGCATTTAAGTTGACTCAGTCTGAGGCTTATTTCCATGGAAGGATTTGAAGGAGGGAAATGCTTTGAATCCTGCATCGCCTTGCTGCAGGGCAAAATATGTATGGCTCCAGGGGACATCAATACTTTCAAGGGCCCCAGGCACTTTTTTCTTCCTGAAGTCCCTTCATTTACATATAAAAACATTTCCTTAGACCTAATAGCTCATTTTTTTCCCTTCTGATTTGAAAATAAATTTTAACATGTGAATAGGACCCCAAAACTATCATGAACCCTAAAGACTGTGCTTACCTGCTTAACAGAAGAATTAGCCCTGTCTGGTCCACAAGACAAACCACAGGGGACTGTGTAGTTAGAGGAGAAAGGAATGGTCCAGAATGGGGACAAAAGATTAATTAAAGTAAATGGGGCGAAGGGAAGAGTTAAAATCTGATGTTCAAGGGGAATTAACAGGACATGGAAATCATTTGGGAATGAAAATGAAGCTAGAAATCAATGATAAATTCTAGGCTTCCCTAAGCAATCCTAGGGAACATTGTGCAATAGATGAAGTTTCCAATTTCCTTTGTCATTGTCCCTTCTGTCTTGTCCACAAGCTTCCAGGATCTAATGGCCTTAAGCTGCCTTTACTAGTACTCTCTTCCCACCTGACTGCTATGGACCTGTCAAGGCACCTGACACAGTTCATCGCTCTTCCTCCCTTGAAATATTGCCTTCCTTTGGCTCCCAGGACACCCACTAGCCTAGTTTTTAGTCATCCTTTCTGTGGCCAACGTAAGATTTCCATCCATTTGCAACTCCTCTCTTATGAGTCAAATGGAGCTAAGTGACTAATATTTGAGAAAGGATACAATGCCGAGTTTCTTACCCAAATGTCTCACAGTATTTTGGTCAAAATTTGCTTTGTATTTACCTTTAAATGAAAAACAGCTATTCTCTTAAAAATAATCTCCATCTGATATTAAGGAATCAGGTCAAGTGTTAGAGAAGAGAGTGCTGCACAGAGAGAGAACTCCAGAGATCTGCACAGGGTCCTGCTGTCTATACAGCTGGGCATTGGTCAAGACATGCATGCAGAAACTACCCGAGTTTGTTTTAGCTGTAACAGTGCCCTGTACTCATACAAGATTGAAATAATTATCTCCATACTATGCACTGCTCTGCTCTCACCTGGCAAACCTTAAAAACAAGACCCAAATGTATTCTACTGTTTCCAAGTAACTTAAATGCATCTAGAAAAAATGCTCAAGAATATGTATAGAATACAAAAATGCCCATTATGTAACAAAGTCAAATTCATAATATCTCCCATCCGATCAAAAATAATCAAACAGAATAACGAGGCAGGAAATTGTGGCTTATAATGAAAAGAAAATCCAATCCATCAAGACCAACCCAGAAATGTCACAGCTCTTAAGTAGGTAGACAATGGCATTAAATGTTATAGCTGTATTCTACATGTTCAGTATGTTCAACATTGAAGTCTATTTTAAAAAAGCTAGAGACATATATAGAAGACACTGAAATTGAACTCTGAAAGATAAAAACTGCATTTGGCATGAAAAATACACTGGAGAGAGAATTCCAGTGTCAGCTCTGACACAGAGTTGGGCAGGTGTCATTTCTTTCTTTATAGCAAGAAAAAAGCCAGGCGCAGTGAAAATCACTGGCTTTTATTGGATCTATCAGAGACCTGAGGATGCAGAGCAAATAGCCACACCCAAATATGGAGACAGGTATAGCCACAGACACAGCTGAATACTGTTAACCGGAACCGAAGACCCGGAGTCATAACTGGTAGGAAGGCTTCAGTGGTGATTTAATGAAATGCATGGATTAGCAGGATCAAACTGCCTGGAAGCTGCAGTTTCAGCTCCAACCACACCAGGTTCTCAGATTCCCTAATTGCTCTGGCAGAAAGAGGGATGAGCAATCTTTTTGAAATACACCCAGAGCCTTTCCCACAAGTAAGGGCTACTCTCCAGGGGGAAGAAAGACTTTGCCAGAACCTTATCCCAGCTAAGAGGAGGGAATTCTCCTCCCTTCAGGCTCCTCCAGATTTTCCGTCTCATAGAAAACAAACAAACCACATAGTAAACAGATCAAAGCTTCAAAGTGTTTGCTAGGGGATGCCGGGACTAGGGAAGTAAATGGGGAGCTGGTGGAAAACTCTACAGGCAGTGGTTCTCAACCTTCTGGCCCTTTAAATACAGTTCCTCATGTTGTGACCCAACCATAAAATTATTTTCGTTGCTACTTCATAACTGTAATGTTGCTACTGTTATGAATCGTAATGTAAATATCTGATATGCAGGATGGTCTTAGGCGACCCCTGTGAAAGGGTCCTTTGACCGCCAAAGGGGTCACGGCCCACAGGTTGAAAACTGCTGCTCTACAGGCAGGCATCGTTTTTTTCCACTTCGCTTGATTGTGCGGCCTCACAGATGGTCACCGACCACAGATGCAGAACAAGGAAGGAAAACTACAGAGCAACATCTTCATGAATCTACAGATGAATCCTCAGCAAACTATTCACAAAGCCAATCCAATAATTGATGAAGAGAATTACTTACCTTGAACAAGTGAGATTTACTGTCATATGCAAGACTTGTTTGACATAGGAAACAAGTAATTCACTATTACAGGATCCATACAGGTTATTATTTATTTTTTAGAAGTCATATGACCATTCAGTTGATGTAGGATACGCATTTGACAAAAGCCAGGCCTATTCCTGATAATGATTCTTAGCAAAGTAGGAGTAGGGGGAACTTCTCAATTTATTCAAGAACATACACAAAAACACAACAGCTAACATTATACTTAATGATGAAAAACTGGACACTTTCCTTCTAAGAGTGAGAGTAATGAAAGGATATGATTCCTCATTGCTATTCAACTTCATACTGGAAATCCTAATTATTATAGGCCAGGAAAAAGAAATAAAAGTAGATAGCTTTTTTTTAAGAAGCAAAACTTTTGTTATTTGCAGATGAGTTGTTTATACAGAAAACTAACAAATTTGTAATTAAAAAAAACACTCCTAGAATGTGCACATATAACAAACTCAAAGGATACGAGTTCAATATACAAGTCAATTGCTATCTTATAACCCAGAAATAAACTATGAAATTTGACGTTACAATATACCATTTAGAATAGTAACAAAAATGGAACACTTAGGTATAAATCTAAAAATAAATGATGTGAACAAAATTGACAAACTTTTAGTTAGACTGAGAGTAGAAATGGGGTTACAACTTACCGAAGCCGAGGACTGTGAGCAAAACTGCCTCAGGACCGCAGAGCAGGGCCAGGAAAACAGTCACTGTGACTGACACGTGGCTGGAGGCTCGGCATGGATTATTCCGTGGGGAACCTGGTCATGGCAGGGGTCCCCACAAGATGGTGAACTTTACCTCTGAAACCTTGACCAAGGGCCACAGGAAAGAGAGAAAAACCCCTGGGGTTTTCAGCAAGGACAGAGGGAAAGGAACCATTTTGAAAAACGCCAGAACAGCTCTAAACAAGGTCTGACCTCCGAGGAAACTTGTTTAATAGATTGGGCTATCACTGCCATTATATTCACCTGGTGGAGTATTATCCAAGCCTCGGGGACACGGGGGAAGACAAATACTCTCCAGCTGGATCTGGTCTTTCCAGTGGAAGAAGAGAAATTCACCACTCCAGCCCAGTCTAGCCACCCTGTCCCACCTAAGCAGGAGGGTGAGAAACATTCGTGAATGTCACAGTCCGGAGTCAGACTCACTAAAAGAGTGAGACTTAATCATAGGCCTATAGAACACTCACCGTCCCCACTCCCCCCCGCTACACACACACACACACACACACACACACACACACACTGCTCAAATTGTATGTTAAAAAATATGTATGGCTGGCTGTGTGTCAAACATCACTCAGTAAAGCTCGTTAAAAACAAAGTTAACTGAAAAACAGACAGGGAAATAAACCTGAATACCAGGTCACGGGAATACCAGAAGGAGAAAGAGAGAAAAGAACCTCCCTTTATCCCCCAGGTCTGAATTGATTGCTCCATCTTCTGCACTCCCACAACATATTGACTTGCAAATTTTTTTTAATCCTCACCAGAGGATACTTTTCCATTGATTTTTAGAGAGAGTAGAAGAGAGAGGGAAAGACAGAGAAATATCCAGGGGAGAGAGACACATCTTTTGGTTGCCTCTGGCAGGAGCCCAGGACAGGGAGGAGCCTGCAACCTAGGTACGTGTCCTTGACAGGAATCAAGCCCTGTACCCTTCAGCCTGCAGGCCGAAGCCCTATCCACTGAATCAAACCGCCTGCGTAGGGGTTGACTTGTAATTTGTAAGTGACTTACATATCAGTCACTCCCACTAGATGCCTCCCGTGGGAGGGCAGAGCTGTGCCCACTGCTGCCAGCACAGCATCTTGGGCAGAGCACAGCTTTAAATCATGCTTGTTAAATGAATGCAAAATGTAATTTAAACTTATTTTTCTTGCCTTGCAGATAAGACAGCAGTTGGCAATTATAGGGTTGTTGTTTTTTTTCTTCACTTTTTAACCCATTGCTATACAGGCTTAGAGATCAGGAAAAATGTGCCTGTATGTTCCCAGCACAAATTAAAGTGAAGAACAAAGGTCTCAAAAATACACTTACCCTAGCTGGTTTGGCTCAGTGGATAGAGCGCCGACCTGCGAACCAAAGGGTCCCGGGTTCGATTCAAGTCAAGGGCATGTACTTCAGTTGCAGACTCCTCCAGGGCCTGGACCCTGGGCGGGGCTCATGCAGGAGGCAACCAATCCATGTGTTTCTCTCACATTGATATTTTTCTCTGTCTTTCCCTATCTCTTCCACTCTCTCTAAAAATCAATGACAATGACCTACCATGACCATACTGTTTCTGAAAATCACTCTGTCTTAATGATCCATTAATCAAAATTACAATTTTGATTATAAGTGTAGCGCTTTTTTAATGAACTTGAATTATATTTATCTATTAATAGATCATGTCTATAACTGAGATGGTTTTTATTTCTCTGTAATACTTCTGCCACCCAGGCTCAAATTTTCAGCATCTTAACTGATGACTCATATTCTATTTTTTTTTTTTAAGAAACCCAAAAGCTTTGTCAATCAAACTTCTGTCATCAAAAATCAATGGTAAGAAACTGCAAGTTGTGAGAAAGAATGACAACGCAAAAAGCCTGATGAGCCCTAGCCATTTTAGCTCAGTGGATAGAGCATGGGCCTGCAGACTAAAGGGTCCTGGGATCGATTCCAGTCAAGGGCACATGCCCAGGTTGCAGATTCGATCCCCAGTGGGGGACGTGCAGGAGGCAGCCAATCAATGATTGTCTCTCATCATTGATGTTTCTCTCTCTCTCTCTTCCTTCCTTTCTGAAATCAATATATATATTTTTAAAAGCCTGATGGTTTTACAAAATGGCAAAGGGTTAATGAAGTCTTCAGCTTAATTTATGTTTTATTAAAGGAAATCATGCAATTTGAAAATCGTTAGTGTGTTGAACATGTTAATTTCAGGGCCTACCATGACCATACTGTTTCTAGGTAAAACAGTTTTGCTCACAGTCCTCATGAGGAAGCAGAGTTGGACCATCCTGCTGTGTGCTTGTAACCCCATTAAGGCGAAGCTGGTTGGACTAAGGTTACCTATCTATACCAGGGGTGGGCAAACTTTTTGACTCGAGGGCCACAATGGGTTCTTAAACTGGACCGGAGGGCCGGAACAAAAGCATGGATGGAGTGTTTGTGTGAACTAATATAAATTCAAAGTAAACATCATTACATAAAAGGGTACGGTCTTTTTTTTTTTTTTTTAGTTTTATTCATTTCAAACGGGCCGGATCCGGCCCGCGGGCCGTAGTTTGCCCACGGCTGATCTATACACTATCATGGAGCAAAATACTCTAAATAAGTAGAAAATAAATATTTATTAACTGAACCAATAGGAGTCTAAAATGAGAAGCAGTGAGCATTAACCTGTAATAAGCTTCAAGACATAGAAGATGTTTGACCAAAGGAAAATGGGTGATCCCCATTAATAATAGAACAGAAATGTAAAAACCAATCTTGTTACTGGATTTCTAAAGCTTAAGACCTAGCAGTCCTAATGTGTAATGTTTCCCAGTTAGGTTTGTTGAGGTATAGTTTACATGTGGTAAAATTCATGCCCTTAGGTGTACAGGTCAATGAATGTTGACAGATAGGTGCTTTCACTTCACCACGACCGCAATCAGGATATAGAATATTTCCATCCTCCCTTGCGAGTTTTTTCTTGTTTAATTAACTGCTCTACTAGTTTTACTGAGAGGTCTTCTTAAGTTCCATGAAGCATGGCTACATTGAGCCAAAAAAGCCAGACCCCCCCAAAAGTATAGACCATATGAATTTATTTATCTATAGTCTCTATATGATTATATATATATATATATATATATATATATATACACACATATCTTTGTTTGTATTTATCGATGTATCTATGATGTTAGAAATCACAATTGTTTTTCTCTTGGGACATAAGGTGAGGCTAGTGATTGGAAGGGGACCTGAACAGGAACTTATGGGATATTGGCAATGATATTCTGTTTTCATACGGGTGCTGGTATCCAGGTATATTTCTTTTATGCAGATTTATTGATTATTATTATGACTTTTTCAATTGTGTGTGTGTATATATATATATATATATATACTTTAATAAAAGAGGAGAGAGATTAGAGGTAGATGGTACATAGAGTATGTCTCAAATTGCCTTATAAACTATCTGTGCTGAAGGATAGTTTTTTATTTTCTGATCTATTACAGCCCAATAAAATAAAATAAGTTACAGCAAAAAATATAATAAAGGTCTGAAAACACAAAATATAGGCCCTATTTTATTGTGATTTGATTCTACTAATATATAAAATTATTCTACAAATAGTTGCTGTACTTGTTTCTAAGTGCTTGTCTTCCACTGCTCTTTATCTCTGCACAGAATGGCACTCACAGGCCAGGGACTGGTGTGGGCACAGGTCGCCGGTGTAGTGAGTCTGTCTCCAGACTGTGACATTCACGAATGTTTCTCACCCTCCTGCTTAGGTGGGACAGGGTGGCTAGACTGGGCTGGAGTGGAAAATTTCTCTTCTCCCACTGGAAGGACCAGATCCAGCTGGAGAGTATTTGTCTTCCCTCGTGTCCAGGAGGCTCTGATAATGTTCCACCAGATGAATATAATGGCAGTGATAGCCTAATTAAACAAGTTTCCTCAGAGGTCAGACCTTGTTTAGAGCTGTTCTGGCGTTTTTCAAAATGGTTCCTTTCCCTCTGTCCTTGCTGAAAACCCCAGGGGTTTTTCTCTCTTTCCTGTGGCCCTTGGTGTAGACAACTCTGTTAAGGAGGTCTTGTTTAATTAATTGTTCTACTAGTTTTATTGGAATATTGTCTAGTTTTCTTTTTTATATTTTCTTGGAAATGCTGGGAACAATTGATTACATGTTATCTTAATATGGATGAATTTATCATTTTGAAAAGAGTATAACTTTGATCAAAATAGGACCACCTGTATAAAATGTGTAGCAGTTACTGCTGGTCCTCCATCTAGTGGCTCTTACATCCCTTTTGCTATTTCTTTGGGTCCCACCTCTAGCTTTCATGTAAATCCTTTTTTTACAATACTGCCCTTTGGCCACTGGGGCTACTTTTTCCACAAAGCACCTGGTAGTTAACTGCGTCCTTGCAAGCAGGTGCAAAAGAAGAAAAACCCAGCCCCCTGGCTTCTAGTAGGACCATTCTCTGAGGTACCGTTTGCACTCCAGAGCACCCCTTGGGAATGGTTTGAGATGGGGACTTGGAAATGTCGCACTGATTTGGCTTCTTTCCCTTCTTGCCCCGTTTTCTCCATTTACCTTTTAGTTTTTCGTGGAAGTGTTTCTGTATTAAGCACTTGTTTGTGAATCTTCACCTCAGCATCTGTGACTGGGGAATCAGAGTTAAGACCAATATAGACAACTGCAATAAATAAAATGATTCATCAAGTAGTTTGTTTGTTTGTTTGTTTGTGATTGTGACATTCTGTATTGTGACATTCATTTGCTGGAATAAGTAAGCTATTATGACTTGATTACAGAGGCTACTGGAGGAAAGGTGTCACTAAGCCTTGAAACATTTCTTTGGAAATACATAGAAAGGTAAGCGGATTTTTATTAATAAACATTTTTAGAATTTTATCAAGGTAACATTTTCTGGAGCAAAGGTTAGTTTTGGTTTTAGAAGTATAACATGGACTATAATGAATTTATTTTAATTTTTTGCTGTGTTGTAGATATTTTAATTGGTGTTTGTTTTTCACGGATATTTGCATTTCATAATATGCACATATAAATTATTTATATACCATAAATTCAGTAGAGCATATAATATATGAACATAATCAAATACAGCTTACAAACATCCCATATGTGTGTCTGTGAGGGGAAGGGTCAATATTATGGAGCACCCTTTCCCTTGGCCTTTTATAGTCAAAGTAGATTCCAGTGGAGAATTGAGCAACTTTGAATAGAATTTACTCCATGTGCAACCAATTTAACTTTAATACAATAAACTAAAGGTTCTAACTGCGAATGTCTTGCACTTTGTCACTTAATGTAACTTTAATAACATGAATTACTTCTGCCTCATTTCTAAGAATACTTATTTAGGAGCAAAATTATTCTACACTGCTCTACTACTGGTTAATTAAAAACTCTGGACTATTGTAAAAATTTGGTTAGGAGCATCAGTGGCTACAACCTGCTATGTTGATATTGCTTTCCATCATAAATAAAAACTTTGTACACATGAGCCTGGATACTTAAGATGTTTTCAGAAGCATCTTTTATGGAAAATATGTTACAGTTAGTGAAAGAGATGTTATCAAGTTCTAATACATTATATGAAACCCAGCCCCAGTACCTCCTGTGAATGCTCTCCCCCTGCCCAGGCACTTACCACATGCTTTTGGGTGAAACCCCATCTACTATGTCCAAGGCCAACCAAGGAAAAAAGAACTAAACTCCTGTGAGATGCAAACTCTGTTTGGGGCTTATTGTCGTAGCTTCATTTTTTTAAAATATATTTTTTATTGATTTCAGAGAGTAAGGGAGGGAGGGAGAGAGAGAGAGAAGCATCAATGATGAGAATCATTGATTGGCTGCCTCCTGCATGCCCCTACTAGGGATCAAGCCCACAACCCTGGGCATAGGCCCTGACCTGGAATCGAACCGTGATCTCCTGGTTCATAGGTTGATGCTCAACCACTGAGCCATGCCAGCTGGGCTCATGATAGCTTTTGAAAAGTCATTTAATATTTCTTTTTTTTCTTTTTTTTGTCTACTGTAAAAGAAACTTTGAATGACAAAAAGGGCTATATATGGTAAAGATGAGCCAAGATGATAGAAATGTTATAATAATCTAAGAAAAACCACCTCTGCTTTGTGGAATTTTTATGTGAGGAATGCTTACGAGTTTCCAATTATGCTAGGCGAGTGAGAGAATTCCAGGACTGGATGGGAATTCAAAGGCCACTTAGCCAAGCCCCTTTTCTTTAGGTCATGGAGCGGCTCAGAGATCACAGCTCAGATGCTTTGCAGGCTCTGGGAAGTCGAATGAGCAGAAGGAAAAGCATTTCTGCAATAAGTCGGTACAGAAAGCATTGACATAACCTTAGTAAAGGTAACAGTTTCAAAGGAAGAAAAAATACTTTGTGTGAAAGGTATTGGACTCTAATAGGTAGCTTATGAAATGTCAAGCATTTCAGCAATAACGTTATATTGCAGCCAAGAACTTGAGAAGAAACAAGTCCTCATTTCTACTCACTCACCACCATCTATTGCCCAACCCTGACCTGACCCAAAAGGAACCAGGTTAATGGGAATATCAATGTTAAAATCTAGAAATCTGACAGTTAGATATTCTGTAATAATTGGGTTGCATTTGATACGTCTGGAATGTAGAGTTAGAAATATTTTTCAAATGCATATTAGCCCTAGAATCTGTGTGTACATCTTGATGGGATGATTACAAGTGTGTCTGGGCTCAGAAAATGGCTATAATTATTAGAAAAATGTAACCATTACATCGAAAGATGTGAGTTTTTGTCATCGCTATTGGTATTATTGGCCTCTCTGCCTTTGTTTTATACTGAGATAGTCATCTTAGAAGACTCAAACTCTCAGGAGTCATTTTAGTTTCCTGATCACCTAAGGCAGCGGTTCTCAACCTGTGGGTCGCGACCCCTTTGGCGGTCGAACAACCCTTTCACAGGGGTTGCCTAAGACCATCCTGCATATCAGATATTTACATTACGATTCATAACAGTAGCAACATTACAGTTATGAAGTAGCAACGAAAATAATTTTATGGTTGGGTCACAACATGAGGAATTGTATTTAAAGGGCCAGAAGGTTGAGAACCACTGACTAAGGCCTTCATCAGTGTCATAAGCCAGAGTTGACTTCCTCCCTTTGCCACTCTCAATGAGCTGCTCTAGCCCTTTAGCCCTGTCCGGCTGTACTTGGTAACCGTGGCCCCTTGCCTGTCTGACAATAGGTACATTCCTGAGTGTTCACTGTGAAGGCACTGAGGTTAATGCCCCGATACCCATAGGGATTTTACCAGAACTAGGTTCAAGCTTCTCTGAGCTTCTGTTTACTCTATATCTATGGTATTTTGATAATAAATTTGCTCCAAGAACCACAATTACAAACCTGTTTTCCCAGAATTGTCAAGTCACAGATTTTTACGAAGAAGTGAATGCTAAATGAGGGAGAAATTCTTCCCAGCTGACTCAGGAAACATCATACTTCCCTGACATGAGCGGAGGTCAGTGTGGCTGTCTCCTCCCCACCTCAAACAAAACACAGATCTTTTATGAGAAGCCTAGGAATCAATGTTCTGAAATCCAAATTTTATTTGGGCAAATAACTCAAAAGAGGAATGACAAAAGTGAACACCAGTACTGCCCTGATAATGAATCTTTTTTTTTTAATGACAGTGGTGGTAGAGGGAGATTGATTAGAGTTTCCTAGCGAGAAATGGGGTAAGTTGGTTTTATTAGCTGAAAAGGTATAATCTGCCAGTGTACTTAGTACCACAGAGGAGTGAGTCTCTTGAAAGTCTGAGGGTTCCTTAGACTGATGGTTGCCAGGGGGAGGGGCTGGGGGGCTGGGTGAAAAGGTGAAGGGATTGAGAAGCACAAATGGGCAGTTATGGAATAGTCACGGGATGCAAAGTACAGCACAGGGGCTATAGTCCATAATATCGTAGTAACTACGTATGGTGCCAGGCGAGTACTGGAAATAACACGGGGGAACATTTTGTAAAGTATGTAATTATCTAACCACTATGCGGTACACCCGAAACTAATACAGAACAATTTCAAGGTAAACTGTAATTGAAAAATAAAAATAATAAAGTCTGAGTATTCCTTAGAAAAACATAACTATCCTTTGCCCAATTTAGGCGGGGGGAGGGGAGGTAATCCTTTTGAATTTGTTTCGGTTTCCTGGATATCTTTATTTTTATGTTAAGAGGAAAGAGACAGAGCCCATGAACAGATCCAATGCAAGTTTTGAAATGTTGAGTAAAAACATAAGCTATAAAGAACCCAATTCAGAGCCTTAGCAGTGACAGATCAAAACAACCCCAGCTTGGCTGTGTGAATATAGCTAAGACATCCATATCTAGCACATTATTAATCTTTCTACTTATGCCACATTAGCTTGTCATGATCTGTGTCATTACAGCCATTTTCTCTCCCTAGTCCAGTCTTTGCGGTTCCAACTTGGCACATATAAAAAGGGTAACATTAAAATTACTTTGCGCACTTGCACTTTGAAGAAGCTGGGGGTAGGCTGGTGCTCTGGGTAGTGAGAGCCTACCTTTTGGCCTAAACCAGTGGTCGGCAAACTCATTAGTCAACAGAGCCAAATATCAACAGTACAACGATTGAAATTTCTTTTGAGGGTCAAATTGTTTAAACTTAAACCATATAGGTAGATACATTGTTATTAACTTAATTAGGGTACTCCTAAGGCTTAGGAAGAGCCACACTCAATGGGCCAAAGAGCCGCATGTGGCTCGCGAGCCGCAGTTTGCCGACCACGGGCCTAAACAAATTTCACTAGACTTCTGGTGTGGCAAATGGCAGATTTGGGGCTGTACAGCACTCTGTGGTATTGCCATAAAGCTATGTTAATGTTCAGAAGGTTTTAAGGTAAACATTTAGGCTCTCTCATTTTATTTTATTTATTATTTTATTTTATTTTTTCCCATTGACTTTTTAGAGAGAGTGGAAAGGAGGGAGAGAGACAGAGAGAGAAACATCAATGTGAGAGAGAGACATTGATTGCTTGCCTCCCACATGCACCCGGACCAGGGCTAGGGATCAAGCTTGCAACCTAGGTAGGTGCCCTTGACTGGAACCAAACCCGGGTCCCTTCAATCTATGGGCCGACGCTCTATCCACTGCTCTATCCACTGAATCAAGCTGGCCAGGGCGAGGCTCTTTCATTTTAGACTAGTTAAACCAATAGGAGTGCCAGACTCTTCCTGGAGTAGGCTAGTAAGGAAGAAGAAAGGAGTCAGAACAAAAAATTGGCCATAATTCTTGCTCCTGAAGGGAAAATGTAATCGCACAAATCAAACTGTCTAGAGGGCAGACAAGTTCATCCTTAGCCAGGACTGGCATTTAATTTTGTGGGCAGGAATAAGTTTTATCTTCCAGGGGAATGGCACTTGAAATAAGAACAATGGCAACGCTGTGGTTCTGTTGGCTCCTCCAGCTCTCCTCCGGTTCATAGCCTAGCAAACAAATGAGTTATTAGAAAGACAGAGGACCAGCTCCTTGTGAGAAGACACTGGCAAGAGCCCGGCAGATTTTCATTTCCTCCTAGATCTAAATGTCCTGTGGATTAATATCTACCCAATAGCAATAAAAGTCATCACTCCCAGAGCAAATACCAGATGCCAGGCACTGCCTGATCACTGATAAACTAACTTATTGAATTCTTATTGTGACCCCAAAAGGTAAGCATTACCATTAGCCCCGTTGCATGGGTGAGAAAATTTAGACACAGAGGAGTTAATGTTGGTGGCATCACAACCAGAACTTAAAGCTAGGAAATGTTGCTTATGCCCATCTAGTTAAATATGATTTTTACTCTTTTGGGTTGGATGCCCCGTTGACTTTATCTAGCAAAGTCACAGAAATTGCATTGACTAGGTTCTTTTGGTATAAAGAATTTAGAAAAATCGGGATTTTATAAAAGGAGCAACAAAAAGAATTCAGTGTATGTGTATGAGACAGAGTGATTTTGGCAGCATGCATGAAACGTACACTCAGAGTTTTCTTAGAGTGATGCTTAGAGTCCCTTGAAAGAGTCAATAAAAATATGGTTTTGTGTCAGGCAATGGGGTCTAGTTTATGCTCTTCTTCTGAAAGTATGATCCTACGGATAGAGTAAAATAAAAAGGGGAGAATGGCAAGATTCTCCAAAGGACCATAAATATAAATATATGTCATGCTTGTAGACATGACCAGGCCTCTTTTTGTGACCAGCAATGTTACATATTCTTACAGAATCAATATTGTCACAATTACCTAAACTTATTAGCTAATATGGGAGTTATCAGCTTAGTAATAATCCACTTCATTATACAGCAGAGTTGTGAAGAACAAAGGGATAGACAGGAGTACCCAGGACCATTTCTGATCTTCATTTTACTATTAAGGTGTTTTGTGTGCCTGGGATTCTGTAAGAAGCAGTTTTAAATGAGATCTTAGATTTCTCTAAGTATGAACTACATAGCCAGTGCACATATATATGCACATATATATAAAAGAAGAGGAGCCAGGTGCAATGAAGGAGTACATCTTGATGATGCATTATACAAGCTATAGTTCCTTCATTGCAACATTTCCCCAAAGCTTCCTTTATTTTTCCGCCATTATTGATCACTATAACAACCCATAACCTGAAATATGTTACCTTATGGTGGTATTATCAGGCGTCAAATCTGGAAATGAGGATTTTGCCCCCACTTCAGCTTTTTGTAATTATTATTTGACTCTGCATTGTTGTTGTTTTTTTGTTTTGTTTTGTTTTGTTAAAAATGACTGGCTGGTGTAAAATAACAGTATTCACTTTTTCACGGTTCTGATTGTAGCTTTTTTTGTGTGAAATGCATTAGTACACATTATTAACACTTCCTTTATTATATTGCCTTAAACCACTATAATAGATAATAGTTTTTTTATAATGAGCAAGGCTTACTAATCAATAATTAGCTGCCTGCATACAAAGCCAGCAATCTTTAAAATTACTTCTATGTACTTGAACATTAAGACCTAGACGCAAATATTGTATTATCTTTTTTGTTGAAAGATGCTCATAAAAACAGGAAAGGTGAGATGCATTTTCAATTTATTGTTCTTAGTTATTTAATATCTGTCTAGCGCAGTTTACAAGTTCATTGAATTTAACTGTTTGAGAGTACAGAAAGTGGACAAATTTGGAGACAAGATTTATTTTAACATTTGCAAATAACTGTCCTTGATGATGACATTCATCATGTATGTGTTATAACTCAAAAGAAAAGGCTTTTCATAAGCTTGATGAAATCTCATCTCCTTTAAACTAAATGATAGAACTTTTAGCAATTCAAGTCTAGCTAGAAAATTTAAAGAAAGGGGCTAAGATGGAGATAAGTTAGTGAGATCACAGGCCGCTTTTTACAAATGTTGTTGCTTTTCACCTTGCCATTTCAACATCAAGAACACAATTTAATGTTTTTAAATAAAGGAAAATATTCTTAATCATTTCCAAGCATTTTTATGTCAGCAAACATATACTATAAATATAAAAATTGAAAAGTAAACTTCAGGCAAAAATTTCACTATTTATTTTATAGCAGAAAAGTTTTAAAACATTTCTTCACAAATTTTTAGTTTGTCAATATTCTAATATATGGAGAGGTTGAAAGAATTATAAAATGAACACTTTAATTTGACGTCACTATTTTCACTAATTATTAATGTTTTATCTCATTTGCATGTTCTCTCTCTCCCCCCGCTCTGTGTGAGTGTGTGTGTGTGTGTATCACTTCAGTCATGGGTAATTTATCATTTATAGCCGCAAAATAAGACATTCCCCTGTACAACTAAATATCATTATCACAATAAGAAAACTAATTTGGTATTATATAATATACAATACATATTAAATATTTTGACTTGTCTCCAAAATGTCTTTTTAAATTGCTTTTTGGGTTCATTGGTTTGCTTGCTTTGCTATGTTTTATAATTCAGGATCCAATTAAAGTGTATCTATTTACAGGAGAGCTTCTATTTTTATTTGTTTTTTATCTTATTATCATTATTTTAATTTATTTATTATGCATTTATTTGGGGTGTACAGCTTAGTGGTTAGACAATTATATATTTTACATAGTGTTCCCCTTGATTCCAATACCCCAACTGGCACAATACATAGTTATAATAATATTAGTGACTATATTTCTTATGCTTTACTTATTCCCTGTGGCAATTTTGTAACTACCAATTTGTGCTTCCTAGCCTCTTCACCTCTTTCACCCACTGCCCCAATTCCCTCCTCTCTGGCAACCACCAATCCGCTCTCTGTGTGTCTGAGACTGTTTCAATTTTGTTTGTTCATTTATTTTGCTCTGTATATTCCACATATAAGTGAAATCATGTAGTATTTGTCTTTCTCTGCCCGACTTATTTCACTGAACATAATACCCTCTATGTCCATCTATGCTGTCACAAATGGTAAAAGTTCATTCTTTTTATGGCCAAGTAATATTCCACTGTATATATGCACCACAGCATTTTATCCACTCATCTATTGATGGGCACTTGGGCTGCTTCCACATCTTGGCTATTGTGAATGATGATGCAGAGAACAAAGAGGTACATATGGCTTTCTCCAGTTAGGAGATTTTGCCAAATAGGCCCTAATATTCTAGAGCAACAGGCCACTGAGAATAGAGCTAGTGCTACTCTATGGTCTCCAAATCAAGTATGCACTCTACATATCCCCCCCCCCATGATATGGCAGGAAAAGGTGATGAAGGAGAGGGGGAATGAGCAAATACCAACTCATCTACCCCTCTTAATTTCAGTTTTCTTATTGGTCAAATATCGAGGTTGGTTTAGCAAAATCCTCAGACCAATACCCCAAGCACCAAGTCAGGTTGCAAGATGCGCTCCATCTGCCCATAGTGTTCTTAAGTTTTTGAGAACAGACATCTTAAAATTAGCATAGTTCATGTGAAAGTGTAGATTTCCTAGTCTTGAAAAATGGAATCCTCTACAAATTTGGACCAACATTCTTATTTGCCAACAATTTATTGGAACTAAGTAGCTGCTCCCATTTTTTAGATAGAGTGTACACGTGTGCTCCAGTGCTCACCACTCACGACATATCTGCAATGTACCTACACCTACCTCCTTTGAGTTTATTATGTCACCTACCTGGCTGGACAGGCATTTGCAGTTGGATGCTGAACTTAAGAACACCTTAGTTTATTTCAGTTTGATTAGCAGATGTTATGAAAGTCATAGAAAGATCGTATATAATAAAGATGTAATATGCAAATTAACCCTCACGCCCTCACAAGATGGCTGCCTACAACCAGGCCTGCAGGGGGGTTAGTGAGGTGTGAACAAACAACTGAACAGCAGGCTGTGTGGGGCAACCAGGCCAGCGGGGTGGGGGGGGGAGCTTGAGGGGCGACTAGGCCGGCAGCGGTGGCAGTTGAGGGCAACAAGGCCAGCAGAGGGTGCAGTTAGGGGCAACCAGGCAGGCAGGCAGGTGAGTGATTAGAAGCCAGCAGTCCAAAATTGTGAGAGGGATCCCAGATTGGAGAGGGTGTAGGCTGGGATGAGGGGACCCCCCCCTCAAGTGAATTTCATGCACCAGACCTCTAGTAATAGAATAAAACAATACTAACATTTGCATATTTAAAGATCAAAGGTTAGGAAGTCATAAGAAAGGGGATTTACATATTGAATCTATTACTTTAACAATAGCCACTAATATTTATTGAGCATATTCTCCAGAGAGAGATGCTTTGCTAAGCACTTTACATGCAACATTTTATTATCTGGTTTAAATAACAACAGCCCTACACGTTTCTCATGGAGAACTAGGCTTTGAGAGGTAAAATCGCTTGCAGATGTCACAGCAACTAGTAAGAGTACAACTAACACTGGAATTCTGATGGCTCTGTCGTTGATGTGAGGTTGAGCTCATCAATACTGTTAGAGTGCTGCCCATTTCCTACCCATGAAGGCTTGGGAAACTTCATTAGATTCCCTGTAACTATATTTTCTCAGTTTTAGTCTAGGATTAACATTACCTATCTCACAAGGTTGTTTAGGTTGACTAAATAATTTATAATAAATATAAAACCTAAATATAGGAACTGGTATATAATGGAGACTCAGCCAATATCTGTACCTGTTTCCAAACTAGGCACTTGCTTAATCCCCATGATTGACTCTAGCATAGGACTTCTCTGGACTGCAAAGGAGATAATGGTTGCACGAAAATGCCTTAGCTTCCCACTGCTCTTAGACCAAAGAATTATTTACAGACATTAGAAAGATAGTATCTGGGGATCTGTCTAGAATAAAATGAATAAACACATTTGCTGTCAAGTGTCCACTTTGAGAGAAGCAGTTTTGAATAGCACCAGGTGGACAAACAGCGTGTGTAAATCTGCCAGTGATTTGCAGACTTTATCAACTTAAATCTAGAGTCTGGAAAAGGGACGATGCAGCCCAGGTCAGCCAGCGTACGATAAGGCTTAAATGCTACAGTACCAGACGAAAACAACAAAACACATCTTCTGTGAATATTGGAAATGAAACAGCCGTCACGTTACACCGTGATCCATCCTGTCTCTGCTCATGCAAATGGTTAAAGTGAGAGTTTATTCCAAGCCCTTCTACAAACAAACATGCACAGAAATGTCTGCTGCCCACGCGGGCTCTGTGAACTCAATGTGAGATGCAGGTGTGGGTGCTTCAAGGGACATTTCCTCGTTTTAGTAAAATCTCTCTTTCTCTCTCTCCATAGTTATATATAGTATATGTAGTATTGAATATATAATTTATAAAGGTTTCTGTCCCATTACAAGTCATACATAATTAAAACTTAATGTGATATGTGTTGTTTTGTTTTAAGACAAAGGATATCATATTTCCATTTTAAAAGTAAAGAATATAAAAATATTCAACAGCTGTGCTCTGGCCGGTGTGGCTCATTTGGTTGGAGCATCATTCCATGCACCAAGGGTGGCAGGGATGATCCCCAGTCAGGGCACACACATGAGACAACCAATTAAAGTTTCCCTCTCTCTCTCTCTCCCTCCCTCAACAAACAAACAAAAACATATTCTCAGGTGAAGAGTAAATATATATATATATAAATTCAATAGAAACAACATAACCTTTAGTTCAGAGGTTAGCAAATTATGGCCTGGGGGTCAAATCCTGCCTGCTGCCTGGTTCCATGAATATGCTGGAACAGGTATGCTCATTGTTTACATTATCCATGGCTGCTTTCATGCTACAGTAAAGTTGAGCTGTTATAAGAGACCGTATGCCTACAAAGGCTAAAATATACTATCTGACCCTTTACAGAAAAAAAAAAGTTTACTCCATCTCTGATTTGGCTCAATGCCATACGCTTCTGTTTAATGTCACTTTTTCATTCCTCTATTGGGAAGAGAGAGAGAGATAGATCTAGAACTTGTTGGCGGGAAAAAAAAGACTTTATGACCAATAGATTAAGAAGGAGAGGTATTCAAGGACAAAGAGGGAGGAAAATAAATGACTTTGTGATCAGTCTGTCCTCAGATCATACAACCTTTAAAATCATTGGCAGGAAACCGATTGCTTACAATCTGTCTGGAATTGAAGATTGCTTAAGAACTATTGAAAAGAGGACAGACATAAACGGGGTATCAGAACATGAGTCATTCTGTTGAACTTTCAGGTACAAGCATATTTCAATTGATTCAATGGACCCAAGGAGCACCATTGGGCTGATGTATATAACATTGTTTTAACGCTACCATAGCTTGGACTAAATTAAAGCACAGGCTGATCCAGGCCCCCAGGACCAAGCATACCTGCCTCAACATTAATGTTTTGTTAGAATGTTAATAAAGGTAGCTTCTTTGTATGTAGAGATTTTTCAAACTGTGAACCCTGAGGACTCCTGGTGGCCACCTATCCCCACCCCTCCAAAAAAAAAAGCAGAACCTAGCAGCCATTTCTGCACAGGGGCCTCTCAGGCAAACTGCACACACTTCATGGACAAGCCTCTGCACTAAACTGCCTGTCTACCTTGTGTTCCTGCCCTCTGAGCCAGCCTTTATAAAGAAGCTCCCGGAGTCCTATTTCAACCAATAACACTGAGGTTTTCCAATCCAATGGGAGCTGCACAGCTCTGACCCATAGAGGGGCTCTATTCTGACCAACTAGGGACCAGGGGGTGGGGACTTTTGTCTGTATAAGACAGCTGCCCTCTAGCTCAGAGGGCACTTACCAGGGAAGCCTGAAGACTGCATTTCCCCAGCCAGAACTGAAACACCTATGGTCTCTTGCCTAAGCAGAGTGGGACAGATGGGTGCAGTGCAGGGCAGAGGGGCGTGAACCATGGAGTGGAGCAGAACTGCCTTGCTAAGGAGAGCCTGGCTGCAGGGAAGTTTTCACAGCCATGCTTCCTACCATGGCACTGTTAGCACCAATACAGGTTCCTTCTTCGCTGCACTCCCACACTGGGGATTCCTGTTGGCATTTGAATTGGCACCAAAGACCTTTGGTGGACAAGATCTAGTCACAAAAAGGCAACTTATTGGACCTTATTAGGTCCCTTTTACCCAAATGCCAATGAAAAGAATCACTGAACCTGGAGATTGGAGGTAATCTAGAAAGTAAACCGATGTACATGAGGCCATAACGCATCTCCTTACATTGTGTTGTGACATTTTGCTTTAATTAGAGTATTCGACATTGCCACCACTCCTTCTCTATCTCCCTTCCCAAAATTAAAAATGTAAATTGGATCTAAGCTACATTTATTGGCAAAGGTTTTAAAAGGATTTATATCAAGAAACCCACGTTTCATTTGAATACAAGGGTTTTGGGGAGACTTAGAAGAAAGGTATTGAGCCAAAACCGGTTTGGCTCAGTGGATAGAGCGTCGGCCTGCGGACTGAAGGGTCCCGGGTTCGATTCCGGTCAAGGGCATGTACCTGGGTTGCGGGCACATCCCCAGTAGGAGATGTGCAGGAGGCAGCTGATCGATGTTTCTAACCCTCTATCTCTCTCCCTTCCTCTCTGTAAAAAATCAATAAAATATATTTAAAAAAAAAAGAAGAAGAAAGGTATTGAATGAAGTCTAAACGAGGGCCCAGTGGCCAAATTCCACCCGCCATACAATCTAGGGCAGTGATGGCGAACCTTTTGAGCTCGGCGTGTCAGCATTTTGAAAAACCCTAACTTAACTCTGGTGCCGTGTCACATATAGAAATTTTTTTTTATATTTGCAACCATAGTAAAACAAAGACTTATATTGTTGATATTTATTTTATATATTTAAATGCCATTTAACAAAGAAAAATCAACCAAAAAAATGAGTTCGTGTGTCACCTCTGACACGCGTGTCATAGGTTCGCCATCACTGATTTAGGGTTTAGAAACCAGAATCCTGGAACTAACCAAAGTGCTGGGATGAAGAAACTAGAAAGCCTCATCAGGACAGGAGACTGAACCAAATGCAGGAACAGAGGACTCAGCTGTGCACAGGCAATCGGTGCCAGTGAGGACATCTTGGCGAGCAGACTTGTCAGGGCTGTCTGGACTTAGGTGACAGGCTGACATTCCCGGCAGCAAGGCGGTAGCCACCAAATCTGGCAGCAGCAAAGCAAGTGACAGCGTCTCAAACAAAAGAGCCTGAATTTCTGAGACAGGTCTCCCCCGCCCGGCCAGTGAACCAGAACACCCAGTCTGGAAATCAGGATGGTAAGTGATAGGTGTCCGTCTAGGCCAGTGGTCGGCAAAATCATTAGTCAACAGAGCCAAATATCAACAGTACAACGATTGAAATTTCTTTTGAGAGCCAAATTTTTTAAACTTAAACTATATAGGTAGGTACATTGTCATTAACTTAATTAGGGTACTCCTAAGGCTTAGGAAGAGCCACACTCGAGGGGCCAAAGAGCCGCATGTGGCTCGCGAGCCGCAGTTTGCCGACCACTGGTTGGGATTTTCAGCAAGGATAATAGCAAGTACAGAAAGCATAAGAATAAGTCCTGGGAGAGATAAGAAGCAGAGAACCAGTGAAACAGACCAGCTGGAAATTAAACAGGGTCAGAGAAGTCAACAGGAACTGTGTTCTTGGCGCCAGAAGGTGAGTAAGACTGCATTCCCAGTCCCCGAAGGATACATAGGATGAAGACATCACAACTATTAGGAACTAGTCATCTAAGTAGGTTCCATGGTAAGGAATAACACACATATATGCGTGCACACACATGGAGTCACACACATACAAACAAAATAGAACCCAGATAAATATCTGTCCGAAGAGTCGAGGCAAATGCATCATTAAAGGCCTATTATAAGGCATTATTATACGTGGGTTGGGGGATCAGACTATAGCAAGGAGAAACTTTGACCTACCAAGTTAAGTAACTCGTTGGGTTACTATGTCCCCAATGTCCTTAAATATCCTTCGGTCATGGCTGGTGTTGTTTCCAGAACCTGTCATTAGAATCAGGCCGCACTTAAAATTCAAGGGCTTTGATTGTGAAGATTAGCAGAACATTGAGACAAGGGAGATTTTCAAAACTTAAACAACAACACTCGGTAAGCATCACGATCTTTGAAATACTGGCAAAAGCCTGTATCAGACGACAAAGGAGAATATATCAACATAGTGATCACCAGACACCACTGTGAGCTGCTTTATGAAATGCAAGCCCTGCCACACTACATTTATTCCTTTCCAAAGTTATTTATCCCATTGACAAATAGTAGTAAAATCTATAAAATATCTTTAAAATTAAAAAATTGCATATATCCTTATATATAAAGTATGACAGAGTGACGAATAGTTTGTTAGATACTTTGCACCTGATGGAAAAAGCTCCAAGTTTAATGGTAAGAGGAGAGGGATTTTCACTGCTCACAAAGTCACCTGGACTAGGAATGTGCAAAGGAGAAGACACCCAGAGGAAACTACCATCCGAGACTAGGCAACATTTACACAAGACACAATAACCAGGCACAGGTGAGACAACTGTCAGCCATTCAGCTACTTGCTCTCCATGATGCCAAGTGTCACTAATGATGCTGTAACCAGCTGCCCATGTCTGTCCCTCATCACCAAGTTTCATGAAAAGGATTTCCTTTGGGACAGTGACCAGTTGGAGAATGTTTGACAGAATTTTCTGGGGGACTCCAAATTAAATATATAAACTTATCTGAATTGTGGGTTATTTACTTACCTTTTTTTAAAAAAAATATTTTGTATTGATTTTTAGAGAGAGGAAAGGAGAGAGATAAATAGAAATAATGATGAGAGAGAAACATCATTGATAGGCTGCCTCCTGCATGCCCCCTACTGGGGTTCTAGCCCACAACCTGGGCATGTGCCCTGACCAGGAACTGAACCTGGTGACTCTTTGGTTCATGGGTCGATGCTCAACCACTGAGCCACACCAGCCAGGCTCTTTACATATTTTTACAAATAAAGGGGAGTGTTATAATAATGGGGGTTTATAAATTACTAGTCATGAGGGCTGATTTCTATGATTGTCTTTACCACAAACTCCCTATGCTCTTTGAACAATGAAATGGGGAGAAAAAGAAAAGATCATAAACTAATATTTATTTTGTATCTATCATACAGATGCTTCTGTTTATCTATTCTAAATTAATCTCTCTTTACAACTCACTTTTCTTGGCAGTGGAATAGGCTAATCATAATAATCCATAATAAAATTGCAAATAATTAAATGGAAAAATAGGCAATTAATATTCATATACAATATATAGATATTTAAAAGATAATATTAGTGAGAGTATAGACAGTGGTATATCAATAAACAGACTCTGCAGAAGAAAGCTCTCACATATAGAGCTTGTCAATTTCCATGATGTAGATTGGAATATTCCTCAACATGGCATATTTCATGCCACCAATGTGACATACTGCACACAGAGTTGGGAAGAGGTGCAGAATCAGCCCTCATAAGCTGTTATGATCCCATGTTGCTGTACTACAAGTATAGAGAAATGGACACACTTATACATAATTGGTGGCACTTCTTTTTATATGCTATGTATGTTGTAATAAGATGCAAAATTATAAATATAAATAGGATTTGATGGGTCAATTTATCATGAAGGTTTCTTAATATGGAAATTTTACACAACACCCCAAGATGGAGATTTTTGCAACTTTGTAATAATGAAGCTGAATTAATAAATAAGTGACTACATAGATATACATTATACCTACACTACTAAAAAGTATTTTAAAATAGAAAAACATAGGGAAGAAGGAAGAAAGAGATACTTTGGAAAGATAAATTGTAATTTCAAAGGAAAGATATGGGGGAAGGTGGTATAATGAGGATTTCAGATTTACTTTAGAAATTTCTTCATTATTTAAAAATTTTAAATATACACTTATCATAAAAATTGATAATACTGCTAATAATACTAATTGAAGTCTTGGAGAGATTCATAAAAATATATGATACATTGTAAAAAATGTTGGTTACCTCATTTATTTGTTTAGGTCTCTGATTCTTTTATCCTCTAATCATAAAACTCCTGTAACCTTTTGCCATGTTATTATAAAAAATCTTTATTTATAATATAATTTAAAAATCCTATAATTCTTTGACCTACTGTTTATTTAATGCTTGCAGTGGTGTACTACTTCATTAAATAAACAATATTGGTTCATAAGAAGAACTAATTTTTAAAGTTTCAGGAATTTTGTAAGGCAGTAGTTATGCAAGGTAGTATAATAAATAAGATTTTTAAATATAGAATATCAGCTAAAAATTGAGTTATTCCCTCTGATATAAAAACACTGCTTTTTCTAATCATGAGTTTATTTAAGTACTTCTGTTGGTTTCTACATAATAATTACTTACATTTCCCCCTGAGATCAGCATGTACTCTCAATTAGGACGTTAGTCTATCAGCCTCAAATACGTGGAACATTCAGGGAATTCTTTTTTCTTACTTGATAACAAAAGTAATTAATAACTTTTTTGAAACGATAATCATGCTTTATTTCCTTTTTGTAAGGACTGGTGACTTAAATATGTTTTTTAAACCCCTTACTAATACTAAGCACTATTTTACTAACATTTCTAGATTTTATTTACATCATATCCCTTATACTTATTACAATGTCTAGTGCACAGTAAGAAGTCCAATATTTATAGAATGCATGAATGCATAAATTAAAAAATGGCAGACAGAAGTACAAAAATTGATGATAGCTAAAAGGAGCCTCAATTTCAGGAATAACATATTACACTTGTTGTAATATCATTAATTAGCTAGCTAACCTAGCAGGTAAAGAATTCTGCTCTATTAGCTTCACTGTTTATTTAAAATATTTCAAAAGATGGCATCAACAAACACAGAATCTGTGTGTTTATTCTAGAGAGTTAACTGAGCAAATGACCGTTTTATTTCTGTAGAAATCAGCAGAAGAATAAAGATTTGCAAACAAAATCATTACTTTCTTTTTTCTAATATAATTAAGAAACTTGAAGATCTGTTAGTAATCATTTTTCTTATTTCTTTACTAAAGAAACAAAATCAAACATATCGGTAGCTATCAAATACATGATACTTAAAAAAATTAGCTGTATCTTCTCCAAATTATAGTGAAATGCCCATTCTTTCTCTCTTAATTTTTGCACCGTCTTTATAACATTCTAACCCTTTACTTTTCCTTTGTTCTGTTGTATTCCCCTCCTTTATTTTTATCTTCCCTGCATAAAATTATACAATATATGTCCTTTGCAATTCCTGGCTTTTCTTTCTTTAGCACAGTTGCAGGCAAGGAATGTCAGCTCTTGGCCACAGTTTGCCATTAGCGTCCCCAAAGAAAATAAAATACGTTCCTTGTGAGTAATTGTGATATGTAGCAGCAAATTGACTTTTATGTGAGGTTTCTTCCTTTAAAAGCCTTCTAGAAGAATCAACTTATCCATAAACTCTTCACAGAATCAAGATCAGATTTATTATCCATAAATTATTCCTGTTAGAGCTTTGTTGAAACTGAGCTGTGAATTAACTGTTGATTGTCATTTATCAGCCTATCTAGCCAACTGGTTTGGCTGCCTCACTTTGCGTGTGGTGATAATTTTCCCTCCCATATTTCTCTTCTACTTCTCTTTCACCCAGCAGCATTGCATGACCTTCCAAAAGAGAAGGCACATCTTCAGTAATAAATGTGGTCCGAAACTAGACTGCTGAGCATAAACTTTTTCAGTTCTAAGTTTATTAAAAATTTTAGCCCTACCCGGTTTGGCTCAGTGGAAAGAGTATAAGCCTGTGTGGACCAAAGGGTCCCAGGTGTGATTTTGGTCAAGGGCATGTACCTTGGTTGCAGGCTCCTCCCAGGCCTAGGACCTGGTTGGGGCTCGTGTACGAGACAACCAATCAATGTGTTTCTCTTAGATGGATGTTTCTCTCTGTCTTTCTTCCACTCTCCCTAAAAATCAATGGAAAAATATCATTGAGTGAGGATTAACTAACTAACTAACTAACTATTTCAATAATTATCAATATCAAGATTTCAATAATACTGAGATTGAGAAAACCTGTCCTGTATTTATGGAAGGTTGAAGTTCTATGTCTCCCTCACCTCTGCTCACTAAGGTATTTACTTTTCAGTATTCCTTGGTCTCTCAGTGCCAGCCCTATCCCAATGCAGGAAGCATTAACATGAAAATCGCTGTGGATGGTGTCAAAACGCTGTTTAAAATAATAATTATAAATAGGGGTATCAATGCTCAGTTACAATTAGAACATCGATGTATACTCATTGCTCATATTGTCCCTTTGGCGTTAAAGCACGATATGATAAATGGTCACATAGTTAATTATTTCACTACAGCTTCAACATTTACAATACAGTTTTGGAAGCAATTAATCTAAACTGGATTAGTGTTTGGACAGGATTGTGACCCCCTCCCCCCAAAAATGTCAACATCTTTGCCATAGAAATCTACCTGCTCCCAGCAAGTTAGGCTCCCCTGTAACATACATATCCTGCATTCTTTATCTCTCTCATTTCTATTATAGTCCCCCACATTACAAAGAGCAATGAGAATTGCTCAGACAAAACAAAACAAAATCTTGTTTTTCCTCACCCAGCATCTGAAATTGATTTTACTTATATTTCCAAAGTGATGTTTTTGTGACTCCTTACGAAAGAGCACAATGCCTGGATCAAAACATGTCTACATCATCTCCGTCTGCGGAATACAACTCATTTAGGCCCTGCCATTTCTCACCACATTTGCATGTGATCCGTCTTCCCTCCGATACATTCTCCTCCACATTACCAGTTACCACAAATATAAACACAGAGCTTCAGGCATGTTAGTCATAGACTTTAAAACTGTGAATTTTACTCCCTTGACAGAATAAAATGCTGAGTGGGGCACACAAACCTATCTGCTTTCTGACACCAACCTAACTCCCCAGTTTCATCTCCAATTAATTTTCTTTCCTATCTTACCTGTTTGAACTATCCTCAAAAGTTGCCATTCGTAAACTAACCAGGTTATTGTGTATTAATTCATTTTTAGGACCCCACTCACATAGCATCTCTTCTCTGAACCCTATTTTTACTTCCTTGCAGAAGTTTAGTTCCTTTCTTCTCTATGTTCCCAAAGTTCTGTGTACTAACATGTATTACATAGTTATAACCATGATACTAATTACTGCTTCATTTCGACTTCAGGTCTATCTTCATAGTTGTGATTTCCCCCCAAACTGCAACATGTCTTAGTCTCCTTTATATCCAAGCACCTAGGCATTTGGTTGCTTATAATATGTCTTCCAACAAAGTTTTTAAAAAAATAACTTAATAAGCACACCAAAACATTTATTTTATCTCTGCCTCATTATTAACATTGACCCAAATATCTACCATTTGGGAAAAACACCCAATGGTCAGCTTATTTGTCTTTGAAGCATTGGTGTGATCATCAAAGTAATAGACAGGTAGAAGACTCAAGGGTTCAGATAACACAAGCCAGTTTCCTGGGTAACTGGTGACTGCCTCACCAAGTGGGTACTCAAGTATAGAAATCATGTCCAATCTAAACGTCATAATTTTAATTTTTACTGAGCAGACTATCACCTTATTCTTTTCCTTTCTTCTCAGCCTATGTTATAGAGTAATTTTGATGTATTAACATATTGCCTTTGATGAATCAGCAGCTCACTGTAGGGGGGATTATAAATGATTTTGAACTTGAGGTGGTTATTATTATTCCATAACTGTTTTAGAAAGTATTAACATGAAATTAATGTTGATAGAAAGGATATATGCATTTTAGCCATTTAATGTATTCAGAATACCAACTAGAAGTGGCATAAAATAAGCCATCATTATTGAATAAATGTTTTAGCAACATACATTATAAATTTTAAATGACTGGCATAAGCTATGCATAAAACATGGTGTTTATTAGTAGTATTGGACTGTTTCCTTTCTAAGAAGCCATTAATATTGTGATGACCTTAGGTATACTGTAATAGGCCTTAGAGAGAGCCATCCAGTAAGCCATTCTAAATTTAACTAAGATAGAGTAAATTCCATAATTATAGGTGCTTCTGCACACAGAAACATGGACTGAAGAGAATTTTCAGGTGAAAACACCTGTAAAACAGATGGGGACCTGAAAGTGATGCAGGAAAACCCCTTAGTCCTTTACCTTCTCTTCTGCTTTACCACTCAGTCATTTGCTCAGTGTCTATGGCCACACCCTTTCTACTTCCCTCACCCCTATTTTTCATGTCCAAGTCTAACAAAACAGGATAATTTTCCCCCCCACTCTAGTCTCAGAGGAAGGTCTTTGGGAATTTGAGTCAATCAGATATAAGTTTAGAATTCCAGCTCCGTCAAATCTCAGCAAATTACCAAACCTCATTAAACCTCAGCTCCCTCAACTATAAAATGGAGATCCAACAGAAATTGCTATACGAACATAGCTGTAGGTTTTATAGTAAGCATTCAATCAATGAGTGGTTATCTTTTCTCTTTTTTGTTTTTCTGTTTTCTGTATTCTAAATCAAATCTCCAAGAAAATTAATTTTCAAACCAAACACAATGTTGTGATTGACATTTTTCCATAATATAACAAGGTTATATTAATTTCTAATTTTAACCTTTTGGCCCATTTATATACAAACTACAGGTTGTTTCTTTAAACAATATGGGTTAATAGACTAAACTCTAGAACTGCCTTGTCTAATGTGTTAGCCTCTAGTCACATGCAGCTATTGAGCGTGTGAGATGTGGCTAATCCAAATGGAGATATCTGGGAATATCTGGGAATGTACCATGCACATTAGGACCCAACTATGTTCAGCTTATTATGTTTGTTGTTATGTGTCATAAATATCTTTAGGTCACATTTATTTCTTTCTTTATTTTTGCTTATGTTAGTACATTTATTTTTTTCTTCCGTTTTTATTGAACTTAGTGGGGTGACATTGGTTAATACAATTATACAGGCTTCAGGTGTACAATTCTCTCATACATCATTTATATATTGTATTCTGTATTTATCACCCCAAGTCAAGTATTTCTCCCTCTCTCTTTTCTTTTTATTATGACATTGACTGGCTGAAAAAAAAAACTGCAATAGTTACCTTATAAAATGTTCTCCATTCTAGAATTAGCTGATTTCTTTCTTGTTGCAGTCACTTCTGATCTTTGCTTTGCTATCCTCTATATTTCCTGTATGCAGGAAGTTAAAGCTAAATAACTGATTCTTTTTCTTCAGTCTGAATAGGTTATCTGTTTACTCACACTACATCACAGCAGAGGTTTGTCATGTTTTATTATCTCACTTTTTTAAAAATATATTTTTATTGATTTCAGTGAGGAAGAGAGAGGGAGAGAGAGATATAGAAATACCAATGATGAGAGAATCATTGATCAGTTGCCTCCTGCATGCCCCACACTGGGGATCAAACCATGGCCTCCTGGTTCATAGATCAACATTCAACCACTGAGCAACACCAGCCAGGCTGTCTCACTTTTCTTGATGTAAAAGTGAGCATGGGCCCTGACCGGTTTGGCTCAGTGGATAGAGTGTCGGCCTGCGGACTCAAGGGTCCCGGGTTCGATTCCAGTTAAGGGTGTGTGCCTTGGTTGCGGGCACATACCCAGTGGGGAGTGTGCAGGAGGTGGCTGATCGATGTTTCTCTCTCATCGATGTTTCTGACTCCCTGTCCCTCTCCCTTCCTCTCTGTAAAAAATCAATAAAATATATTTTTTTAAAAAGTGAGCATGGTGTTCTTGTTTGGACTTCCTGAGCACTTCATTATAAGTTCCTGAAACACCTCTACATTTACTCATTTTATCACCTGGGTCCATCAGAATTCAGTAAAACAAAAACAAAAACAAACAAAAAAAACAAAAAACAAAAAACCTGAGCCACTCTATTGTGGTATTAAAAGTTTATTATAGAAATTTGACCTATATGAATGAGGGAGGGGCTGAAAAGTCTGGAAGAGAAATGTCAGGACCCCCAAAATAGTCAGTAGCTAATCTGTCTGAAATTCTGTAGCAAGGATATCAGAGAAGCCAAGTGTGGGCAGCCAATGGATAAAAAAAAGATCTTCAGGAGAGGTGGGTGGACTGTCTGGGAAACCATGCTTCTGTGTAGCATTCACATCTATGATCTGCAACTTTTGGTGAGCCTGGGGCCAGTCACCAGACCAGCACTTAGGAAAATGGACAGATAGCAGTGGAGAGTGAAAATACATGTGGCTGGATATCTTGCATCTGTCTGTTACCACGTCTAATCACAATAACTCGCTAAAATTGATAGTTTTTCCTTTGGCAAATTTCTTTTATTCAACTCTAATGTGGGCTTATACAAAGAAGAGAATTCTAGGATGCATAGTTCTTGGCCTTCACTACGCTGACATTCCAGCACATCATCTATTAATGGTATTCAATGAAGGGTGGTGAAATTGTAATTTTCTAATTCTATAATTCTATATTTCCTTGTGCACTTCTTACCTAGAATCCCTTTTTAAAAAGAAAATATACCTCATTCACTAGACCTATTTGGTAACCCAGAAACATGTCAGAGAGAGAGAATAAATGCTATTCCCCATCAATTATAAATTTTCAGGGTCACGAGTTGTTGTCCTAGCAACTTGCAATGGTGTCTGACCAGTGATTTTTTGTTCTCTCTCAAATTTTTATCCCCTCCATTATTCCTCATCATGAGAGGAGATCTGCCAGTTTGAGCTCCTGGGTTTCTTATGTTTACTTTTAAATCAATTGCAATCTTTGCTATAATGTTCAGATGGTGCTATATTTGTCCTTAACTTCCCCTTTGACATTTTGCACTGAATCTGAAACTTGTGCTTTCTCTTCGTTTTTCTCAAATTTGTCATCTCAAGTACCACTCTGCATGTAGTTCTCTCCTGTGGGGCTGATTTTTGTTGGCTTACAGTACCATTGCTTCCTTCCTTTCTTTTATCTTTGACACTACCACTATATGGCTGCTGATATTGTGTAGAACATGTTCTTGGTGGGTGTTTTGGCCAAATTCATTTATGCCTGAGATTTCTGGCAATTTCTTTTTGTCCACTTTTGCTGAAAATATCATCCATGTTTTCTTTTTCCAAAAATTTACTTGTTCCACCTGTTCTCTTCTTTATTAATGAAGGTATTATATATGTATTCTTATCCCTCCCTTGCCACCCCCCCATTCCACCTGTTTTATGAGGGTATTTTATTTTAAAAGCTATGTTACTATTATGCTCTTCCTGTAGGAATTTTCCCTATCATCTTTGGAGAGCTTTAGCTCTTTCGTCTATGTTTCTAATAAATACATTAGGGGTGTATTTATTAAATTTATCAGCAATCTATGCCCTTGGAATTTTCACCTAAGGTACTAGCCTTGATTCTCTACTTCTAAATCCTTAAGAAAATGAGTTTAATTCTTGCATAAGACATGTCTTTAAAAACCCAACCAAAACAATTACCATATCCCTACTGAGTCTATTTTCCAGTTTGGCCATTCTTATCTTTCCTCTAAACATTCTTTATATATTCAACAAAAGGGTTGTGAACTAATCTGCGTGTCCAAATTAGAGATCTGCAATAACAAGGCTGACATGAAAAATGTATTATTCATTGAAAACTTTAATTCCCACAGGAAGAAATGGAAATAGATGAGCTAATGGCTATGCCCAGAAACATCCAAAGAAGCCAACATAGAAAAAGAGTGGAGGAGAGGACGGACAATACAACAAAACTTAGGGCTTAAGAACTAATCCTTCTTCAGGAGTAAAATAATGATGAGTGTTTTCATTCATTCATTTGGCAGTTACTGAGAGAGGTACCCTCCTTAATAGCATAGGTATTAATCTGAGTACCAATTTAGTCAACAAGGATACTGATCTAAATCTGGTTCTTCTAATGTTCTTGGGAGCTTCGTCTGTGTTCTCAAAAGAGAAAAATGAAAGTAGAAAGGACAAGATAATATTTTGAAAGCTGGAAAAGATATAATCAGTGGTAGGAAATTCCTTTATAAAGATTTTTGATCAGCACTGTCAGGAGCTAGCCAAGATAAACAAAGAAAAACTTACAACAAAGAATTCAGCAGAAAAGGTAAAACTAGGAAACCACAGTCATCATCAACATGATAATATTAGGAAAAGGATTGTTGAGTGGTTATCACAGCATTGGCGGAATATCAGTTCTGTGATCAGGCAAACTGCCAAGGCTGCTAAAGAAATTCAGGATTCTTGGATCCCTGTCACTTTAAAGATTTGTAGATTGGAAACAATATTGTAAATATATTCCTGGCACCCATGACTATTTTTAGTTCCAGGCAAGCATATTGGGTTTGCTCTCCATTGTTCTCTGGTTTTTCCCAATCCTCTTAAGCTGGATGAACATAATTGTATTCAATACTGCAGGTGTGATCTATGACTGTAGAGTTTAATGGGACTTCAACAATGTTGCCAAAAGCCTTACTGATGAGCTGGTAAATTTTTTTGAGTAAATTTTGTTTTGCTTTTTTCTTCTTCAAGTTTCTTTACTCTCTCTATGCCATTATACCATCGTTTCTTCCAATTACGAAAAACAGGACAGTTGTTCTCATAATTTTTCAGACCTTGTCTATTGAACTCTATGACTCTGATTTTAAATAATGCATGAGAATCATTTTGGTAACTGATAATATGAAGTATTTATAGATAAAATGTGGCTATCACTACTCCTTAGATTTTTAGTAATAATTCTCAGTATTGTTTTTATTCCATCACATTCACTAGGTTGAAATCTTGTTATATATAAAGCTTGATGGTGCTACTGCTATTGGTTTAAGCCTGAGTAATAAAAATAATTGATTGAAATCACTCAATGATAATTTAGTGATTTAGTTGGCTTCTTTTATTTTAAAATAAAGTAATCATAACTAATGAGTGTAAAATTTAGACACATTGATAAAATTATGTGTGTGTGTTTATATACAAATGGATAATCTGTGAATTTATACAAATGGCATTAAAGATATGTAAAAGTTAATCCTCTTGCCGTAACCGGTTTGGCTCAGTGGATAGAGCGTCGGCCTGCGGACTGAAAGGTCCCGGGTTCGATTCCGGTCAAGGGCATGTACCTTGGTTGCGGGAACATCTCCAGTAGGGAATGTGCAGGAGGCAGCTGATTGATGTTTCTCTCTCATTGATGTTTCTAACTCTCTATCTCTCTCCCTTCCTCTCTGTAAAAAATCAATAAAATATATATTTTAAAAAAAAGTTAATCCTCTTTTACTTATGTATTCAACATCTCATTTATACTGAGAACAATCATATTTTATATAAATTCCTTGATGACAATGGTCATCATCAATATTACCACTTTTCATCAGAATTTCACAAACTATAATCAACCAAAAAATTTGTCTTGATGAGTATCAGTATATTTATATATCCTACCCCCTATAATAAAGAGAAGTGTGGTAAAAATTTCAAAAAGCATAGGAGGTTTGGGTAATTTAAGAATTTAAATATCATAGGATTAAATTTAAAAATCAACAACAATTATGGAAAAATACATTCAATGCCAATATTTCATGGCAGGTGAATAGTTGAGAAGCAAAACCATATTTTATAATGTGCTCCTTTGCTTCTTTGGCTCACTGCTTAAATATTAAACATGCATTGATTACTATGAAGACAAATATCAAACACTATCAAATGAGTGATTAGATATTGACAAATCTAAAGTGGAGACCAATACTAGTTGCAGGGGACGGTAGTGATTGATATTCACTGGAGATGGGGTATACTAATATTATTTTCATTAAAATAACTTCAAGTCTCATTTTTAAAGTTTTAAATTTTATAATGTAAAACCTCATTTAAACCAAACTTACTTGTTTGGGGGACCAGAATCCATGTAAGATTATTTTTCTTCCAGCCAAAACAAACGTAAGAATATTTAGATATCATTACTAGTGTATTAAGTCTGGGGGTCTTAGTGCCCTAGTCATTTGGGGCATCTCAGTTTTGTATACAATTGATAAAGGTTTTACTCTCTTATGGAAATTATTTGGGTATAGTTGGTTTTCAAAATTCATACTTTTTAACATTTTTATAAAAGAAATAAATATAAGGGTACATACAAACTCTTAGTCAATGCCCCTACTGTTGCTAGAGCTACATTCCCAAATAAAATGTATTGCTATTTCTGCAACAAGGAGTATGAATATTGACACTGAGCAAAATAAAGGAAAACAAAACAAAGTCTTATTTTGGCCCAAGTCAGGGTTGCGACAAAATCAATTTTTGCTAATTTAAGGAGGGAAAAACTTCATATTAGGGTACTAAATTGTTTAGATCTATTTTAAAAAGTTAATATAAAGCATCTGAATTGTTAGTAGTTATTTTCTAAAAGTAGTATGAAAAAAGAACATTTTTTTCTCATCCAAATAAATGAATATTGTCCATAGCATCTTGATAACATTTTCTCACCTGCTAATTTATATCCAACAAGGATCATTCATCAGGCACTACTAGAAATATCTCCCAGCCATGTGGAAAGCAGAAAGAGAAGTTCTCATTAAGGACACAGAAAACAATCATGGTTGGTTCTCTTGGCACCTCTTGCACCCCCTAAATCTCACCAGCCTCTTTCTGCTACCCACCTCTGATTCTAAATAATGCATGAGAATCATTTGGGTAACTGATACTTGCTACTTCAAGTGTGGCCTGAAGACTATCAGCATTTGCAGCAACTGGGATCTTGTAAGAAATGCCAAATCTCAGTTCCCATTCCAGATCAATGAAGCCAGTATCTACATTTTTTAAATATTCCGGGGATTTTAATAATAGTCAAACTGATTAATAATGACACCAGATTATGGGAAAAGAAAGTCTCAGATGCTTCTAAATAGCCTCTCACCATTCTTGTCATTGCTTCTGAAATTTCCATTTACTCCCTTTACTTAATGTTTGTAGTTTAGGGAAATTTTCACTCAGATGATACATTTTCCATGGATTAAGGTAAAGCCTTAAATCCTTAGCATCCATTTAAAATTCTGGGTGGCTTTCTTGGGATATTTTTTTATACCTGGGAAATGATCACAGAGGAAGGGAGTAATACATGGTCCATGATTTGGTTGTGGGGGAAGTTATAGGGAACTACTGTGGCCATTTCTTTTTCTTTTCTTTTTTAAAATATATTTTATTGATTTTTTACAGAGAGGAAGGGAGAGGGATAGAGAGTTAGAAACATCGATGAAAGAGAAATATCAATCAGCTGCCTCCTGCACACCTCCTGCTGGGGATGTGCCTGCAACCAAGGTACATGCCCTTGACCGGAATCGAACCTGGGACCCTTCAGTCCCCAGGCTGACACTCTATCCACTGAGCCAAACCGGTTAGGACTACTGTGGCCATTTCTAAGAAAGTCAAAGGAGTGCAGCAAACTGGTGGATCTTGCAAGTCAATGCAGGTAAAGCCACTATCTCAGAAAGGCCTCTGGATCTGATATTCATGGTTCTAAAAGTTTTATGAGACCTGGAAGCACTATGATTTTCCCTTGTTTGTCATTTTTATTGTTATATCACCAGTTTATTCCCCACCCTCCCTCTCCTTCACTGGAGAAGCCTTTAGGCTTGACTTCAGTAGTCCAGAAAGGAGGAGCTAGGGAGACCGCATTCTACTTCAGAGCCTGTTTTTGAAGAAACAGAATCAACAATCACAGGCTGAGAGGTAAACAATTAGAGTTCCTGCTGCCTGAGCAAAAGAGAAAACAGACCTGACAAATAGCCCGAAGGCCTAAAGATACCAGAGCCAATGTGTGATGCCCTGAGCCATCACTTTGTCCCTAAGAAATTTTTCATATTATTTTGTTGGAGATAGTTGGTTAGATTGTCTGAAAGCCTAAATGTATGTTGTGCTCTAGTTGTTCCAAGTGGAATGAGTAAGCAGATCATGATGTAGGGACGTTGGGGAGGAAAAAAGTGTAACTTAGCTAGTCAAGGATCAATAGAAGAGCACATGAATGAAAGAGATTCGGCCTCCTGCTATGAGGAATTTCATCTCTCACAATCAGGATAAGCTGCAAAAACTTTTAACCATTTGGGGCTTCAATTCGCCTGAATCTTGATAAGTTAAAGACAGTGTATCAAAAGTCTACACAATTTTTAGACTTAAACGCTGACTTAAAACTAAGAATGGTTGCTTTTAATAAGAAAATGCATTTCCACTGATAGATAAGGCAGCTTATATTAAAGATGGGGAGTAAGTCTGAGATTTTTCTGCATCTTCCTGAACGTACAGGAATCATGGAAAGGTCCAGTTTTTTTCTGCACAGAAAAACTTGCAGAAGTCTTCTCCCAATGCAAGAGGAAAAATAAAACAATTTAAGTGTGTGTGTTTTTTCACAGCTGTAAAGAGATACATACCAAAATTGCTATTTAAAATTAGTTGTCTTATTAGAGGTTTGCTAATATAATAATGCCTTTAAAGAATCCAATTTAATGTAATAACCTGGTTTGTTAATAAATATAGAAATACTGGCAAGCCTTGTTATCATAGAATATTTTAAATCAGCCTATATAAAGTTGATGTGTTTTTCAATCTTAGCATGTTCTAGTTTGTATGTATATAAATTCATCTTCCATGGGTGCCTAGCAACGCAAGGCCTTATGTACAATTTCACTGTGAAATATCGATGGGGAGATTTGAAGCAGTTGAAAACTGAAATATTTGAGAAACCTTGGTTCATCATTCCTGTTTCTCCAGGATTGAGTCTAATTCACTTTAACACATTGTGTGTGTGTGTGTGTGTGTGTGTGTGTGTTTGTTTTGTTTTTTTGCTTTGTTTTGTTTTTTGGGTTTTTTTGAGGGAGGGGGGGTACTGAATTTCTACTCTCTTAAACACTGAGTTATGTGTTCAGGTATCAGATGATCTACCTCCAAGAAGTTTTTAGTTGAGAGTATATGTGAGGTAAGGATAGTAAGAAGGTAGCCAAGCAAATCATTGTACTCAGGCATAGATACCTATATGACGACCGGAACTATTACCACTATTAACAGCAGTATTCAGCAGACAACTGACACTACTATGAATAATTCCAACCAATTTTTGGAAGTTTACCTAAACAGACATTGTGCTCATTATTTTACACATAGAACTTTTAGTCAGTTTGTGCAGAACAAAAATCTTACTTGAACTAACTTAAACAAAAAGAGAAAATGCATTGAATTATAACGAGTAAACAGGGACTATACCTTGAGACAATGGGGGATGAAATTCCACAGACTATCTTTATCTCTTATAACTGTTTACTCATTGACTTCTTTCTCTATGACTGAGAATTGATTTCTCTCCAAAGGGCTGAGGGAAAAGATTGCCAGTTCCTTGAGGCTTACATTTTCTCAGCTTTGCATCACAAGAAAAAGGATTCTCCGTCTGCCAACTCCACAAAAATGGAAAATCCTTAAGGAGAGTCCCAGTGGGTTTTATCCTAGACCAACTGTTGTTAGGAAAATGCCAGAAAGCTTATAATATTAGCCTAAAATGATGACCCACAGTCATCATCAGGAAAATATCTCTGTTCATATTTGGATCTCATGATAAAATACGTATATACTCTGGTGGTGGTGGCACAAAGAGACGACTGTAAAAAACTGTGATGCAGCCTGGCCAATATGGCTCAGTGGTTGAGCATACCTATGAATCAGGAGGTCAAGGTTCAATTCCAGGTCAGGGCACATGCCCAGGTTTCTGGCTCAATCCTCAGTGGGGGGCGTGCAGGAGGCAGCTGATCAATGATTATCTTTCATCATTGATATTTCTATCTCTCTCTCCCCATCTCCCTTCCTCTCTGAAATGAATAAAAATATATTTTTAAAAAACAACTGTGGTACAATCATAGCTACTGGTAACCAAAGACACACCTCTATTTGTCTCCATTTTGATTTGTGATTCTTACAAGAATCATTCAAAACATTCAAACTATAGTTAATTGTAGATCTAAGACCTGAACATAGATTTGTCCACTGTATTATTTGTTTGTTGGTTATTTTATCAATAGTACCATTCTTATTAGTTCAGAACAAGCATGGCCTGCCTCAGACCTGGCCTCAAGGGATCCCTGTACCTCATTTTGTACCAATACTTTGGAAGCCAATATTCACAGTGGTTAAAAAAAAACAAAGTCTGCCGAAACCGGTTTGGCTCAGTGGATAGAGCGTCGGCCTGCGGACTGAAAGGTCCCAGGTTCGATTCCGGTCAAGGGCATGTACCTGGGTTGCGGGCACATCCCCAGTAGGAGATGTGCAGGAGGCGGCTGATCGACGTTTCTCTCTCATCGATGTCTCTAACTCTCTATCTCTCTCCCTTCCTCTCTGTAAAAAATCAATAAAATATATTAAAAAAAAAAACAAAAACAAACAAACAAACAAAAAAAAAAGTCCGAATCCCCCTCCTGGACCTGGGATTGGAGTATTGCCTGGAGCTGAAAGTGCTACTATGGTGGGGTAGATGCCTGTTATGGGCTCTTACACATCCACCTTCTGGTTTATCGTACTTCCAGTTGATAGAGGAGGAAACCAAGACACAGCAACAAGATTATGTCCTCATACTTACATTCCTAGTAAGTGACAGGACTGAGATTTGAACCCAGCATCATCTGGTTACCAGTCCCTGCTCTTGTCCATTGTGCTCTGCTGAAACTGCCTGGAGCACAGAGGTTTTCAAACCTGGCTGCACGTGGGACTCCACTGGGGAGCTTTGAAAATATACTCATGCCCTGGCCTTATCCGCACAGATTTGTACCCCATTGATCCAAATGGAGGCCAATGTTTTTAAAACATTCCCTGCAACTCTAGAATGGCTGTGATTGAAAACCTCCAGCTCCTCCAGTGGGAAGAGGCGGTACAGCGCAGGGGGTGAGAGCCTGCTGCTGCATCCAGGATGCACAGATCTAAGCCCAGCTCTGCTACCAGGAGAAGCTCTGTGCCTCATTGTCCCCATCTGTGAAATGGGGATTATGATGGTAGGACTTTATAAGATTGTTATGCAGAGAGAATGACAACATTTATAAAGTGCTTGGAAGAGTATCTGGATATAGTCACTGCTGCCCTGATGATAATTAGCTAAAGAGAACAGGCCTAGAAACAGAAATAACGATTGGTTCAAATGGACAGAACTCCTGCTGTTGCTTAATGACACTGAGAAGTCACTTACTTCTTTGTGCCATAACCTCCTCGCCTATAATGTGAGAATAATTCTGGGACTCCTTTTTCTCTACCTTTCCCTCCTCCTCTTCTATTTTATTTTAGAATGAAAATGTTTAGCCATTATATATATTCCTATACCTCATTTTATACTATATATATTATATATATATATATATATATATATATATATATATATATATATATTCTGTTTTATTTTGAAATGTACTGGAAAATTTGAACACTAATCTTTGAAAGCAAAAAAAAAAAATTCTAGAAGTTTGGACATTTAGAGCATTTCTCAGTAGCTTACTTTATTTTCACCATTCAAAGGTCATAATTGAGATTCAGGCCAATCTTATTTTTCAGATTAGGTAACTCACAAATCATATGGTAAATACAGGAGAGCAATATTGGGGGAAGTAGAATTTAGAATCCCCTTGAATTTTAATCAACTCATTTATAAAATAGCAAAAATAACAGATTGTCACTGAAATATAATAATTCAGGTTTTCAGGGAAGGTTTTTATTGAGTCATATCTTTTTTTTCTTATAAAGGAAAATATAGGATCTAATATTATTCAGGTCTGGGCAACTTCCCAGCAAAAGTTGCTGAGACAGGAAGACCTGGGATGGCTTTCATATTTTGGAGGTGACATAATTTCAATTTGGAAGTATCTTCAAATATTGAGGGAGGGGCAAGTTATTTCCAGATCCAATTTGAAAGACTGAAAACTTCCTGACTTTATACTCTGTGATTTTTCTCCTGATCTATTGGGATTGGTCCAAAAGAGATAATAAAGGTAATCAAAGCTTGATGTTGCTGCATGTGTTTTAGGGAGTTTATGCACAAAGACCTTAAAAGGTATTGTTTGGTTATGGGCCAAATTCCTATACTGCATAATGAGGTTTTGTAAATATTTACTCAGACTTTGTTTTTCTCATGAGACCACAGTCTTCTTGAGGTTTATGCCTGTGTCTTCCTCAGAATACAAACCAAAGTACACGTGGGTCTCTGTGCTGTGTAGTGAGACAGTACTTGTTCACAGAAAGATAAATTATTCATATGCAAAGCCTGAAGGTTGCTGAGAAAGGGGTGGGTAAATGTGATGAGGAAGTCAGGGAAAAGAAAGGATACCAACTCATCTGTTCTACCAGCAAGTCTTGCTGAAGGACTTGAGTTTTTCTAACCAATATTCATAAGCAAAACTGGCTTCTAGGATAAATATTATCACATGCCTGGGAAGAAACAAGACTTCTGTGATAAATATTACCATATGCTTGGGAAGAGTCAGGGCCAGCAGGAGTTAGGTGGTTACAGAGAAAGATGAGTTGAGAGTGCTGCATTACGAAGAAAGCAGCCCTAGCCTGTTGGGCCCAGAGGATAGAATGTTGGCCTTCAGACTGAAGGGTCATGGGTTCGACTCAATCCCTGCCCTGTCCACATGTGGGAGACAATCAATCAATATGTGTGTGTGTCTCTCTCCCTTTCCTTTTTATTCTATCTAAAAATCAATGGAAAAATATCCTCAGATGAGGATTAACAGAAAGAAAGAAAGAAAGAAAGAAAGAAAGAAAGAAAGAAAGAAAGAAAGAAATAAAGAAAGAAAGAAAGGAGACACTGAACCCTCTCCTGCTGCAGTCATCTAGGTGCCCTGAAGGAAACTGACTACGTGATGCTGAAGAACATTCTGGAATGAATCACTCTTAACAGAATATAAACCAAGAACGCTGTCATCCTATCTTTTCCCTTGAGGAACTTCAGCAGTAAGACAATTACCTGAACTAATGGCAGTGGGAAGAAGGATAGGACCAAGCCTAACCAGGACAGGTAATAGGTGGCTCCATGTGTTTGTGACCTGGTGGGTGCAGCCGGGATGAGCAGTGACATGCTTTGGTGTGCAGGTTGTAGCTGTGACACCAGGGTGTGCTGCTGGAAGCAGGAAGGGCAGAGCTCCAACTATTCTGGAGCAACCAGGACATGGTACAACAGCAAAGATCCTTAGAGCCTCATCTTCAAGGGACTGGCACTTAGGACACAAGGTTTTCCAACCTTCATTGCAGCAGATACTAAAGAAGAGAGTTTTGTTTTTGTGTTTTTAAAAATATATTTTATTGATTTTTACAGAGAGGAAGGGGGAGGAATAGAGAGTTAGAAACATCAATGAGAGAGAAACATCGATCAGCTGCCTCCTACACACCTCCCACTGGGGATGTGCCCGCAACCAAGGTACATGCCCTTGACCAGAATCGAACCTGGGACCCTTCAGTCCACAGGCCGACGCTCTATCCACTGAGCCAAACCGGTTAGGGTGAGAATTTTTTTTCGTGTGTGTGTGTGTGTGTGTGGTTTTTTTTTGTTTTTTGTGTGTTGTTGTTTTTGGTTTTTTTTTTTGGGGGGGGGTTGTGTGTGCTGTGTGTGTGTGTGTGTGTATGTGTATGTGTGTGTGTGTGTGTTTCAGGCTTCCCTGATGCCCCTGTCAATCCTGGACTTCTTATTTTGTCAGGGACAACATCAGCATTGAAGGGCTCTGTAGAAAACCCACGGTAAGATTAAAGTTGGTTGAGTGTATGTGTATCAAAGAGTATATGAGCTCCAGATTTACTGGCAGGATAGCCACGTAACACACACAAAAAGATTCAGCAGATGTATTGACTCCCCACATGCTCATGGCTTTGAAGATGCAATATAAATGGGATGGTTCGTAAATAAAAACCTTGATAATACCTTGTTTACTAGAAAATCCTTAGCTCAAATGGCCCTCTCAGCCTATGAATCAGAGAGACATGCGTGACATTGCAGGACCACTCTGGATCCTCTGACCTGGCCCAGTTAGCACCTGCATCCTAATGTGAGTTCCCTTTTCCCTCCCTGGCCAAAGCCCTCAATGCATTGTCTCAAACCCCTTTATCTTCCCTCATGGTCCACCTAAAGTCACTTCTGTTCTCTTCTGATTCCCTACTTTTTTTTATTCCCCTGAAGAATTACTATGAAAGTACATACTTAATAAATATACCTAAAATGACTAGGAAATTTGAGGTTATTATCACTTTTCATAATAAAATATTGGTTAATTCTATTAGTGGGTGGATTCTTCTCTAACTCTCCCAGAGAACTTGAGCGAATTTGCATAATTTTCTCTTTAATTCTCTGCTTGCATACACTGCAATTACAGTACTCACGATGTTATACTGTAATGCATATTTATTTCATATTAGGCTAGAAGCAGGAACTATGCCCCTGACTTTAGTATTGAATGCATTTAACATAGTGACAAATCTGCTGTGAGCTTTTAATAAATAGCCATTGAATAAAACTACATTACCTAGGGTTTGTGAATACTTTCAATCAACAATAATGAATAGCTTTTCTTTGAATATTGGTATGAGGCCTCAGTGACTATTTGTTAAATAATTTTAACAGCCCAGAGGAGGCAATTGATATTTCAGAAGTCTAGTCAATAACATTTGTCTAGTACTCACTTCTCTAATTTTATAGCTACCTTAGATTAAAGGGTGACATGAGATTTGATTTGGAGTGCTTACAGGTTTAGGGGGATGAAAAACTTACACAATTAAGGGAACCCTCCTTAAGAACAAAACCCATTGCAAATGCAAATTTGGTGGAGGGACTTGAAAGGCCTGTGGTAGGCCTGTGAGAGCTCTGAAGCATTGGTCATTTGCTTCATGGGTAGTACCCCCTCTCTGGCATGTATAGAATTACCTGTATAGAACATGATGCAATACATTTTCTCAAGTTTGCATAGTTTTAATGTAGGCAATAGTTATATATGGGATGCAGAGGCATGTTTTTGAAGGGTAAGGAGGGATACAACTATTGAAAACATTATCCTTTATCTTTGTTCAAGATTCCTCTGTAAATACTTACTAGGAGATCTTTCCCCCTAAGAACCCAAACCAAAATACAGCCTGTCCATAATTTGTGAATGTACCTGTTTCCTACTAATAAAGCATGAGAACTTGATGACATATCAAGTGTGTTCTTTTCTTTAGAAGCCAGGAAATTACACAAAGGATGGATTCAACTGGTGTAACTCTTCACAGCCATGGTTTCTCAAATTCCTTTTCCTTTTCCTTCCTCCATTTTAATTACTTGGACTTTAATCATTTCTTCTTTTTCTTCTTTATTTTTATATTTTTAGTTTTCTAATCTTTCTCCTTTTATGTTTATGTGTAAGTTACATCAGATAACCTTGTATAAATAAGCAAGTAAAGACTGAATTATTCACCTAGGAACCTGGCAGTTGATATAAAAAAGAACGGAGATAGAAAAGATTGGAATCTTTAGAGAAGGTAAGTAAGAACACTTAAATTTTCACACCTGCATTCTCCATCTCTCATCCCTCAGCAAAAATCAGAAATACCTTTACTCTTCTCCTGTGATGGAGAGACCTAGGTCAGGATGAGAGGCAGGCGAGGTGAGCCTTCCTGCAGCAATTCTTGCAAAGTCAAGGCCTTGTACCTGAACTGGAGATGCAGAGAAGCTGAAACTCAGCCTACAGGAAGCTGAGAGCCCAGCTGGGTTCGGTGAGGTTGGGAAGGTCACTTAGGCAGAGTACCAAGTCCCAAGACAAAGGAGACATCAGAAGCAGGTTAACTGAAACCAAAGATGCCGGAGAGGTGAACCGGAAACAGAGAGGACAGGGCAAGGAGGAAGAGATGGGCTGGGACAGGCTGGAACCAATGATTGACTCACTTTTCCAAATTGGTCCTGTGATCCATGGACAGATCGGTTTTATGTAAAGAACGAGTGTAAGGAAAGATTTCAGAAACAGAGTCCACATGGTTTTCAGAGTCCACCATTGTGTCACCCTAAGAGAAATGAATTTTGATATGTGCAACTGGAAAAGGCTCCCTGAAATGAGTTATCCTATAGGTTGTCTGAATAGCCCTATGATCTTCAACTCCATCTGCTTCAGAAGGCTTCCTTGATCAGCCCAATTCAACTTCCAGTGCTCCTTCAAGCTCACCTGGGCTTCTTGTACATTAGTGACACTCTACATTTCCAGGGATTTCACATCTACCCTGCTGCTGTAATTATTTTTTAAGTAGCTTGACAACAAAGACTGGGCCTGACTGTTACTGTAGTTTCTAATTGTTAGATTAAAAAATATATATCTATATAACCAACATTTCCTTTATTTTATTTTATACGGTGTATTAAAAAGCCACACTGACATTTATTTATTCTCATTCATTACACACATGAACTCTGAGATAGAGCTTTGACATTAGTATATTCCTCCCTTGCTTGGAGGAGAAGAAGTCTGAGACAGAGAAAGAGTAGGTTATTGTCCTATAGTCACATAACCATAAGTAAATCTAAGACAAGGACCCCAGTTTTCTTATCCCAAGTTGAAAGTTCTTTCTTCTATGATGCAGGAGTTTTAATCAGGTAGTTTTGACCTTAGTCACTGTGAAGAGCCGAAACCTAGGATTCAGTGGATACCCAATCATCTATTCATTCAGTCTAGCAGTCAGAATTGGTTGAGCAGGCTCTGTGTGCCAAGCAGAGAGCTAGCTACTAATAACTGGGCTTGCATGCTAATTAGGTGGAAAGTCTGAGATTAGAATATATCTCCTTGCCTTTAGATAATGACTGAAAGAGTCAACTTGCAGGATTCTACATAAAAGCCAAGCATATGGTATGGTTCAGATGTTAATGCCACCGTGTTAACCCCGCTTCAAGTGAACAATGCTTGGGTGCACGTGGCCAGGTCTGGAATCACCCTGATGCCAGCAACAGGCACAGAGAATTGGCTCAGGAGCCACAGGCATCTCCCTTAGCATTGCTGTGGCTGCTATCAGCCTTGGAAACGGTGCCAATCCATCTCGTCCTGCAGCTGCCTCTGCCGGCTGTGGCTCTCTAAGTGTTCCTCGCTCTTGCATTTGGAATGGGCTCAGTAACAGGAGGAATATTTAGGGAAGCCCAAAAGTTTGGTGGAGTAGATAGACTTAGTACACCTGACATCAATCATCAGACTACACTTAAAACAGGGAAGAAGACAGATGATTTTCTTCTCTCTCCTCCAAGAGAGATTCCATGCTTCAAGGACAAGACTATGGTCTGTGGAATATGGGAGATTTGGGTCTATATACCCTGACTTTTATTTACTCTGTGGCCTTGGGCAAATTTGTTGAAAGTTCTGATCTTCAATGTCCTCATTTGTGTAAATGAGTATAATTACACTTTCTCTCCAAGGCTGTATTAAAGATTAAATTCATGTGGATGTGAATGATGTATAATTAAGTGGAAGGAAAAAAAAGCGAGTTGCTGATGAGTGTGTATAACGTTCTCCCATTTTGTTTTAGGTTACACTATAAGGACACAAAGACAGAGATTAATGGGGTATGCTCTATCTGAAAGATATTAGAAAAAAATCTGGAAGAAGCTAGACTGAAATAGGAGTGAGGTGGGATCAAAGGAACCATTACCAGAGGTTCTTAATTCATAGGTCATATTTTTTAAGTATTTCAAATAATAGTGAGCTTGTGAGGGAGTTTTACTCTTTGTGTATGTGTTTGTATGTTTTATCTATAATGATAAAAGAGTAATATGCTAATTAGACCAGATGTCCTTCCGGACGTCCTTCCAATCTTCCGGATGAAGCCAGGGCTGCAAGGGAAGCCCGGGTCCCGGGTGCCTGCCGGTGGCTGGAGGAAAGCCCCGGTCCCAGATGCCAGAGGGAAGCTGGTGCCAGCAGCCGGGGAAAGGAAGGCGTACTCGTGCACAAATTTCAGGCATCGGGCCTCTAGTATAAAGATAAGTAAGAGATACTATACAGACAGCATATGATAAGATCCTGGGTCAACACTGCATATTTTCTGTAATACATTTCTTTTTTTCTTTTGCTTTAAGGTTATTTAAATGGTGAAATCCACATCCCTGGTTATTGGCATCTTCTAAAGGAGATGCCACAAAATCATTGAGCATCCTGGAATGTGTGGGATAAGGGATTTGAGGAAGCAAAGCACACTCCTAGGCAAGAGAATAGGTGCTTAAGGCTGTTTAGCATAGCCAGCTGATTGGTTGGTTCACTCCTCTCCTGCCTGTGTACTGAGGAAGCCCATTCATTTGTCCCAGAAAACCTCTGAGTAAAACAGAAAGAGGGAAATCGTTGGCAACAAAACAGTGGTGTTCTAGCTCTTGCTCCACAATGGAAAACCCACAAGTCACTGAACTCATGCATCCTAGCATCTCTAATCTGAATAGTTGATTTGATTTTTTCCTCTTTAAGCTAAAAATCTTTTGTAATGAGGTCAAATGAGATGGTGACTTTGAAAGATTTTCATTGTTTGATTCATTCATTCATTCATTCATTCATTTATTCATTGTTTAAGGACCTACTAAGGTGTGCCAAGGTGAGAGAGTTGAAAGTCCAGTGGTGGAGGAAGCCAACTAAAAATACAGTAAAAGTCCTAGGCATTCCAGAACCACAGAGAGAATCACTACCAGGAAGAATAGCTTTTGCTTTGCAAACTATAAAACATTTTACAATTCCTAGAGGTTTGTTATTATTTCTAATTGAGCCAAACTTGGTTTGCCTAGCTCTCAAAGAAAGGTCTACCTATGAATTACCAACCTTATATGTTTTATATTTAGTGAAGATAAACGATAAATTGTTGTAGTTCATCCTGTAGTTCAACTGCTCTTTATAAACAGTTCAACAGATGAACTGTTTTCCCCACTCCCACTCCACAAACACACTTCTGTATCACTTTCTCTTTATTCCTTTCTCTGCAATGTTCTTGTTACTTATAACGGCCTACAACCATCTTCCAATTCCTGGCGTGGATTGCTATTTTTAAGCAATAACTCTCTAGAAATCAAATGTCCTCCAGCCATGCCAGCGCCACATAATTGGGATGATTACTTAACTGCTAGGGGTTTGCTACCAATTAGAATGGTTTTCCCATTCTAGGCATGAGGCGGAGCTTCTCTGTCAAGACATCTCTTGCTGTTAGACAAGGTCCGAGACCAAACACATTACCGTGGTCAGCATTGTTAGCGTACTTTCTGTCTAGCCCTTGAACAGACTCTCAGATTTCTATGAAGGCTCAAGAACATTTCCCATTGCCAACAGCAGCACTTGTAAAATAAAAGTCAGAATCTTCAAACAGAGCGTCTCAAGGCAGAGTTAGTTAATGCTCCTTCAAGACCCCTCGGGGAGTGAACTCTGGGCCCCTGATCCGAGAAGCTACCAACCCACTGGCTTCTAATTGCCTGGATATATTATCGTACTCCCTTGTAATTTAACACTTTTTACTTCGGGGAGAACTTTCCCGTCTCATTAATCACATTTGACAAAGCAAAGGGAGAGCCAACCTCTCTTACATAGGCAATAAAAATCCATTTGGGGTGGTTGTTTTATGTGTAAACAATATTTCCTCCTCTTTAATTCTATGAAACTTACAGCTCAAAATGAATACCCGATTTAAACATCAGGAGTTCAACTGACATTGCTGTATGACTTGTCAGCAGCTTCTGCCATGACACGTTTTCCTTTGAGCATGTGGAATCTGGAGTAGATTTTAGATGCTCAACTTCCAAGTTTCTTAATTATTAGCATCATTACTTATAAAGTTCTCCATTGTTTTATGTAAAATCATTGAGGAACAGACATCTTTTTGTATCTCTAACATTTATAAGTGGTAAAAAATAATTTAAAACATTTTTCACCTAAGTTCTATGCTAAATGTGGGATGGGGGTGGGATGAGACTGACATAATCCCAGTCCTGCCCTTCTCCCCTTTTTCCTTATTTTAGCAAATGGTATCACCACTTATATATTGTTCAGGACAAAATTCTAGAAGTTTTCATTGATTTCTCATTTTCCCTCCCTCCTCTCTCTACATCCAGTCATCCGCAACCTTATGTCAAGTCCACTTGCACAATAAATTCTTTTTTTAAAGTCTTCACCCAAGAATATGTTTTTACTGACAAGAGAGAGAGAAAGAGAGAGAGAGAGAGAGAGAGAGAGAGAGACATGTGAGAGAGAAACAACGGATAGGTTGCCTCCTATATGTGCCCCGATCAGGGATAGAACCTGCAACCTAGCGATGTGCCTGGACTGGAATCAAAGCCACAACCTTTTGGTGTATGGGACGATGCTCCAGTCACCCTAGCCACCCAGCCAGGGCTGCATATCATATTCTGAAAGCAACTACTCTGTCCATCTCTACTACCAACAAAATTGTCCAGGTCACCATAACCTGACACTGGAAATAGTATAAGAAGAGGCTCTGAACTGGTCTTCCTATTCTCTTGTTTCCCCGAAATTCATTCTCCAAAGACATTCGGTGATCCTACAGTGATGGCGAACCTATGACACGCGTGTCAGAGAACTCATTTTTTTTGGTTGATTTTTCTTTGTTAAATGGCATTTAAATATATAAAATAAATATCAAAAATATAAGTCTTTGTTTTACTATGGTTGCAAATATCAAAAAATTTCTATATGTGACACGGCACCAGAGTTAAGTTAGGGTTTTTCAAAATGCTGACACGCCGAGCTCAAAAGGTTCGCCATCACTGTCCTAGAACCTCGTTATTCTAAAGACCGAGTCTGAACCTGCAACGTCAACATCACCTGGGAACTTGTGACAAATGCAGAATCTCAGTCCCCAGCTCAGATATACTGAACCACATCTGCATTATAACCAAGTCCCCAGGGGGTTTATGTGCTCACTAAGCTCAGGAGGCACTGATCTAGAACATAAAGTAGCGTTGCTGCCCTTCTAGTTGAAAGTCTTCAGTAGCTTCTTATTGGACCTAGAATAAAACCAGACTAAACCCAGCCGAGCCAGTGTGGCTCAGCAGTTGAGTGTGGACCTATGAACTGGGAGGTCATGTTCAATTTCAGGTCAGGGCAAATGCCTGGGTTGTGGGCTCAATCCCGAATGTAGGGAGCACAGTAGGCAGCCGATCAATGATTCTCTCTCTTCGTTGATCTTTCTATCTCTCTCTCCCTTCCTCTCTGAAATCAGTAAAATTATTTAAAAAAATTAAAAAACATAAATCCAAACTCTTTAATATGGCTTATGAATCTCTACGTATTTGACCTTCACCACACTCTTTGTTCTAGTCTCCTTTATATCCACAAAGGCCCATTCCTATTTTTTTTATTAGAAAATAAATCTGCTGAACACCATTCACATTTCATTTGAACATACACATTTGTCTCTAGCATAAATATATTTTGTGAGTCAGGCGTCTGACCCTAACTCCCCAGTCTGTTGATATTCCTCTCTCTTACAGCATCAACTTTTATAGGCAGAAGGAGAATAGAGATAGGTTTCCTGTTGGGAAGAGCTTGCTGGACTCTTTATATAAAAACTAACAATGGAGCAAGAGCTGGCCTATAGAATTCCTTATCTTAAGTGTTCTCGGTGACTGGAGGGGAAGAAAAGAAATCAATGGTTTATCTAAGTTGGGAATGATTGACAAAGACAGTCCAGCAGACCAGATCCTTACTCCTGGGGAATAAACCATTGCGAACACACTGAAGAAGTCTCCTAGGATAAAGGCATTGCATCACTGTAGATACTCTTATAAGCCACTTCCAGCAACAAATGGGTAATCAATCAAACACCCCCTTCATTTGTGAATGTGGCGCTGGGTCACAGAGGTGAGAGTAAACAATTTACTAATAATTATTTTCATGGGAAAATACTAGAGGTGTCTTAGATTTTAAGCTTAGAACAGAAAGTAAGTAATTACATGTCCATTCTCACACTGGTTACAACATACAAGAGGTGGTTGTCTCTTCTATTCCACCAGCTTTCTGGCATAGCACAGTGTGGAGGAAACAGGACTTAGAATAAGACTAAAAAATGACTTGCATCTAAGTCTCAGCACTGGGGAATATTAAAGGCGTAAATTTAGACCAATATCTTTGATATTTTGTTTTCTTATTTCTAAATAATAAGGAAGAAGGTGATTGCTTCATTGTGAGATGGCAGGCAAAAGAGGGTTGTATGAATGAGAATGAGAAAATATGTGTCAAGCATAGAATAGGTACCAAAAAGTTATAACTGTCCTTTTGGCTATGATGAAAGAAAATGAATTCAAATGAAGTTAGTACTGTGGAAAACTAATTAATAGACACAAAAGTAGTTTGTCATATATAAAAAGAACCATGTGATTATGAATATCCTTAAAATATGGCTGCGCAAACATTTTGCTTTGTTTGGAATTTTCCTAGTAAAGGGGCTAAAGCTTGTTTAACCTAAATGGGTAAGAAGCCTCCAAGGTTACATAAGGGCTAACTGAGCTAAAGTTTAGCTGTTATTATTACTCTACTTATAGGATTGCTAGAAGAATTACATGAAATCTATATATATAAAAGCCTAACTGACCGTCTGACCATTCGACCATTCAACCTGTAGCTACTACGTGCACTGACCACTAGGGAGAAGACACTCAATGCTCAGGCATGGAAATATGGAAGAGACTGATGAATCTCAGAGGGAAGGGGGGGTGGGAGGGAGGGAAGAGATTAACCAAAGATCTTATATGCACACTAGAGGTCTGATGCATGGATTCCTGTACCAGTGGGGTTCCTCGGCCTGGCCTGCAGGGATCAGGCCAAAACCCGCAGTCCAACATCCCCTGAGGGATCCTGGATTGCGAGAGGGTGCAGGCCAGGCCAAGGGATCCTACCAGTGCACAAATCCATACAATGGGCCTCTAGTATTATATATAAAACTAGAGGGCTGGTGCACAAAATTTGTGCGTGGCGGGGGGTGGGGGGGTCCCCTCAGCCCAGCCTGCACCCTTTCCAAACCGGGACTGCTGGCTCCTAACTGCTTACCTGCCTGCCTGCCTGATCGTCCTTAACTGCCCCCCCCCAAAAAAGCCTGGCCACCCCTTACTGCCCCACTGCTGGCCTGGTCGCCCTTTCCTGCCCCCTTGCCAGCTTCGTTGCCCCCAACTACCCCCCCCACCACCAACCTGGTCACCCCACACAACCTGCTGTTCAGTCATTTGGTCATCCCTCACTAACCTCCCTGCCGGCCTGGTTGCCCCAAGCAGCCTGCTGTTCGGTCATTATTGTTTCTGTGAAGGCATTCTGGACAATTTGCATATTCCTCTATTATTAGAATAGATGCTTAGTACAGTATCAGGCACACAGTTAATACACAATAACTTGCATTGAATTATATTAATATTAAATAATCAAATTAGCATTCATAAAGGTCCATGCCATCCATGACATGAAAGAATAAGTAAACATAGTTTTGTTCACCTTGCTCATTCTTAAACAGCTTTAACTATGTTCACTCAAAAGCTGCCTTGTGTAAGCAAGGATGTTCAAATGTTAGATGAGCTATACAGCAAACTATTAAGAGTCTATAATATGGTACTTTGTCAAAATGTTTAATCATGGTAGAATTTGCAGTAAGTAATATTATCAGATTCCTCCATGGAAGAGTTTGCTGCTGACTTATTAATGTGCAGGATTACCTATTGCATTAAGAACACTATACTTAAATGTGAGAAGCTTATGACACAACATTATGGGAAGAACTTGGAAATGGAGAATTTAGGTTGGCCCCTTCAAGGTGTTCTTTTCCTAACCCTTAGGACGGGTGGAACATTTCCCACATGTGGCCTCGAATGAGGTCAGATATTTTAAAGGAGTGCTTTGCCTCTGAAAAGAAGCAGCTCTAACTTAAGTCATTATAGAAGTGATAATTGCTCCATAGTGATACTTGCCATCCTTCTGTCATTAACTACAGGATGAGGAGAGTCAGCCTCCTGAGAAACCCCTAATAATGTAGGGCATCTATTATAACGGTTCTTCTGGTCGCTCTGGAAGGCACTAAAAGGTTTTCAACATCGGCATGACAAACAGAATGTGCACTTAAAGTGATATTATAAAACATGGTGTGATGTATGGCTTACCAGGGCCAGGTGGAAGTTGATGAAGAACATGACACTAATGCTTTAAGTGACTATAGAGCTCCTTTGCAAAATGTGGCCTTTTTTTTTTATCCATGGCAATAAACTTAATAGCCTGTATCTGTGGGTCAAAGCTGGCATTTTTTTCAATGCTTATTTACAGGGAATTTGAAACTATTTGGAATGCAAGCCTTTAGCTAAACTGGCTATCCCAGGAATCACAACAATTATTTAAGTAACTAGAGGCCCGGTGCACAAAAATTTGTGCACTCGGGGGGAGGGGTCCCTCAATGCACTGGGGGGGGGGTCCCTCAGTGCCTGCGCCCATTCACAGTCCAGGACCCCTTGGGGGATGTCCACCTGTCAACTTAGGCCCACTCCCCGGGGGATCAGGCCTAAGCTTGCAGTCAGACATCCTTCTGGCAGCCAGGGAGCCCTCGGGGGATGTCCGACTAAAGGCTTAGGCCCCCAAGGGATCGGCCTAAACCATTAGTTGGACATTCTTAGTGCTGCCACGGAGGTAGGAGAGGCTCTTGCCACCACCACTGCGCTGGCCAGCCACGAGCCAGCTTCTGGCTGAGTGGCACTCCCCATATGGAAGTGCACTGACCACCAGGGGGCAGCTCCTGCATTGAGCATCTGCCCCCTGGTGGCCAGTGCGCATCATAGCAACCGGTCATTCTGCCGTTCAGTCAATGTGCATTTTAGCCTTTTATTATTATTATATAGGGTGTCCCTATTTCCCCCCTTTTGCCCCCTCTACCCAGTTCTTGCCCCCAACTTCTCTCTGGCCATCACCATACAGTTGTCTGTGTCCATGGGTTGTGCATATATTTTCTTTGGCTAATCCCTTCTTTAAATTCACTTCTTTAAATTTTTATTTTCAGATAAGTGCTTATAACTGCACTATTATATATTTTCTATTATATCATTTAGAATTAAGATATTTTTTAATTGAACCCTTGTAAATTTTAGCGCAATTTAATAAATTATGCTAGAAGCAATTAGGAGATTTTTCATGTAATGCAAATACATTTCAATTAATATTTTATTAATTTTTAATTTTTTAATACTTTAATTTGAAATAATCTCATACATGTAAAAAAAAAACTATAAAATACTACAGCATATTATATGTACCCTTCACCCAATTTCTTAGGTGTTAATAATTTAAACATAACCATTATACAACTAACAAAATTTGGAATATACTTTTCTTATAATCTCTTTAATGTTACTTAATCCATTTACTTTGTTTTTGTTAATCTTCACCCAAGGATATTTTTCCATTGAATTTTAGAGAGAGTGAAGGGAAAGGGAGAGACACATTGATTGGTTGCCTCCTGCACATGCTTTGATAGGGACTGGGGATCAAGCCAGCAACTGAGGTACATGCCCTTGACTGGAATCAAACCTGGGACCCTTCAGTCCACGGGCTAATGCTCTATCCACTGAGAAAAACAGGCTGCAGCTTAATTCATTTACTTTTAATCTATATGTGTCTTTATATTTAAAGTGGGTTTTGTTTTTGATTCACCCTCATAATCTGTCTTGGCTTCTGGGGCTTCTGGGTCCGGCCTGTCTTGCTGCTGGGGACCCGATCGGTCCCGGATAGCAAGGTGGGGCTGGCTTCTGGGGCTTCCTTGCCGCCCGGGACCACCGATCGCCTGCCCTGGATGGCGGTACACTGGCGGCTTGCGCTGTCCCGCCCTGCCTGCAGTATGCAAATTAGCCGCCATCTTTGTTGGCAGTTAATTTGCATATTACGCTGATTAGCTAATGGGAGGCATAGCGAAGGTACAGTCAATTACCAAGTTTGTCTATTATTAGATAGGACTAGGATGAGATCAGACGGACCTGCATATGAATCCCATCTCTAACATTATATGGATGTGCAATTTGGGGCATGTAACTTAACCACTTGCTACCTCAGTTTCCACATTTGTCATCAGAGACTATTGTGGAGAGAATACGGGTATGGATTCTGGCATAAGAATGCTAGTGTTTGAATCCCAGCTGCTCTGCCAATATAGCTTTGCACGTGCCACTTCCCTGTGCCACTATGTGGTCACCTGTTGTCATGGGTTGACAGGGAGACCATAGCAAAATACCAGAGAGTCAGAGAGTGGCTGGCTCCAACAACAGAAAATAATTTTCTCACAGTTCTGAAGGTTGGAGTTTCAAGGTCATGGTGTCATCAGGTGCGGAGCCTTTCTCCTTGGATTGCAGCTGGCCTCCTTCCCCCTGTGCCTGCATATGGGCTTTTCTTTGTGTGAACATGCCCCTCGTGTCTCTCTGTGTGTTCAAATTCCCTCCTCTTCTCAGGGCATCAGGACATTGGATTAGGGCCCACCCTAAGGGCTGCATTTTAACTTAATAACCCCTAAAAGGCCCTGTCTCCAAATACAGTCACATTCTAAGGTACTGGGGTTTAGAGCTTGAGCCTATGAATTTTGGGAGGGTCACAGTTCAGCTCATGACACTTATAAAATAAGAAAAATAATAGACTGCACCTTATACTGAGACATAAGTCAGTTAACATATCAATGGCTCAAAACAGTGTCAGTCACCTAATAAGTACTCAACATATGTTACTCATTGTTGTTATTTGATTTCATTTTAGACAAATAAACTAACCTTTATGTCCTATTAAAATAGAGATAATAACAGTACCTTCTTAGAGGGTGTTTGCATGGACTACAGATTATGCATGTAAACTACTTTGATCAATGGCTGGCATCTCTTAAGCTCGCTATAAAGGTCACTCACTATTAGTATCACTGATATGATTATTGTTGTTGTTTTAAATTATTTTTCTATGTACCAGATATTTATACTTGTTATTTCACATTATTTCTAAAAAACTAATTTATAGGGGGTCTGTATTATTCAAAACAAAACTTCAGTGGTTAATGCCAAGATTCAGTCTCTGAAGTATTGAGCCATCTGCACTGTTTTGATTGGACCCAGCCAGCAGTGGGCCAGCTGCTCTGTCAGTACTGAGTGAGCTGGGGTACAGCATACTGGTGTACGACATAGGAGGAACAATGGCTTTGGTGAACTTGAGTAACTCATTCAAACAACGTATTCTGGACTGTACAGATACCGATGATAAATTAATCCTTGTAATGGTGTCAACAGGAACATCTGTTTAAGAAGATTGAAGGGCATTGCTGAGAGGACAGTATTAATTCAAAACCCTGAACTTTTCACATGGTCGGGATTGAGTTATGATTGTGGCTGCCTCCCTGATATTGGCTTTCTCCAAATTCCATAAACAGTGAAAGGAACTTCTCATCCCAGAGCAGTTTCAAAACCAAGGGCACCAGCAGCTCCCTATGGAGTTTTAGAAGATAATTTCTCCCTTGATCAATGATGGAGACTGATAAGGAAAGTATAATGTTGTTGTTTTTTTAATATGGAATAAGACCTACATTGTTACTCCACACTGGCTAAGGAGCAGTCCTTTGATATATATTTGGTAGGGGAAAAAACAAACTTATTTATCTATCCAGTTTGGGCAGAAATGGTTTTAGAGCTCTTCTGAGGTCTAATCCTATTCTAGCTTGGAATTTTTCTTTAAGTGTGAACAAAACTCATAGGTATATTCTAATCATGAACTCTGCTATAACATTTACCATACCTTAGTCCTTAGTATCTCAACTTTACAACTCTTAAAAGACTAAACAATCTGATTTTCTATAATCATTAAGGATAATATTTTCTGCCCTGGTGAGTGTGCCTTAGTTGGTTGGGTGTTCTCACATTCACTGAAAGGTTGTTGGTTCGATTCCCAGTCAGGACATATGCCTGGGTTGGGGGCTTGATCCCCAGTAGGGGGCATGCAGGAGGCAGCCGATACTTACATCTCTCTTTCTTTCTCTCTCTCTCTCTCTCTTTCTCTCTCTCTCTCTCTCTCTCTCTCTCTCTCTCTCTCTCTCTCCTCCCCCCTGCCTCCCTCCCTCCCTCCCTCCCTCTCTCTCTTTCTCTAAACATCAACAAAAATATTTTGAAAGAAAAAGAATATTTTTTATGGAGAAAACAAATTTGACAAAAGTACATATCTAAAAGAACCGTGAAGAATTTGGAAAAATTATTACAGATGCAAAAGCATTTAAAATGTTACATCAATAAGTAATGAGTCACATGAGCAAACTCTGCACATAAACTGTGTGTGATCCAGAAGCTTCCCTGCCAATCCCCTCCCTTGAAGCCGTATCTCTCACCCTCTTGCCACTGTACCTATATAAACAGCTTCAGGTCACTGCACTGAACTGACATAGCACCTCCAAAAACCTCTGCTAAAATAGCTACTCAATACCCATTGCGGTAAAGGTAAAGATGTCCTTTATTTATCACCGTTAATAGGAATGATTTTGTTTTACTACTTATCCTATCTAATAATAGACAAACATGGTAATTGACCATACCTTCGCTACACCTCCCATTGGCTAATCGGCGAGATATGCAAATTAACTGCCAACAAAGATGGCAGTTAATTTGCATACGTAGGTGCGAAGCAGCGGAGCGAAGACTGAAGGCAGCTCCGGCCGGAGCGAAGGCCTGGGTCTGGGTGCCGGAGGCAAACTGGTGCCGTCAGCCAGGGGAAGGGAAGGCCTGTTGCACGAATCTTTTCGTGCAACAGGCCTCTAGTTATCTTTATAAATGAGCACACTGTTAAGTGTGGGTACAGGCTAAGTAATGAGAGGAAAAGTAATGAGAAAACATAAAATCTGGAGCCTGATATGTGTGTATGGCAGAGTGGCAGGGGATGGAGGCATCTGCTGGAGAAAGGGTCACTGTCTGTGGGACCCGCCTGGGAAAGAGAAGGCTGAGAACAGATGGTGGGTTGGAAATAAGCATTGTGTACTTTGCAAATGTGGCTGGGCTGTTTTGGGACCTCATAAGATAGCATATTAGGTATTTTCATAAAAGAGAATTTCAGGATCGTTTTATAATGGGCTCCCAGCTTAATAAGATACTAATGCTGTTGTTTGAATATATGGTATTATTATGTTTAAAAGGTAATATTCATTCCACTTATGCAATTTATTTTCCCTGGATGTTTGTGCTTTCCAAGATGATATCATAAGAAAATAAACAGCTCAAATGGCTTTTCCTCCACACTTTTATCAGTTTAGAGAAATAGGATGACAATAAATGAAGAGGTCTAACATTTATAAAGGGCTAAACAGGGACTGGGCATTCTGCTAGCATATATATATATATATAAAATCTCCTTACATCTCACACCTCTCCTTCAGGTTAAGTATAATTACCTCCATCTTATAAATGAGAAAATGGAAATTTGTAGATGTTAAGTAACTTGCTTGAAAGAAGTCACATCGTTCAGAGGGTAAAAATAAAGAAGCAAACCACAGACTGTCTAATTTCCCAATCCTGCCCTTTCCACTACGCTGCATTTTGGAGAATCATGCAATTGTAGGGTCCTAAGAAGTCATTGACTTTCAATCCCTTCCTCTGACTAATTTCCTTAAACACTGTCAAGGTACCCAGAGGATACCTTTTCATTCCAACAAATAACAAAACTGAAACAAAATGCACCCCGCCCTCCCCAAACACACACACCCCATCACCTCCTTTATGACAAGTGTTAGAGGAGGGCACTGCCAAAGCACGGCCTCCTTAATATGTTGTCCATGGCGAATCCACAGGAACAGGGGGAAGACCGCTGGAATGTTCCTCTCAGACTTGAGCCGCAAATCACCTCCTCAGCCACCCCGACTGGGCGTGAAGGTTTGGAAGAGGAACTGCAGTCTATACTAGGTCAGACCGACTTGGCGGCCATTGAAATGAAGTGTGGCAATTACCCCCTGTGCTCAGAGACAAAGGAAGCCATCAGAGGAGCTTCCTTTCTTGTGTCTGGAAAGTCAAACAGCTTCCTACCCAGACAACTGTGTTATATAGACCTAGACTGGGTCTAATTGCATAGCTCTTAGGAAAACTTGGAACTCTTAAATTATGGTCTGAAGGTTGTATAAACAATCCTACCACGGAAGTCTTTCTCAAAGTTTGACGTGTATGGGACTCATGGGGTGCATTGTTGAACTGCAGATTCTGATTTAGTAATCCTGAGCTCCTGCATTTCTACCATGCTCCCAGGTGAGGCCACCCAGGTGATGCTGGACCACAGTTCTTATTCGGAATATGAAAACATAATATTATTCTTAATATTATTCTATAAAGAAGTTGTGAAAGATCTTAAACAAAGCTAACACATTTAGCACCAATTAAAAAAAAATCTTTTCTTGAAATTATCTTGAAAATACTCTGGTCCATTCCTGAGCCAACTGGCTTTAGTTCCTTATGACCTAATTTAACTTACCTTGTATTTATTCACAAGCTTCTGAGGTTGAAACTTTATGTGCCTTTATTATCTTTACATATACATTTCATTGATTTCAGAGAGGAAGAGGAAGGGAGAGGGAGAGAGAGATATAAACATCAATGATGAGAGGAATCATTTATCGATTGCCTCCTGCATACCCCACACTGGGGACCGAGCCCACAAACCGGGAATCAAACCATGACCTCCTGACTCATAGATCGAAGCTCAACCATTGAGCCACACCGGCCGGGCTACTCTCTTTGTAATGAGCCATCTATCTGAGACATTGCATTAATACCCAGTTCACCTGTCCACCAGTCTCTAATTACTGCCGTCACACTTTCTCTAGAGACATACACATTCAAAAACACACTTTCTTTCCCACAAAAAGGATCTCTTGCCTAGTTTCTCTGGAAATAACAAAGGAGTTCACAAAAAACCCAAACAAACAGCCATGTCAAAAAGTTCCAAGAATTTTACATGAAGCCCTTGACAATTATGGGCAGCCATCTTTAATAGAGTGGAGTGGAAGTAGGTCATTATGCTTTAATACAATGCACACTGGATATGAAAGTGAGTCACATCTGTAATGCCTGTCCACCTCTTCCATTAGACAATAAGCAAGTTGAAAGAAGGGACTGTCTCATCTTAATATCCATCACAGAGTATGACAGATAGGAGAATGTAGTTTGCTTTTTTCTGAATGACTGAAAGAGAAATAAATGACAACCTAGGCTTGAGTTTTGACTCAGTGTTCTCATCTGCAAAAGGAGAGATGTTAATCTGCACCAGTGCAGTAGAGTTCTTATGTAGTGGAAGGTAATAGCCATTATACTACTTTAAAAATTTAAAGCACTATCCTATATAATAAAGAGCTAATATGCAAATGGTTGTCACACCATCACACTATCACATACACTCAACACTGGGGAGAGAGGTTTGGGGACCAGCCAGGCACAAATGAGCTCACAAAAGAGGAATGGGGACCAGCCAGGCTGAAGCTCAGGAGAGGGATAAACCATTCACCCTCGGTCCTAGGTGCCTGTGGCTGCAGCCCAGGCGAATTTCATGCACCGGGCCTCTAGTGTATATATAAGCAACTATTATTTTATATGTTATAAACTATATTACTAGTATATCTAAAAATATGTAAGGCTGGAAATAAAAATAGACACATTTTTTAGAAGACTCCCTTGGTTGTCAAAATCTCATACATGCAGTTGCTATTTGAAATTCAATGATTAAAATGATTATTTTTAACATAAGCTCTGGTCTTATTAATTTATTTTTCTTTAGAGAAAAGCATCACATCAAGTTTTACTAGTAGCCTGACCATATGTCCAAGTCTCCTGGACAATGCCTATTGTCCTCGAACGCCAATTAGTTGCTGCCCCCATTTAATACCAAAAGACCCCTCATTGACCTGGAACATAGTCAGCCTACTCATTAGCTATGTTTACAACTTGGTGTGAAAGAATTGGTTCCATCTTCTGCCTGAGTAGGCAAGCATCTCTGAATGGACAGGTGGAAGCACAGAAAAACAAAATCATGTTGATGGGTCTACCATGATAGGGTAGAGAGTATGAGATTTGTATAACCTGAAAAAAAAATTGAAGGAATATAGGAATGGCAAAGGAAAAATTATTTTAGTAAGGGAAGTCTGGAATCAGTGACTACTCCCATGGCCTTTCTCAATTCTTGCCTAAGAGACATTTGTTATTAGGTGTCTGGGTTGTCACACCCTCACGCCATCACATACACTCAACACTGGGGAGAGAGGAATGGGGACCAGCCAGGTACAAATGAACTGGGGTAGAAGGTGGCTATTTACCTGAGACAGGGAAGGGGGGTGTTTATTTAGAAAGGTTGGGAAATCAATGTGTCATGGAGATATTCCATCAGAGTCATTCAGTTTCTAATACAGATAGTCACAGCATTAATCGGCTTCTGCAATTCCAGGCATGGAATGACTGATTTTAAAGGAAAATAACATCAAAGGGATATGACATTTATTTTTTAAAATATATTTTTTATTGATTTCAAAGAGGAAGGAGAGGGAGAGAGAAATAGAATCTTTGATCAACTGCCTCCCTCACGCCCCACACTGGGGATCAAGCCCGTAACTCGGGCAAATGCCCTGACCAGGAATCAAACCTTGACCTCCTGGTTGATAGGTAATGCTCAACCACTGAGCCACACTGGCCAGATGACATTTATTCTTTCAGTAAATAGACCTCTAGAGTGAAAAAGAAGAGCACATTTTCTTTCAAGAAAATGCAAGGAAATAACACAATACACATACCTGTCTCTCTGAAGATGCTCCAACAACTAGGAGGAGCAGAAGGCAGAAAATGCTACATCATCACTATTCTTGCATTTCACCAGCCAGGACAGGATAAGCCGAAAATCAGGGCATTGTTGGCATTGGCTGGTGCCATCAGATTTTGTGGGGAAGCTTGACAGCCAGCCCCATTTGCATTACTGTGGGCTACAAGGAATGTCACAAGAATTGATCAGTGTTTCTGCCTATGAGAGCACTTTTCCCCCTGTATGTTCAATTTAAACATTCAGCATGGACCATTCCGTGTTATGAAAGGACTGACAGTTTCAATCTAGAATGAGATAATTCAAGACAACCAGCCTCTGGTGGATATCTGACTGAGAATGTAAAAGCCTTGCAAAGTTACACATCAGATATTCTGTGCTTATCTCTTCAGAAAATTTCTCCATCCAAACATGTCACTGGGGAAATTCAACTTCTGGCGGTGACACCAAGCATGGGAGGAGATTCTTCCAGTAAATGATGATGCTTGATGATTGACTTAACCAAAGGGACTCCCTTTCAGGAGAACTCTCCAGAACACAACAGGTTATCCTAGAATCACAGTGCATCACTCCTAAGGTGTCCAATTCTCAAAAGCAAGTCTAGGAGAGTCTGCTGAGCCTGCATTCACACAAGACTTTTCAATTATAGAAGCAACTTCACATTCTAAAGGGACACCTGAAATATTTCAAATATTCAAATGTTTATTTGAAATAATTTTAGGCTTACAGGATAATTGAAAGACAATATAATGCATTAGTAACTTTTATACAGCTTTCGATCATGCAAAATCATGTTATATGTATTGACACTAAGAAGTGTTTAGCCCTCACCGGTTTGACTCAGTGGGTAGAGCATTCGCCTGCAGACCAAAGGATCCCAGGTTTGATTCCGGTCAAGGGCACATACCCGGGTTGTGGGCTTGATCCACAGTAGGGGGTATACAGATCAATGATTCTCTCGTCGTTGGTGTTTCTACCTCTCTCTCCCTCTCCCTTCCTCTCAGAAATTAATACAAAATATTAAAAATGTTTAATGCTGGTACAATACTAATATGTAAACAAAACAGTTTATTTGGATTTTTCCTGGGTTTTTTTCCCCTACTAATGCTAATTTTCTGCTCAGGATCTGATATAGAATGTGATATTGCATTTAGTCATCATGTCTCCTCAGTCTGTGACAGTTTCTGTCTTTCCTTGATTTTTATGACCTTGACTATTTTAAGAGTACTGACCAGTAATTTTATAAAGTGACCCTCTTGTTGAGTATGTTTAATGCCTCCTCAGGACGATACCTGGTGTACTGCTTTGGGGAAAGCATACCATGGAGGTGGATTACCCTTTTATCTTATCATAGTGGGGAATCCAGTGTCCACATTACTAATGATGCTGAAATCGATCACTTTGTTAAAGTGGGGTCTACCAAGTTTCTTCACTGAAAAGTTAGTATTTTTTTCTTCCTATATGTATTTGTAACAAGTGAGTCATCAAGTTCACACCTTAAAACTGTGTGCTTTAAAAAAAAATAAAAGACAGAGGTCCCACCTTGAGTCCATTTTGTGGTCACTGACATGCATGCCAAAGCTATGTGACCGAAGTGAACTAACAGGAATCCCTTTGAAAGAAAAACTAAGGAAATTGGATTTCTTTCGAGCCAATCTCCAGCTGACAAGTGTCTGAGTCATACAGAAGTAGGGAGTACTGAAAATGACAATTTAACTGTAGTTTTCTATGACCATGTAAGACCATGGATAAGGAGCAGCTCTTGCTTGCTATTCCATTTTTTCAGTATAATCCAAAAAAGGAAAGGGAAAAATTAAGTATTTTCCCTATTGAACAAAAAAATCTGCAGGAAAACCAAAGAATGAAATGCACTACTGCAGGCAACAGAAACTGGAAGGGGAAGAAGCACACAGTGGGTGCACAGGAATGAAGAGATGTTTGCTAGCCGGGATCATGATGGGGCCCGAAAGGGGGTAATGAAATAGAGAATGAGCCTGTAGGATTCATTCTGTGGGAAGACAACGAATGAAAGAGAGGAGGTTAATTACTTTGGGGGGGCGGTGCTGTAGAATCTGAGGACCTTCATAACTGAAATCATCTAGATGCTTCCAACCACACTGTGAAGAAATGTGTAGGGGAAATGGCAGTAGCTGAAGTTCTGCATTAATTAGAGGCAAGAAGCTCTAAAGAAATCAATTATCCAATGGATGTGAAAAAATCCATTTGGAATAAATACAGTATTGCATATTTATTAAAAATCAAGCTAATCACTCGGTCACACCTCACGTATTTTTACCTTAGAAGACAATGACCTTCACAGTAGGCATGTGCTCATAGCCTCAAGAAAGGTTAGCGTTTTCCCTGCAGCAAACTTGTTTGCTGAAGGAATCCTAAAGCTCAAAAACTGTTTTACAACAACTGCTGAAAGTGCAGCATGATGAGGATGGGAAATAATTCAGGTAGGGACATATTTATTTAGATGAATCTTACTTTTCATCCAGTAAGTGCAATTGGTCTCCAAATGTCAGAGTGATAGTGTAAGATACCTTTCCTACCAGCTTTGGATCCTCATGCAAAACATGACTACGATGTCTCCAGTTAGAACCCAGGGAGAGAAGAGTCTTTATATTGCACAAATCTATAAACCACTTAAAAACAAGGTAAGTATTTTGATCTGTTTTTCTAGAAATAGAAAGGGATAGTTTTTTGTCATCCACAATTATATACTCTATATATGCACTCATTGCCACTCATGACTAAATTACTTCTTCTCTAAAACAAATTTTTAGCTCAGGCCACATGGCAGACTATCCTCAAATGGTTCAGCCCCCCCACACAAAAGATGCTTGGTAACATATTGAAAATGCATACCAAAGTCAGATTAAAGAAAGACCAATACCCCAGGTGCTTGAAATAAAGAAATAAAATCCTAATGATAGGCAAGGATGATAAAATAGGGATCTATGAAATGTGAAGAGATTCTAAGGATTTAACCATAAAAACAAGTTATACAGAAAACTAGAACCCTTGAGCCCCAAAATACTACCTACCCCCATGATCTAAAAAAAAATTCTAATATTCCAGCAAAGAAAAGTTAAGAAAGCTTTTCTTCTTTCTGAGCTTTGGGTGGGGAAATAACCAGAAAAACCCCAAGCATTCATGTATGTAGGTATGGAATCAAATTTATAATACCTACATGGTTCAAGCACCACAAAATAAAAAGTAAACGGAATCTGATAGAGCCAAAGAAATTCCTGGGATCTCTAATAGAAACCAAATAAAAGCCACTCTGTCTAAATGTTTTGATAATTCAGGATATGTAGAAACCATACAGAAGATAAAACCCAAGAGGAGTACACCCACACAAAATATTTACAGACCACATAAGAGAATAAACTATTACAAAAAAGAGTCCACACATAAACAAAAATAGTACAAGAACTGAAAATGGCTAAGTGATCTGAAAGTGACTATTCCATAAGGATGCTTACAATGTTGACAGGTATAATTTGAAGGACTAGAAACCAAATCAGGAGAATTGTATACAATAAAATAAGTGCAGGCAGATCTTACATAGATACACAATGAATTTCTAAATGTGAAAATGTAATCATTGAAATGAAAATGTTTATAGGCAGATTAAACAGAGTTAAAGATTTAACTAGTGAGGTAGAAGATTAAAATGAGGAAGTTAGGAGAATACCATACAAAGACATAGATATGAAAACATGAAAAAGAGGTGAAGAAATCTTGGAAGGTAGTCAGTGATCCAACCTAATTTGAGATGAGCTTAGGTACCTAATGAAATTCTCACATCTGGTAAAAGGCAGAGCCGAGAATGATACACCCGGACACTAGAAATAGATACATCAGAGTGTGTGCATTTTATGGCCTTTGCCATTAAGCAACATTTTTTACTTTTCAAAATTCCATGACTCAGAAAAGTAAGACTAGCAAGTACTTTTTCTGGATCATTAATGTACCTGTTAAGTCAACTCTTTCCTCTAGGTAAGTAATGCTAATTTTCCAACTAGTTATCCTATTGCTTTCTCTAATAGTAAGTAGCGGACATATTTTTTATTCTCTTAGATTTATTATGGATCTTTTCTTACATTTAAGTGAAAGAGCCTATTATATGTTGAAATGGTCTGCAGTCATGATTACGACGCCCTTTGCATTTACATGATATTCTGAAGGGCTTGTAGAGGGCTTTCCATGAGATGGAATTCCAGAGGAGTCCATGTGCTACTGCTAATGTCTGGAATCTGAAGCAGATTGTGAAATAAATCAAAAATCAATCAATCAACTAACCAGTCCTGGAAATTTTATGCAGGAGTTACATAGTAAACACCTCCTGTGGAGTAGTAATATCATATACCGGATGCTAGCACTGTGCAACTTCATATACGTTATATCATTTAATATGACAGCAAGTTGATGTGTTATGAATTCCTATGGCTATTTTTTTCTCTACTTATTCTATGCATAGTTTTCATTGAAGTGTTCCCAACTTTTTCTCTATCTCCATGGTTCACCCATCCCAATTAATGACTTTTTCTCTGGATTCTAAAAGCAAGCATGCATGAACCCCTATTGGAACACCCGTCACATTGTAATATACTCAGTTGGGCAGTGTATACTGTCTGCCTTGCTCCTTGTAAATGCAGTCACTAAAGGATACTGTCACATTTGGTTGATGATAGTGTTGAGCACCAAGGGGGCAAGAGTAAAAGTGTATATGAGAATAGTCAATGTACCTTTTATTTGTTGCACTTCCGGAATGTTTTTATGCTCACTTTGTGATCTCTCCTTTAATCGTGAGAAAATAAGGTAAAGTAATCACATTTTACTGATGAACATGCTAAGGCCTTGAGAGGTCAAGCTACTTGTCCCAAGTCACTTAAATAGGCTGTGCTTGAATCCAAATCAGATTGGTTCCTAAATACTCTCTCCTTCCATGTTTCACAGAACTTATCAAACATTTTAATGACTTAAGTTTTGGTTCACAAAGTTGGTGTGACTCTAAGTCCAGTATTTCCTTTATTATATTCAGTCTCTTGCTAGATGTGAATTGAGTATTTATAGTCCTAGAACAGGACATAGGAAGCAACCTTTGCTGCCTGAAGAGGTCCACTACAACACAGGTTATTGCTCGAGACATCTTATTGGGTAGCTGTGGCAGCTCTAGTAATGATCCAATTTGTTTCGTCTATTGCCCCAGATTCCCTATCTCCCTCTCACGAGCCCTGGCCACAGGCTGTGTGTGAAAATAATGATATCACTCTGTGTCAAAGAATTGGAAAGTAGCATGAGAATTCCATGTTTGATCTCCTCCCCTGTTTCAGCAGTCAGAGCATCTGCTTTTGTAAAATATAAAAGATTGGTAGGAATTGAAAAGTCAGCCTGTGCCTCTGAGGGACTGTGCAGAGCAAATACTCGGCAAATGTGAGTTGGACACTTCACATGGATAAGAAATAAGTACACTTCCTGTGTAAAGTCACAGATGTCCTAGAGTTAATTTGTTACCACAACATAACTAGACTATTGTGGCTAAGACAGTAGCAATTGCTAAATAACTTGACACCTTCTAAAAGCAATATATCGCAAAGTATTTCTATGTACATATGTGTATCGATATTATATGCCTCTTTCCAAAGAATAAGAGATGTCAGGCATCTACCTTTCTGCCTGTTTTATACAATGAATCTTGGCTGTAGCAGATTTTTTCCCCCCTGACATTCTAAAATGAAAGACCAGTCTGGTGTGGCTCAGTAGTTGAGCGTCCACCTATGAACCAGGAGGTTATGGTTCCATTCCCAGGTGGTAGCCTCAATCCCCGGTGTGGGGCTGCATATGGCAGCCAATCCATGATTCTCTCTAATCATTGATGTTTCTATCTCTCTCTCCCTCTCCATTTCTCTCTCTGAATTTAATAAAAACATATTTAAAAAAAACCAGGTTAACTCTTAGTGATTAGAGAGGAGGAATTTTAACTATTATAATTTCAAACCTGGAGCAAATTTTTACCAGGGAAACCCGGTACAACAATTAGTTTTGCTTAAGAATTGCTGTTGATTATTGGAAACCAGAATCCAAATTATGACCACTAATGTTTTTAAGCACTAGGTATATGGATCTCTGCATTATTTATGTATATCAAATATAGATTTCAATAGTCTTTCTAATATTTGACAGTACTTCTGTATCCTATCATACTTTATGTTTTATTAGCTACATTCAATTCAACAAATAATATTAACTGAGCATCTACTTTGTATTAGGAATATCATTATGGATTACATAAGATAAATTAATGATATTCTAAGATTTTATAATCTAGGAGAATAGTGAGATACATTACAAAGTAATATCCAAAAGAAAATGATACACTGCATAGGGAACATACATGAAGGAAATATAGTCATCCAATGGGAGGAGGAGCATAAGAGAAAGCTTCATTGGGAAGGGGGCACCCCTACTATGAAAAATTGGTAGGAATTGGAAACTACTCAAGGGGAAAAGGAATTTTAAATAAAGAGAATAGCAGAAAGATGCAACATATTATCTTGTTCTGTAACTCAATACCATTATATTATGCCATGCAAGGTATAGACTATCAGGGGGCAGGGTTATAAAGGTCTATTATTTTGTAATCAGATGGAGCCACTAATTTATATATTAGGTAGATCTCTCTTGTGGAAGTATGGAAGAAACTTTGGAAGGCATATTTCTTAAGAAAATGTTTGGCGAGAGAAAAAAACTTTATGAAACACTAAAAAATTCATTGATTTATTTATACCACATTGAGGTTTGTTGCATGATTTATTGAAACCATGTGTTATTCTCAGAACAGATTCACTGGGTAGATATTACAATTACAATCAATCCAAATTATCTCAATTACTTACAATTCTAATAACCTATAAAGTGTTATTCTATACATATGTGAACATTTGGTGAGCCATAATTGAGTGAGTGAGATAGTGTCAATATATGGAAAAGGAAATAGCAAAATCTTGTGAATCTGATCATTGTGGAAACCAACCTGAAAAATAGTTGAATAATTCAGTCTTCTACCAGTTTTTTTTCTAGTCTTTTTTTTAGGTTTGAATTATTAATCCTTTTCTGCTTTTCTAGCTAGACACCACCATATGGATACAAATACCAACATATAAAAATATTTTCTAAGTAGGTAACTCAGAAAAGAATACATTCCATTATGCAATCTTTAAAATACAACTGAGCAAACAATTAGTGACTACTCTTCAGCCAACACTATACATAATGATGTGAAAGCAGGATGAATGCAAACTCACTGAGTAATGTGTTCTCTTCCTTCTAAAAAATTAGAAGGAAATATTGGGTTTATAAAGATAGTTTCCAAGTGCCAGGGGTACAGAACTATATTGAGGTTTCAATGGAGATTATGCTCCAAGAATGGATGGGATAGAGCAGTGATGGCGAACCTATGACACGCGTGTCAGAGGTGACACTCGAACTCATTTTTTTGGGTTGATTTTTCTTTGTTAAATGGCATTTAAATATATAAAATAAATATCAAAAATATAAGTCTTTGTTTTACTATGGTTGCAAATATCAAAAAATTTCTATATGTGACACAGCACCAGAGTTAAGTTAGGGTTTTTCAAAATGCTGGCAAGCCGAGCTCAAAAGGTTCGCTATCACTGGGATAGATGATTTAATACAATCAAGAGTCCAACCCACTGCTTTTCCCCCATGGCAGAGACTGGCTAGTTGTCCCCCAGACTCAGTCCCCTTTCCACCTTGATGCTCCCTTGATAACATTCGCCAGCTTCGCATGCATTTTTTTGCCAAAATGATGGTGGAGTTAAAATCTGTCATTTCTGCCCTTGGCTGATTCAAAAATAAATGAAAATCAAAATCATCACCTGCAGTTATTCACACTCTCATACCCCTTCTCCCAATGAATTGGGTTGATGCAATGGAAGTCAGTGGAGCTCTTGGTGATGTCAGAACCACAATATATAGAAGGAGCTGGTGCCATCTGTGGAATAACCCATGTGATTTTGCATAATCAAGAAATGAACTTCAGTTGGATTAAGTCACTAATATGTGGGGATTTGTTTGTCAAAATAGCTAAGTGTTGTATGCCCTAAGCAATACAATTAGCATAATAGTTAGATGGATGAATGGATCCATCTGTTTCTCAGGACTTTGTGTGCGTGTGTGAGTACAAGTGTGTGTGTGTGTTCATCTGTAGTTATACTAGCGGCCTAGTGCACAAATTCATGCACCTTGAAAGGAACTGTGGGCCACGAGGCTGTGGTAGGCACAGGGGCTCCCGCCACTGCTCTCATGCACTGACAGCGCCGGCACCACTCACACCCACTGAAGGTGAGGAGAGATTGGGGCCAGCACCAGCAGAGGGTGCAAGCGGGGCCCACACCTTCAGTGGGTGCCAGTGGCGGCTGCTGCCCCAAAGCCCCTCAGGAGCAGGGGAATGTGGAGAAGCCCTCAGGGGCAATCAGGGCTGGCAGTTGCCGCTCATACCCACTGATGGTGCCAAGCAATCAGGACCAGTGCCAGGCACCAGCAGTGGGTGCGAGCAGCGGCTCTGGCACTGGTTGTGGATGCGAGCGGGGCCAGTGCTGGCAGTGGGTGTGAGGGGCGGCTCCAGCACCAGCAGTGGGGGCGAATGGGGCTGGCATCGGCAGCAGGTGTGAGCACGGGGCAGGACCGCGGCACACAGGAGCAAAGATTTTTCAATAACCACCAGAGGCTCGCCTCGATGGCAGCAACCGGCTCCCCGCCTTGGTCTGGTGCCCACCGCTCACCTGCTCCACCATCCCGCTATGACCAATGCCCGCCATGTTCCACACATGCCCCTGGTGGCCAGCGCACGTCATAGCGACCGGTTATTCGGTTGTTCCAGTTGTTCCACCATTCAGTCTATTTGCAGGTTAGCCTTTTATTATATAGGATATTTGTATGCATTGTTTTTATATATTCATATATTGCTTTATATATAAATACATATCTATATATAAAACAACTCAACAAGACTAATGTATACATCAAATCTCAATGAATAATGTATTGAGAGAACGTACTATAAATTATTCATTTATATGAAGACAAGACTATTCTTGTATGATTAGTACATTTTCTCCCTGAAAATAGACATATGTGGGAAGATAAATTGTATTCAAACATTTCTTTGTAGAATGTGATGAAGAATGAGGGAGAGTAAAAGAATTGTAGTAAAGGAACAAGAAGATAGATAACCAGTGGTTTCAGGTTGTTAGGGAGGCATAATTACAGAGAGCATGCCAGAAAGATTTCAGGAAAGATACTTTTGTTTTTAAATAAATTGTAATTGATCATATTTTGATAATCAAAAAAAGTAAACACAGCCAAAATGTTGAACAATCAAAATAGAGTAAGGAACACATAAACTTAAGTTTGCAAACCTGTGCAAGCATCTGTAGTGTAAACAAGGAAGTGAGGGCAAGACAGTAGCTGGGTAGAGATGCTATTATGAAAGTGCTATCCTCATGCATGTTACACCAAGAGAGGCAGGGTTGTTCTTTACTTCAATTTTTTATTTTTATGAATCTACTGTGATTTTTTTAAATGTTATCAAATTAATCGAGCTATACTTAAGTTTATTTAATGGATGATTTCTTAGGTCTTTCATATAACAGTAATGAGACATTTTTTTCCTCACTGGGAGGTGAATAGGACAGGTCTCTACCAGAATGTCCCCCTGCACTGTTTTGATGGTGATTGTCTGATGTCCAGAAGTTATTTAAGTCTGGAAGTAAAGCATTTTCCACAGGGATATAGAGAAGAAAGTGGATTAGAGAATCAGTAAGAGCTGAAACAAACAGCACTTGGTGACTGAGTGCATGGCCCTGGCCAAGGAGGGAAGGGACTTGAGACGATGTCCAGAATTTTGACTTGGGTGCCTCGATGCTTGGTGGTTTCATTTACTGGGTGAGGGATCAGAGGAAGAAGAACAGTTCTGGAGAGATAGATGATTGTACTTTTGGACACTATGAAATTCCATTAATTGTGAAATATGTCAGTGTAGGTTTCAAGAAAACCATTTGAAGTAGATATAAAACTTAGAGCAGAAAAGTCTGAGCTGAAAATATGCATTTTTAAGCCACAGAAATGTAAGTGGTAAGCGTAGCAATGGAAGAGGATTTTATCACCTATGAATGCTGTGAGGGTGCTTTTACAAAGTGAGTAGTAAAAAAACCACCTTTTAAGACAGGGGAAGAGCAGCTATAGATTCACAAAGATTAAACATTCAGAGAATACTGAGTGTTGGTAAGGATACAGACCAATGGATAAAAGCAACTCTTTGATAATGCTGATGGAAGAAAAAAAATTGGTACAACTAATTTAAACATGCAATTTAGAATTATAAAGTTGAAAGTATTCATATCATATGATTTCATAATTGTAGCTCTAAGTATATACCTAAATAAATGTTTATATATGTGTATCAGGTGACATACATAAAGACATACATAGCAGCACTGTTTATTAAAAAAGGAGAAAATCCAAGGGTTTAGCTACAAGAAAATTAATAATGTATATTATTTCAATAACATATAATAGTGAAAATGATTACAGTTTCAACATGATCGAATCTCAAATTACAGGTATGGCAAAAGTAGGTCTACCGTTGTGAGTATATGAAACAGAGTTTATTCTCGTGTTACTATTTGTTAATTATTGTATTATTTTCCATACAAACAATTGTAAACCTACTTTAGCTCCACCCTGTGGAAGGGACTCAAGATGATGTCCAGAATTTTGACTTGGGTGTCTTGATGCTTGGTCATAATGAATGAGGAAATAAGACAGAGTAGAATACATATAGTATGCTGTCATCAATGTAAAATTGAAAGCATGCAGAACTTTTAATATGTTGATAGAGATACACATATATAGAAAAATTATAACTTAAAAAGGGTAATAATTACAAAAAAATTAGATAATCTCTTTGCTAGGAAAGAGAAAGATACAAATGAAGAACATATCCTTTTATATGGATGAAACATTCAATGATAAAAGGAAATTTTAAAAACAGAGGCCTGGAACAGATTAACAGCTCTGAGAGGGGAGGCAGATGGGAAGAATCGATGAAAGAAGATGAAGGGATTAGCCCAAGAACATATATGCATAACCCACAGACACAGACAACAAGTGTGGTGATGGCCAGAGGGAAGGGAGGGTGGGGGCTGGATGGAGATGGGAAAAGTGGGGTGGGTACATATGTAATACTGCCAACAACAAAAATAAATTAAATAAAATGGCTATACCAGTTTACATTTCCACCAGCAGTGAATGAAGTCAGCAGTGAATGCAGTTTCCTTTTTCTCCGTAAACTTTCTAACACTTGTAATTACTTGTCTTGTTGATAATAACCATTCTTACTTGTTTGAAGTGATATCTCATTGTAGTTTTGATTTGCATACCTCTAATAGTTAATAAAGTTGAACATATTTGCATACATCTTTGGTCATTTGTATGACTTCTTGGGAGAAATTTCTCGAAAAATTAAGAATAGACTTACCATATGACCCAGTAACCCCTCTTCTGAGCATCTATCCCCCAAATTAGAAAACATTTGTTCTCAAAAATATATGCATCCCTATGTTCATTGCAGCATTATTCACAGTGGCCAAGAAATAACCAAAGTGTCCTTTGATAGGTGATTTCTTCTATTTGGCTGTGTTTACTTTTTTTGATTATCAACCTATTTCTTAGCAACCTGTGCTATTTCTTTGTCACCTGTTCACTCAGCTCCTAACACATATCTAACTCACTCTTGAGGTTAACCTAAGAGTATACAATTTTTTAAAAAATATATTTTTATTGATTTTATAGAGGAAGGGTGATGGAGAGAGAGTTAGAAACATCAATGATGAGAGAATCATTGATCAGATGCCTCCTGCACACCCCCTAATGGGGATAGAGCCTGCAACCCAGGCATGTGCCCTTGACCGGAATTGAACCTGGGACTCTTCAGACCACATGGCCAACACTCTATCCACTGAGCCAAACCGGTTAGGGCTAAGAGTATACAATGTTTAAAAATCTTTATATATACAGCCATGAAGATAACAGCTGCATAAATCAGTGATGATTATTGGAATGCTTTACAAAGGAACTACCGAAACATACTCTGGGAGTTCAAAGAGATAAGCACACCCATTTGAAAAGGCAAAACTGTAAGCTCTGAAATCACAGCTTTTCCCAACAGTACTTTGAAGAGAGTTTTTTACTTAAATATTTCTGAGGGTGGCAGCAGAAACTTGGCATGAAGAGGCTCAGAAACCATCCTCTATTATTTGATCTACACTGAGAATTATTTTACCTTATAATATATGCCTCCCAGAATTCCTCCCCCAAAAATATATTGGGAAATTTATAATAAAATATATATACAATATAGAACAAAGGTAAAAGGGAGTGACTGTTTAGAGGAAAGAGGGGAAAATGTTTAAAAAGATGTGAGAAAATTACTGTAATTAAATATTAAATGTTCAGTGCCCATGCTGAGTGTGAACACTTTGTAAGAACATTTGTTTACAAGAGCTCTCCCGTGATTGCTAACCATCCTGTCAAACCCTCCGCAATCGGTTATGTGGGAAGCCTGGCTTACTCTGTACTATCTAAGTCAGAGTGCAAGGGCTAATGGATCAGGCAGTAGGATCTGGCTGTTCGTCCTGGATTAGTTTGGGTGACCTTTGTGCTTTTGAGCAAATTAGCATCTTTCTGAGCCTCAGTTTTCTCTTTGGTCAACCGTGGTTGTATGGCAGCATAACCACGTAAATTCTTCTCATCCTTAGCAACCTATGCACAGTCTTAATCAGTACATATTAAGGGTGTGCAAACATTTTGGTCGGAGTTGCAGGGAGGCAATATTGTAGCCTCAGAGATCGCACAGTCTCTGTGACAACAACTCAACCCCAACCAACGTTGTAGAGTAAAAGACGCCATAGTCAATGCCTCAGCAAACAGGCCTGGCTGTGCTCCAGTAACATTCTATTTATAAAAAAAGCTACAGGCTGCATTTGGCCCTTGGGCATTGGTTGGCTAATTCCCGGTATATATTAACATACCATTAGTTTTCTGTCAAGTGTTGGGTCAAATCTGGATACAGACCTAAACTTGAATAAAGTGGCCAAGGAAAATGAACTCACAAACAATGCTAACTTGGGGGTTGAAAAAGAGCCCGAGTTTGTTTTACTTGCTCATTTATGCCCAAATTATCTACCAATCTGCTTGCTCATGGGGTTTTTGATGTTTCCTTTCATCTTGCTGGATTGAGATTCTGGGTGGATAGGAAGACATGGCAGAGAGACACTGCCAGTATGCTCTCTGCCTTAGACTATACCTTCAGTGGCACCCAGCGCCTACCGTTAGGTACCCACAGTAAAGTGGCGGATGAAAATCACCTGTAAAATGCGATCAGTGCATGCAGGAGGTTTCCCAAGGAAGTTTTCTTCAAAAGCAAGCTCTGCTCTGACCATTTACAATGAATCATGGGAAGGGTGGGAGCAAGGCAATTTAAAGACAATCTATCACTTTGGTGTTTGGTTTCTTGTCTTTTTCATGCTTGTTTCTTTCTGGCTCTCGCCCATGGGCTGCTTAAGAAACTGCCGAGACTAAGCGGTTTTGAAGTACTCCGCGGGGCTTTCCACATTAGGAAACCGAGCAGCAGAAGGGCCCGATGTTCCTGTCCAGAGTTGATCATTTGTCAGGTATCAGGAGTAAATACAGAAAACACATAAACCCATAGTTAAAGAATTTTTTAAATTGATTTTTTAGAGAGAAGAAGGGGGAGAGAGAGAGAGAAAGAGAAACATTGTTATTGACTGATATTCTTCTTGCTGTTGAGAAAGAAACATCAAGCCCTGACCTGGAATGGACCCCACAACTTGGGTAATGCGCCCTGACCAGGAATTGAACCCGCCACCTCCTGGTGCAGTGGACAACGCTACAGCCAAACCAGCCACACTGGGCAGGGCTAAACCCATATTTAACAGGCATAACTGGACACTAATCTATAGCGTAACTTTCTTTGAAATCCATTATTGAACTACCATTCTATCTCTGCGTTGTTTTGTTTATTCAAAGAAAGCACTGAAAATAATGGTTCTAGGAAACAATTAGCAACCTTTGTTCAGTAAATTAAATCTCAGCATTAAAAAACAAATGAATAAATTATAATATAGTAAGACTCAGTAGAGATATGACAAAGAGTAGATAAGACCTAAGCTCTCATTAATACTCTTACGGAGTTTATCCAAAACGCTTTACAATTTTCAAACCAAATTCTGATTAAAGAGTATAGCCCAGGTTATCTACCTAAGGGCATTTTGACTACCAGTAACTTTTAGTTACCAGAAATCTTTTTTTTTTAACTGGCAGATTTTCACATCTATCACCCATTGGCTTTTAAAAAATCATTCCCAAAATATAAGATGATGATGTTGTAAGGATTATCTCTCTCAGGTAATGCAGCCCTACTTTAAAGATTTAGGATGTTTAGTCTTTATAGCATTTTGTAAGAAGGCCCATTAGTCTATGCTCTTCCCTGCAAAACTCACTTATTCTACCTTACATAATTTATACTGTTGTTAAGTATTTATTGACTGATATTCCTTCTCGCTGTTGAAGATTTATCGCCCCAACACTCAGGAGTTCAGCATTCTTAGAGTAATAGTAAAGAAAAAGTTAATGCACTAGAACATTTTATAAGACATATACATCACTCTGCACAATCAGTGTTTGGGGGATCCTTCTTTTATGAAGTCCTGTCTTACAAAATTCTCTTTGAAGGCTATTTCACACAACAGGTTCCTTCCCAGAAGTCACCTTTTTGGTATAAGATGAGGCATTTTACGCGCTAGTCATCTCCCCCCATCTTTGTTCTCCCTTGATGATCCAGATTAGCATTTGCTTGTAAATACTTTAATCCAGACTGTGTAATTATTCACTCCTCAGTTGTGGCCCATGGGGTCTACAATTAGCCTCCCCAAATGAACCGGTGGAGTCCTAGCACAAAGGAATTTTGAACAAGTGCAAAAAAAAAGTGTGCTTCAAAAGGAATAAGCCAGTCAGAGAAAGACAAAAAAACTATATGGTCTCACTAGTATGTAGAATCTAATGAACAAAATAAACTGATGAACAAAACAGAACCAGAGGCATGGATACATGGAACAGACTGACATATATCAGAGGGGAGGGAGATGGGGGGATTGGATGAAAGAAGGTGAAGGGATTGGCCAAAGAACATATATGAATAGCTAATGGACACAGACAATAGTACTGTGAAGACCTGGGGAGCGGGGAGGAGAAGGGGGAGAGGGTCATTGGGGAGGGGGAGGGAGCTCATCTATAATATTTGCAACAAAGATTAATAAAAATTTTTTAAAAGATAAATTAAAAGAAGAAAAGCTTTGGAAAAAAACAAAAGCAGATTCATTAGCTTTGGGGTACAGTAATGAGAAACAATACTCATTGGGGGCAAAGTATGAAAAACTCTATAATAAATAGCCGGAGCTACACATGACCTCAACATATCCCCAGATAAGTACAAAAAAAAAGGGTTGCACTAAATATGTGAAATTGTGAAATTGAAATCCTGAGCCAGTGTGTTTGTGAGCATCCTTTTCTGTATAATAGCAAATAGGAAAGGTGTCCAATACCTTATTCTTTTTCGTCGGGACCAAAAGCTGACAGCCTTTTAAAAATATATGTTTTTATTGAATTTTTTTTTTAGAAAGAAAGAAAAGGAGAGGGAGAGAGAGAGAAACATTGATTGGTTTCCTTCTTTACACGCCCCAACTGGGGACCGAACATGCAACCTGGGCATGTGCCCTGACCAAGAATCAAACCAGCGACCTTTCAGTGCACAGGATGATGTTCAACTAACTGAGCCACACCAGCCCGAGCTGACAACCTTTTGATACAGTGTGGGAAACCAGAGGGCAGAGGCCTGGAGTTAGCTTGAATAGCAAAGTCAGTTGCATGTGTCTTTGATCTATAGAGCTAAGTGTGGAGTGAGAGCTTCCCAGAAAGTGTAAGGAAGGAGATACAAATGCACAGGCAAGTGTGAGATACCCTGTAGAAATTGCAGATTTGGCATGCTGACTTCTATTAAGGAACTTATAAATTCCTACTGCTAATCTGAATGAGCAAGTTAAATCTATTTATAGAAATTGAGATGAATCACGTTTAAGTTGCCTGCATCTCTGTTGTCTCATCTGGCACAGAGAAATAATATCAATGGCCTTACCTACCCCAGTGGGCATCAGAGATAATGGATTTGAAAGTAATTTAGATTGAAATCAAGGAAAAATTGATTTAGTGGTCTTCAAAATGGGATGAGAAAAAGTAGAAATATATGCACATATATTTATATACTAGAGGCCCAGTGCATGGGATTTGTGCACTGGTGGGGGCAGAGGCCTGCGGGGATCGGCCCACTGGGGGAGCAGCCACACATCCCGGTCAGCCGAGCGGCACTCCCCACTGTGGGAGGGCACTGACCACCAGGGGGCAGCTCCTGAGTTCAGTGTCTGCCCTGTGGTGTTCAGTGGGCATCATCGCGGCTGGTCGACTGGTCGTTCTGGTTGTTCAGCCATTCGGTCACTGAGCTTTTATTATATAGGATGCTTCATCCTTCAACATATACAATTTGTATATTTTAGAATACTAATATATTTAATAGAACATATATATAATATATAAATATACACATATATATGTCAGAGATACCTGCTCAGAAAATATAATAATAATATGTCTTCAAAGGTCTTTGAAACTACTATGCAATTCCACCATCAGGTTGCCACTAGAGTCAGGAATACGTTGACTGAGTTGGAATTTTATATGTTCATTTACAAAGACTTAAAGATGTTTACTGGGTCAGCATTATGGAATTCTAGGAAAAGTCCCACATGCACTCTAGTGGTATTTCTCAAATTCTCACCCCCGTGCACTTCACCTTCAACCTTAGTGGTGCCCATGACAAATTCTCTCCAGGAGAAATCAGGTTACTCCGGCTGGCAGGCTGCTTTCCTTCGATTCTCTCAGCAATCTCAGCCTGTCTCTTCCTCCCTTCTGCTTCTGCCCACGCTCCCTCAGCTCGGCTTTTTCTCCATCACTGACTTGGGAGCACAGCTGTAAACCTGGCCACATATTTGCTTTATTCCTTCCTCCATCCCTGACCTGCACGGTATGGATGCCACCATTCCTTCTCTGTTTCTTTTCTCCCTAACACTAAGCTCCCTCTTATTCTAATGACTGTCAATACACTTAACGTATTATTTATACGTGTCCCTGGCTCAGACAACATGGGTCATACCTAACATTTTCCAGTGTTGCCCACAGAACCATAACACCTTCCAGCAGAGAAGACAGTGACCCATAGATAGGACGGCCCTGAAGATTGCTGCGAAAAAAGTCAACTACAGAAGTACAATAACAAAAACTGTAGTCCAGGCCCCAGTATAAAGCCAGCAGTAAAAACAAAACAAAACAAAACAAAATAGTTATGTATTTCTTTGCCTGTGAATAATGGATGCTTCAGGCAAAAGCAGAAGTTGGGGAGTGGGGGTGGGGAGAGGAAATTTAGAATCCCTCACTTCTGCTAGACAATTGCTCCATTAACAGATATAGTGAAGAGGAATATAGGTGGTGTGAAGATACAGCAACATCTGAAATCCAAGCCTATGTGAGTGCAACTGTGGCTTGGCTGTGCCCATGACTGACAGATCCTTGCTGGGACAGCAGCGTTGCCACCTGCCTTTCAAATGAAAAGCGTCCCCCGGGACTTCTTGTCAACCCCTGGCACTCTGACACTGCCGCCTGCCAGAGCGTGGACTTGCCCAGGCAGCCTGGCCTCTGTTGAGTTAAAGGCACTGCGTACAGATTTCTGAGGGGAGGGGTTAAGATAGGTTTTGCTCTGAATTATGTGGGGCAAGGAAGTCCCCAGCTGCTCTTCCTCTCAAATGAAAAAAAACCATATAATCCATTTCATAGAGCTGATACTTTCCTGCCTCGGCTCCCACCAGGCTAGAGATGGGCAAGGCGTGTCTCTTTTTGTCATGGGGGTCTTCCTTTATCACCATTCCTCATGAATAACTTCTGATTAAAAAGTATCAGAATACTAATGATTACATTTCAATTTTAGTTACAAAATAAGTAATTTCTTACAGAATTTCCATCAATCCATCAAGCATATATTAGGTTTATTGCTACTGAAAGTTTTGTAAGCAGTAGATAAAGAGTAGCACAAAACTAGTGAACTGCGCACGCGCGCACACACACACACACACACACACACACACACACAGCAGACACCACATCTTTGAAAGGATACGTTATTAGAAACAAGCACAACTGTAGAATTGTTGTTATATATACTCTACCACCAAGTTCATACATAAAAGGTATTGGAAGTGTTTAAATGGAGGAAGACACAGTGGAGGATTTCTGTGTGAACATGGCCACTGGTTGTTAAGAAAGACTACCAAGTATTGGTTACCATAGGCATTTTAGGAGAAGGGGGCTGATTACTCAGTAAAAGTCCATTCCAATGATAGGCCCTGTATTCTCAGTCTTTTGAAAGAGTTTCTTTTATCTACCACACATAAGCTTTCCATGTATGCCTATTTCTAAATATTATAATTTTCTGACAAATTCATTAAAAATATGCATCTTGCTTTAGGATTTGGGCAAGCGAAAATTTTCAGTGATAGTGCACTTCACTCTATAGCAAACTTGCTCTTAGTTATTAAATATGTTAAAAATCGTTTGTGATAAACTATACAGAACCCAAGCAATTTAAATTTGTTTTCCTAGCTTTTTATCAATATTGTTTTGAAGTTTATTCATCAGGAAAACCAGTAATTGGCATAAGTCAATCTGTAAATGTTTGCTTCTGTTTTGTTTGCTAACGTAGCAGTCGTTGGTGGAGAGAGTAAGGGCACCACACAAGTAGTGAAGGACTCATTCAGCAATTCTGTCAAGTTGAGCATGAAATTTGCAAACGCTTTTGCCACTGGAGCTAACTTTGGAAAATGAAATTCTCTAGCCTTTTCCCCATAGGCACTGATCTGAAAACAGAAAATAAGGCGCAGGAATTTTTGATAAGTGAGTCACTGCTGGTTGCCTTTTATGATTCTGTCACAAAATATGACTAATTAAAAATATAGAAAACACACTACAGAAATATACATCACCTGTCACCCAAGTTATTTTGCTTCAAGCACTGTTCTAAATGCTACAAATGCATTAACTCATTTAATAAAACATTACTCTTATGATATAATCCCTCATTTACGAAGTTGAGGAAGTTGAAGAAAAGAGACGTCCTGTGCCTTATTTAAGAAAGTGAAGTATAACATAATGCCTCTCAGGTAGCACTTGCGGACCCATTTAGATTTCAGTCTCTATAACCCTGTTTTGTCTTTTAGCGTTCCAATCTTCTTCATAGAGGGGTACCATTAATATGTCGACTGCTGTTAACCTTTATCTGCATTAGCTAATTAAGAATTCTAATTGACTGTTACAATCCTTCTTAACATGATTTCATAAGCGTTTTCAAAGTTATTACATGGTCTTGGTAAACATTTCAATGATTAGATTATCCTCAAATGATTGCATGAGCCAAGCTTAATTGGCAAAGAGTTGTTGAATTTTCACAATTAAAAAACAATGTTGCTTCAATAAACATATTTTTTTGGCATAAAGATTTTTCTTCATTTCAGTTTGTTTCCTCAGGAAAGATTCCCAGACTGAGAATTGTTAGATCAAAGTATTAATACTGGTTTGAATCACAGACTGACAAAATGTTTATTTCAAAGGAGATGTCCTAATTTACACTTTTACAATATGTTGACATTCTTTTTTATTATCTTTTCTTCAAGGAAAATATGTTCTAAGCTCTTCCACAGAATATCTTTAATGATTATTAGAGGTAACAATGATTTAATGATTTTTTTCAAAGAGTAGAGTTAGATAAGACAGTCTGTGAATGTCTTTTGGAATTATTACTACACCTGAATGATCTACATGATGCTAAATAAATAGTAGCCTTATAGCTCAAATGCCCTTGTTCTGGACTCTGAAAATATTCTTATCCCAAATTCTTTTCCCCTTCCTTTACGTTAAGCACAGGTGCTTCAAAACAAAACAAAACAAAACAGTATACGCACTATTCTTTAACAATCTTAACACTGTTGAGCAGGTATTTACTTTTAAAACAAACCTGAGCAATTTTTATAGACTTGTGTTGTCTTGTATATGGTTCCTTTTGAGCACTCTATTACATATGTATTATTGACCCATTAATATTTCTCCTAGCGCTTGCTTTATAACTATAGTTAATCTCTGACAAAATTAATAAAACTGATGAAACCCCAAAGACAGACTGATCAGAAAATAAGAGTACAAGCTATCAATTATAGGGATAAGAGAGGCAAAACCACTGTAGATTTTACATACATTAAAAGGATAATTAGGGAATATGATGCACAACTTTAAGTCAATAATATGGACACAAACATATTGTAATATTTTCCCACTTGTCTGGATATTTGCGTGCTCAGATGTGTAAAGAAGACCATTTAAGATTTTAAGCAAGGGAGAAAACCATGCATTACTATATAAAAAAGGCAAATAAAATGCAAAAAACATTTTGGAGAAAATATCTGCAATATAGTGACAACCTAAGGAGTGTTAGTCCTAATAGGTAAATATCTTTTGGCATCAATATAAAATAATAAACATTCCTATTAGGAAAAAAATAAAATTTCAAATGGAGAAGTATAAAATGCCCAATAAAAATGCATGTGTATATACAGAAATATACATAATAATCAAGCTCACTGTTAAGTGTATATAAAGTGTTTAAGATCTGAAATAAAATATTCAGCTGTCACCTTCTCCAGACTATTTTTAAGGGAAATAGATATCTAACACTAGAAAGGTTTTAGATAAACATACTCATGCATGCAGCAGACACTTAGTGGATCAAATTTAGAAGGTCTTATGTATCTGATAGCATGTGTCACAGCTCTTTAAAAAGGTATTTAGGCCATGACCAGGTTGCTCAGTTGTTTGAAGCATTGGCCCATACACCAAAAGGTCATGGGTTCCATTCCAGGTCAGGGCACATGCCTAGGTTGAGTGTTCAATCCCCAGTCATGGCTCATAGAAGAGGCAACAATGACTGATGTTTCTCTCTCTCTCCCTTCCTTTCTCTCTAAAAAATCAATATAAACATATCCTTGAGTAAGGATTATATATTTTTTAAGTACTTAGACATTTGACCAAAAAATTCTTCTTTTAACATTGATGTAGAAAATTGTTTACCACAGCATTAATTTCATGAAATATTTGTCACAGAAATGACTAATAATACGGAATTGGTACATTACATTATACATATACAAATACATTCATAGTCAAATGTTAGAAATAATTCTATAGAATACATAATAAAAGAAAATTTCTCAATGTATATTAATTAAAAAAATAAAGCAGCACATACCATGTAATCTAAGTTTTTTGAATAGTTATTTGAAGAAATCTGAAAAGTTAAAATAATGCTTACTTCTAGCTAATATTTTAGGTGAGTTTCATGCAACTGTGTGGATTCTCTATATTATGCAAATTTCTATAATAAACATTTATTACTTTTATGAACAGTATAGAAAACAATAAAAGTGATTTTCTTAATAAAAATATCTGCTTAGCATTCTTCTTGCTTGCTTATTCTTTGTTTACTGGTTGGCTGATAGTAGATGATGTGTTTTTAATTTAATGTAATAAAATGTACATGCCTTGGGGCATTTCATTTTATGATTTTTCACCCATGGGGCCATTACTTCCTTGTTAAGTGTCTTCTCTCAGAAAGAGCAGTCAGCAAATATGCTGAGAAATGCCTTCCCTAAGTAAACAGAAGGAGAGCAGGGGAAGCAGCTCCTGGGCTGAAAGGCTCCATTTGGGAATTCTGCTACAAGGTCTCCAGGTTCCTGAAGATGTGGTGCAACACGTTTACAATTGGAACCCAAAGAGGATAAATCATCATTCTGTCTCCCCAAAGGGAACGGTGCAATTTCTTCCCACTGCCCAGGTCTGGAGGGCACAGGGAAAAAATTCAAGGAGTCTGTGATGGCTGCATCCGACTGCCAGACTGCAGACTCTGCTGATGAGCAACCGTGCCACAACAGGCTGGCCTGTGGAACTCTCTGAACCTCGGTATTCTCATTGGAGAACACATGAGCATGCTGGTTTTTAATTTGCAGGATTTTGTGAAGATTAAAATGAAAATGTTGAAAGCACCAGGCTTTGTATTGTGTTGCATTGTGGTAGGTGTCATATTATGGCATTTTTCAGAAAGCCTGAAACCATGTAAAATTAAGTGTTGTTTTTGACAATGACACAGTCACCTCTTGTGGTCCAACTACTTACTATATATGTCTATGTAAATTTGTGAGAATTACCTGGGTTCAGTGGTTGAGCATCGATCTATGAACCAGAAGGTCTCCATTTAATTCCTGATCAGGGCACATGCCCAGGTTTTGGGCTTAATCCCCGTTGGGGGAATGCAGGAGGCGGCCTATCAATGATTCTCTCTTATCATCGGTGTTCCCATCCCTCTCCCCTCTCCCTTCCTCTCTCTGGAATCAGTGGAAACATATTTAAATTTGTGAGACTACTTTTCTCTTGTGCCTCCGGAGAAACAGTCTCCTGACTTTAAAGCCATGTGTATATGGTGCTAACATGAGACTGTGATTTTACATTACAGTTCAATATATCTCCTGAGAGTCTTCTCAATTAGCCATTCCATTAGTAGTTTAGATTAGGCATTTCTAAATATGTTTGCTAAACAAATTTCAGAGTGGCATATAATGGCACTGCCCCAGGCAAAACCTTTGATTGATATTTCCATTGCACTGACTTTCTCTTATTTAACTCAATAACTTTCTGTTTATATGGTGTTAGTTTCGTGATGGGAAATTACATTTTTTAAAATATGGTGACAAACCTGTCAGGCAAAAATATATATATATATATATATATATATATATATATATATATATGTGTGTGTGTGTGTGTGTGTGCATATTTAAGCCTGTTTGGTTCTCAAGATCACAATCCACTATGAACACTTGAAGGGATAGATCTGGCATAGCGTTTCAACAGAACACACATGAGCTCTTACACAGTCTGGCGAATGTCCTGAGTGGTCAGGACGGTCTGCACAAGGATGAAACCTCAGCTTGACCCTGAGCCAGGAAACACAGTTCTCTCTGTGATGTGCACGAGTGTGAGTTTGTTTGGATACGGCCTCATTGAAATGCTCACGCTGTTCTGCTTGCAGTTGGAATGTGCATCGGAGTGACAGCCAACTCGTCCGTGAAACTTGATGCGGAGAGTTGCATGTCAGGGCTCTCCCCTGGAAATGGGAAGTGGAATGTGTTTATAGTTTATGGGGGAAGATGGAGGGCAGATACCTCGACCCAAACATTCTATAAGGATCACTTCCATATGTCCACTTGTTTATTCACTTGTTGACAACGATTAGGACCTACTAAGCGCCAGACACTGTATAGGCTTACCTTAAATATATATATTTTTAATTTTTATTGATTTTAGAGAGAGAAGAAAGGAGAGGGAGAGAGAGATAGGAACATGATGAGAGTGAATCATTGATCAGTTGCCTCCTGCATGCCTCTTACTGGGGATCAAGCCCACAACCCGGGCATGTGCCTTGACCTGGAATCGAACAGTGACTCCTGGTTCATAGGTTGACGCTCAACCACCGAGACACGTTGGCCAGGCATAAAAATCTTTCTTAATGGCATAGAATAAAGAATTAATTGTCCTTTAAAAAAATAATGTCTTTGTTTACTTAAGCTTTGCCTAATGACCCCAAAGTTTTGTGAGGTGGAATTTGGCTTCACCTAAACATAATTTTACCTGCTTAAATGGATAGAAAACAAAGACTAAAAAGAGCGGGTTAAGAATAATATAAGAAGCAATTTCCTCAATCCCTCCACTATGAATATGTACTAGACAGATGATAGGTGATAGATGGGTAGATATTTGTATTAATAAAGTTTCTCTGTACTTTTTATCAGCCAGTCAAGACTGGGCCTGTCTACATATTAACACAGATGCCATGAGGAAGAGATTTTACAATTTGGGCTGCAGATACTGTTGCCAAGGAATCCCCTCAAACTCCAGGGGCTCCCGCTGTCGGAAGGACATCTGTTTGATTCAGACCTCGCACACAAAACACAACTCTGGTAGGAGGCGTGCAGAATTGCTAACATCGAAAACAATCCTGTGCACGAATATCTGAACAGGGGTAGCTCTTCTCTGGAAAGAGAGGTGTGATTTATTCTGCTTCAGGAATAAATGTGTTGGGACATAGATTTTGTGATACAGAGGCTCAGAGCAGGCAGGAAATTTTGAAAGACAAGCCCGTTCTATTATATCTTGCAAACCTAGAACTGTTTTCTGGTTTTGCTTTGGTTTTTTTGTTTTGTTTTGTTTTTTTCTTATTTTAATCTTTTCCCTGTTTGTTTGTTTTTTAAGGTCTTTAGGGTAAAAACAGAAGACTGTTGTGGATTCAAATGCTCAGGAATGGAAGATAATAAACACAAGGAAAGAATCAGTAACTATCAGGGCTGCCAGCTGACATCCATACTACCTGTAAGAGAATCTACCTCAGCCCCCTGTGATTTTTCAACATATTGTTTCCTTGTAAGAGTCACAGGGTCTCCCAGGTAGAAGAGGGCAAAGGGGATCAATGGTGACAGAAAGAGACTAGACTTTGGGTGGTGAACATACACAATATACAGATGATGTATTATAGAAGTGTACACCTGAAGCCTATATAATTTACTAACCAATGTCACCCCAATAAATTCAATAAAAATAATTTTTAAAAAAGAGTCACAGTGTCTCGTTTTTAGCTTCCATCGTGCTTTTAATGTGGGCAAAGCAATTACTAAGTCACATGCTTTTCTTTGTACCATTCCTCACAATTTTAACAGCTAATATGAAATGCCAAACCACCACTAATTGAAAATTGATTTTTGGAATCAATTAAACAGCCAGCTCAGTTGAGAAGAACACATGGAGAAGTTTCATCAACTGCCTCTGTCCCCAGCGGAAGTCAGTTAAATTTCTCTGGCCAGTGCCTACATTGTACTTCTCAGCTCTCTCTTATAATCGTAAGGACAAATTGCAAATTTATTGATTGAACCTGGAGAAATAACTTAACCAGGCAGATTTTAATTTCAGGGTTACCACTAAATAAAATTCATTACAGTTTTGAAAGAATAATGCAAGTCAAATTGTATTAAGTTATGGCCAAAAAAGAAATATTTAAGTATGTCTTATCCTTTCCATTTCTAACCCTATGAATTTTATGATTTTTAGGTATCAGACTAAATGGTTCGCATAATAGTCCTAAGGTGTGAGCTTTAGCATTCCAATTTAACGGATAAGAAAAATGAGGGGGATCATGTGATGAGGGCTCAAATCAAGAAAGGTTCATCCCCTTTTGATATACCAGACTTCCAACTACAATATTTATTCTTTGTTGAGAATTACTGTTTCCACAGTCTGTACGAAGTGTTTTATATGCATTATCTCATTTAATGTTCACATAAACTCTGTGATGTAGTTCCAATTACATCCCATTATCTTCTGGATGATAAACCTGAAGCTTAGAGAAGGAAATTAATATCCCCAAGGTCACGTGGCTAGTGAAGTGAAGGGTGGAGCCAGAGCTTCCCCAGCCTCTGACTCTGCATCCTTCATGCTCATCCACTAGGCTGTGCCATTGCCACTATTTTATCTGTGCTTGAAAACAGAGTTCAAATAGATTGCTATTAATAATACAATGGGCATGTGGACACTGAGAAGCAGTAAGGAAGGTAAAGTGAATGATGGCACATGAGTACTGTAGTTTAGCCTGGAGAAAGACATACAAAAGCGAAATCAAATTCCCCAGAGTGCTGGGGTCCTCTCTGTCTGTTGGGGTGGAGGCACATGTGGCTGAAGGGGTGGGCGGAACCAAGGCTCTGGGTTTTCTGGTGAACTCTATTCTGCTTCTTCATGTCTGTTTACATGTGGGGTGACATAGACATATAGGGCTGTGTAGAGCAGAGAGGAATTAGAGCAGATCTTGCCCACTCACCTAGTTGCAGAATGAAAAAGAGATTTCCCTTTGGGTCAGGCCTTGCTAAGTGTGTCCATGAAGCATAAGTGGAGCTTCCTCCATAGAAGCATCCTATATTTTACATATATACACATATATATGTATCTACATGTTATTATATATAATGTATGTGTTATATATATGTGTATATATATAATATGCACAACAAACTTTTAGATAAAAATAAACACAATAAATAAATACTTAGGATATACATATATTATATATATAATCATATATAATATATGTATGTCATATATATACATATATACACTGAGTGGCCAGATTATTATGACCACCCCATCAGTACTTCGTTGAGCCACCTTTTGCCTTCAATACTGCAGCAATTCTTCTTGGCATTGACTCCACGAGATGTTGAAAGGTGATGCGAGGAATCTGACACCATGCCTGATAAATAGCACTGTCCAGTTCTGTGAGATTTGATGGTTGTGGAACCAGCTGCCTGATGTGTCTTTTAACTTCGTCCCACAAATGCTCAATTGGATTGAGACCTGGTGATTGTGGGGGCCACCTAAGCAAGGTAAAGTCTCCCTCATGTTCTTGAAACCACTCCTGCACAATACAAGCACCGTGGCATGGCACATTGTCTTGTTGGAAGAAGCCATCTCCATTGGGATACGCCATCAACATGATAGGATGAACTTGATCAGCAACGATACTTAGGTATGTTGTGCTATTCAGACGTTGTTCCACACGAATTAAAGGGCCCAAGTCATGCCAGGAAAACATGCCCCGAACCATAACACTGCCCCCACCAGCTTGAAGGGTTGTACTCATGAATGTGGGGTGCATGCTTTCATGCTGTTTCTGCCAAATTCTCACTCTGCCATCTGCATGATGCAACAGGAAACGTGATTCATCGGACCACATGACCTTTTTCCAATGCTCTACTGTCCAATCCTTGTGTTCCTGTGCGAATTGGAGACGTTTTATCTTAGTAACTGCAGACAGCAAAGGTGTTCGAACAGGCTTTTGGCTTCCATATCCCAAAAGATGCAGTGAACGGCTAAGTTGTCTACAAACGTCAGGTGGTCATAATAATCTGGCCACTCAGTGTGTGTGTGTGTGTGTGTGTGTGTGTGTGTGTGTGTGTGTGTATGCCATACCAAACTTTTTTTTTAAATCCTCACCCAAGAATATTTTTCTATTGATTTTTAGAGAGAGTGGAAGGGAGGGGAGAGAAAGATTGATATGAGAGAGACATTGATTGGTTGCCTCCTGCATGTGCTCCAACCAAGGCAGGGAACCAAACTGCAACCTAGGCATGTGCCTTTGACTGGGACTCCAACCTAAGACCATTTGGTGTGCTGGCTGGTGCTCTACTACTTAGCCACACTGGCCAAGGCTGAAATAGCAAACTTTTAGATAAAACACACAATAAATAAGTAATCAGGATATATCCTGAATATCCAAGACCTTGCAATACTGGACTGAATTTTCTGCTTCTCCCCCAGAGACTTTATCATTTGGAGTCAAAGTATTCTCTAATGGCAAAGTTCAAGACAGAGAATTCATGAATGTATACCCTGCTGCCAGATATGAAAGAAGGAAGGGAGAGAGGAATGGAGTGAGGGAAGAATTTCCTGAAAAACAGCTCCCTAAGGCATTGAAATGGCGCTGTTTCCAAGAAGATGCCTAGGCTGCTAGGACCTTCATCTGCAAAGACTTCTCAGTGGCCTGGCTTGGGTCCCAACATGTGTGCATACCCAATTGTTCAGAAATCTATTGAGCGCAATCCACCAATGTGAAATCCTCTTGACAAGATGTCTGAGATACAACAATATCATGAGTTTAACTTTCTTTTAAAAATGTCCATCTCTCTGATGCTTAATCAGATACAGTAAAGACAGGCACAGCCTAACTTCGTAGGATAATTTAATGTGAGGTAGACAGAATGCCAGCTAGCCGATCACTCTGAAGAGACAGAGAACAAGACCTCCTTCTCTCAGCCTCACTCTCAAGATCCTGTCATTTCTACCCCACGGAAAATAGAAGGCAGTTCTCTTGAACACTGTAGCGATGCACTTTGGAAGCCAGATGAGGTTCAACCCAAATACAGGTCCTGCCAATGATTCTACTTTGACATACCAGGCCAGGCACGCCACTGAGCCTCACTTTCCCAAGCTGTTCAATGGACATAAATTGACTGACGTTCCAAGGTTAGTGTTCATGCATAAGTGGCTCACCCTGCAGGGCCTGGAACATAAACAATCTCAGAAAATGCTATTTCCTTCTGCTTTGCTCTCATTTTACTTGTTATTTTTGTTTTGTTTTGTTTACAAAAGATTGTGTGTTTGTTAGTGGCTGTGCTGGTATATTCCACTGATTCGGTCAGGGTAGATTTTGAATTATACTCTAACCACATCTCATGTTGCATTTGGGATCACATGGAACACTTGGTGTGTGGAAGGGAAGCTTGGAGGGCTGCCTGGTGACGACACAGACTGGAGGCTTCCCTCAGGTTGACTAAACTTTAGAAGACAAGCTTCTTCCAGACTTTATGCCTCTGATCTTCCTTTATTGTTTAGAGCATTGACTTCAGAAACTTGAGATGGCAAATCTTTGCTCTTCCCCTTTGAGATGTAAATCTTTGTAGAAAGTTTCTTGCCAGTTTTGCCAGCCAGGAAAGTCTTTCTCAAGGACCTGGGAGCCATTTTCTTTGCAATGTAATTATCAAGGAAGTTAGCGCCTTGGTCTCCCAGCTTCTGTCAGAGGCTAGGAGCCCCACTTGTAAAACTACCTTCCATCATGAAGATATGAGAAAAATGGGAAATTTGTTTTTCCTTTGGGTTAGGCTAATTGGCAAATACAGATGGTCTATGATCCCCTATGGAGCTGGGTGTTCAGACTTGGTCTATGTTTTTTCTCCTTCTATTAGCAATAGTATTAAAGTAAAATCAGCTCTTGTCTACTGATTTTGTCTGGTAGGATTTTTTTTCTTTAACAATGAATAGATAATTTTTTGCACATTGATGAATCATTGTGAATGAATATGCTCCTTTAATGATTTACCCATATCTGTATACCTGTAAACTTAGACAGAAAGACTATAAACATGATATTGAATGGTCTCTCACTCTCTCCTTTTAGTCTCTTTCCATGAACTTATTTCCAAAGTCATATGTAAAGGGTATTTTCAAATAAACAAGCATGGATAGTACTCTGACACACGATTCAAGTGAACCATATATTTTAAAGCAGATATCAGAAACCATCTACTTACTATGCAGCTCACTCGGTGTGCAGCAGCTTAAGCAGGATCTGCTCTATTGTTTTGACAGTGATGTAAAGTGTCTTTCCCCTTCCCTTAACTCATTTCCCAGGGAAGTGCTGATCTTCATGCAAAACGAGAGCTCAGTTCTGCTTACGAAGCATGGCTATCACCAGCCACCTTTGATATGTCTGTTTGCCCAATTGCTTTCAGCTATAACACTGTCATAAATACTTCCCCACACACTTCTCTCCCTGGGAAGCCACGTATTAATAATTACACCTGTTCCGTCTGTCACATCAGATTCATTCTTTTCATAACAGGAATCTACCAACAGAGTGTGCAGGAATTACAGTCTTTAAAAAAAATGACTCAGTTCAATCCTTCACTAAGCAGGCAGAGCTGTATCTAATACCTGTGGGATGCTGTTGCTTTTTTTTTTTTGAGGAGATAGAAATCAATGCCTGTTTGTTCAATAACAGAGCAAAAGAGAAGAGAACACATTTGCAAACAGCAGGTGAGACTTTCAATTTGAAAAGCAATCAGAGTATCAGTTGTCTGCCTTCAAGGGCAGAGCTCATAGCCATACACCCACAGAGGGGAGGAGATCCGAAGGCAGCGCTTTTTTATTCCGAGATGTCTGCATTGACAAAGACATCCCTGACACTCCTAGTTACGTTCTGATTCTGAAAGCTTAGGCAGGGAGGCCGGCTTTGATGCTCAGCAGTCTGCCTAGACGTGGTACTGGCTTCTTGATCTATCTCATCACATTTCAAACTTACTTTAAAATAAAGAAATGCAACTTTTAAAATATGCCATATATTAGCCATTAAAAAAGGCTCCAGAATTTAATAAACGTAGACAGGGTCGCTACTCTTTCCCAGGTACTGTAGCAGGCATTGTGGATTCTGGGGTTTTGCTCCGGAGGAGTGCCAATAGTGTGTTTTTAGAAGTTAAACTTGAATGTGAATTAAATCCAGAAAAATATAACACTATACATAATGTCCATACTCCCCCTGTATATTAAAAACTCAAGCTTATCTGTTTTTTTTAAATTTTTTTATTGATTAAGTTATTACATATGTGTCCTTATCCCCACGTTACCCCTATCCCCCCCACACTCATGCCCTCACCCCCCTGTTATCTGTGTCCATGGGTTAGGCCTATATGCTTGCATATAAGTCCTTTGGTTGATCTCTCCCCCTAACCCCCACCCTCCCTACCTTCCCGCTGAGGTTTGACAGTCAGACCGTCAAGCTTATTTGTTGTTAAAAACAATACAACTGTTCCAAAATAGATTTACATCACCAAACTGAGATGTAAGTTAATTACAGTGTGGCTTTCCCAGAAATGCAATCTTAAACCAGTCGCTCAGGAATCACCTGACCAGCACTAGTTAGGTCCTCTCCCTGACAGACCGCCACCTCTCCACCCCCTACCCCTGCCATCATCCTTAATGGAAAGTAACCTTTTTAATTTTTAAAAATATATTGTTATGGATTTCAGAGAGGAAGAGAGAGATAGAGAGATATAGAAACATCAATGATGAGAGAGAATAATTAATCGGCTGCCCCATGCATGCCCCACACTGGGGATCCAGCCTGCAGCCCGGGCATGTGCCCTGACCCCCTGACCGAGAATAGAACTGTGACCTCCTGGTCCACAGGTCAGTGCTCAACCACTGAGCCAGGCCAGCGGGAGTGATAACTAACCTTTTTTTCCCCTTTGCCTAGTGTAACTTCCTTGTTCTTACTTGCTTTGCCTATAATAAGTCTTTCATTTTGTACAACTCAGAGCTGTTTTATATCTGTTTGTTTGGATGTTGCACAATTCAAACCGATTTTTTCTCAAACTCTTAAAACTTTGAATATGGCTCCGTTTGTCTCCTAACAGGTCTGGTGTCAGAAGAGGAAATTGAACGAGACCCCAACGTCCCCAGGAGCAGCCAGCGCCCACATGGGGACCCACTGAGCCCTTGAGCTGCTGCTCTCATGGCTCTGGAGGTCATGGATAAGCCCCTCTTAGATCCAGTTCTACAGCTTCCTCTGTGAGCGTAAACAAAGGATATAATGCACACTTGAAACCATAAAATGTTAACCAGTCACCCCAATAAATGGAATACATTTTTTAAAAAAGCAATTGTGCTTGTCTTGCAAATCTAGTCTTTATAAGAACCGGAAACAAATGTGGCTCTAGAAATAATTCAAAGCCAACCTATCCTTCCTACCAATTCTCAAACCTCCCCTATTTATCGCAAAAGGCTCACATATATTATAAAAAGATCTAAACGTCAGGGGGAAAGTTCTTCTTGGTAGAACTTACATTCTTTCTCTGTGCCTTTTGAGATGTAAGTATTCTACCGGGCTTCTCTAGGAACCAAGGCAATTCCTATCAGAAGATAAAGGAAAAGCTGTGTTGAAAATTAGGCCTATGAAAAATCTACAGTCTTTTTCACAAATATTAGTAAGAAACTTTAGCCATCTGAGCAGGTAAGCTTAACTTATTCCATCTGCCCAAAACACAATTTGGACCCAACTGTGCTCTTATAAACTAGGGAGTTTTGTGTTATGGTATTGCATCTAATCTGGTGGCAAAAAAAAAACACAACAAAACAAAAAAACAACAACAACAAAAACAACATAAACAAAAAAACCTGCCTGATCTTTGTTTGCATTTATCAGTACATTTATGTATGTCTACATATGTATACATATGTATGTTATAAAAGTGTGAACAAGGTGAATTTAAGGCCAACAGGTACATGAATAGATGCTCATTAAGGAAATGCACATTAAAACCACAAGATATCAATTCCTGCCTGTTAGAATGTCTTCATTAAAAAGACAAGAGCTAACAAAGCTGGAGAAGATGTGGAGAAAAAGGAACCCTTGTGTACTGCTGGTGGGAATGTAAATTGGCACAGCTACTATTAAAAACAGTATGGAGGATCCTTAAAAATTAAAAATAGAGCTACCACTTCTGGGAATATAATCAAAGAAAATGAAAACACTAACTCAAAAAGATATCTGCACCTCATATTCATAGCAGCATTCCTCACAATAGCCAAGATGTGGAAACAACCTAAGTGTCCATTGATGGTTGAATGGATTCTATGCGATGCAAGGTTATTTGGCCATACAAACAAGGAACTCCTACCATTTGTGACAACATGGATGGACCTTGAAGGCATTACACTATGTAAAATAAATCAGACAGAGAAAGACAAATACTGCATGATCTCACTTATATTTGGGGAAAAAATCATAAAAATGACATTAGACTTATGGTTACCAGAGGTTTGAGGGAGTAGGAATTGAAGGAAGGTGAAACTTCTAGTTACTCTGTATGGTATGTATACTTAAATATAATTCCAAAATTTTTTGCTAACTTGAAATCTTAAAGTTAGACTGAGGTAAATTCATTGAACATCTTAAGTTTTTCCAAATAAAATAAAATACTGAAACACTAACCATTGAAAACAAGTTTATCTACTTTTAGCTTTTTTTTTTTACAAAGGAAATAAAGATGCAGGTGTCCCAAAAAATAAATGTATACACACTTTAAAAGCTGATAGCTCAATTTTATAAATGAATTGTGCCTTTATAATTCTTCTAAGTGTGTGTATATATTTTTGGGACACCCTATATTTGGGACTATCAGTGAATATTTCTTATGCCACATTGAAAAAACTTACTATGATAAAAAATATAGTTTTAGAAATTATGAAATATAGTTATAAATTTGCCAATCCACATGATGCTAGTGTACAGACACCCACAATTGCTTAATTCTTAGTCCTCACTAAGAATGAAGGATCCTAACGGTTAAGGATGCTAATCAATGCATTTAATTAAACTGGCCTTCATTGGCTGTCACTTTTCAAGTTCTGAATCACAGAGTCAAACAGAAATTCCCAAGAGCCACTCATGATCCTGAATGTGGTTCCCTTGGCAGACCCCTACTCCCTGGCTAGAGTAAGTGCAAAAGAGGCTAACACCAGGAACCTCTCCTTAACTTGGAAGCTATTTTAGAACCCGAGGCTAAAGGAATGGCTGCCCAATAAAACCCCTAAGCTTTCTGCTCAAAGTTGTTCCTGATAATAGGCTTGTCTGTGCCCTGCCAGCACAGCCAGGTTTGGTGAGCCTGAGGAGGGGCGGAGATGGATTAAAGAAGACAGACAAGAGAATACAGCTGGGGCTAGGTAGGATCACTGTGCCTGGATAAGGAAACAGTGACCTAGCCTGCAAGCGGAAGCTTTATTTTATAGTCAGATCACACAAAGCAAAACAAGGGAAGTGGTCAACATGTTTACAATGTTCTTGTGAGTTTCACCTTGTTTTGGCAGCACTTGCTGCACCTCCCACAGCCTATTAGCTACCTAGGAAGGAACTAGGGAGGACTATAAGGTTAAACCTAATTATGCTAGGAGGGCTCTGCCCTCCAAGCTGGGACTTCTTTGTGGCCCTGCCACAGGTCAGTCCAAGGCTTGACCCTATAGCCGCTCCCTACACTTGTCCTTAATTATCTTTTAGCTGAGCAAGGAGGTGTCTGTGCTGTAGTTGATACCATGTGTGGCATGTGAATTGACACTTCCGGGCAAGTTGACACTCTACTATAAAAGCTTATTAAACAAGTGATCAGTTAGCTTAAGAAAGTAACTCTCCCAAGGCAGGAGGGGGGGAGGTCTTTATTTGATTAACTTGATTCTGATTGGTTTGGGTCTTGGGGACCACGCCTCCAAAGTGCACTCCAGACATTGGGAACGATCCAGTTTATCATAATCATAGTAGTCTCCCTGATGAGCAGTATTCTCCCAAAAGCTTTAAATGCATGTTTGCATTTGCTAACTACCAAGCAAATGATCTCCCTAAAATAGAATGTCAAAAAAAGGGGGACAAAGAGATTGACCAGCTTAAAGAATGTGAACCTGACTTCATGACCTGTGAATACAACGCAGAGATTTAGCAACACTATAAGAACTTCAGAGTGGTACATGGGAGCAGCATGTATGCCTTATTATATTTTTTTAAAATCTCATCTCTCAGTTAGGCTGAGAATATGGTCAAAAAGGGGAAAATTGTTAAAACAAGTACAACAGACCCAAGATAGAGTTGCTTATGCTAACTTTTGGCTCTCCTAGCAATAAAAAATCTTGAACCAGTCACTCAAGAAATGCCTCAGCGATAGTTAGGTAAGCTGCAAAGTAAACTTGCAATAACCAACCCATTTTTACTTTTTTTGCCTAGCTTAATTTTCTTGTTTCCACCCTCTTCTGCATTTAAAAGTCTTTCATTTGTACAGTTCCTTGGAGCTCCTTTCTACCTGCTAGATTGGATGCTGCCCAATTCAAATTATCTTTGTTTCCACAAACTCTTAAAAATTTTAATTTGCCTCAGTTTACTCGTATCTATCAATACTGTTAAACTAATGCATATGAAAGCAAAGATAGGCTAAACTGTATTTAGCACAGAGTTCATTTTTCACTGGAGATATATGAATCCTATAAGCAGTGTGAAAGCCATGAGTTAACTTAGGAAATAGATGGGGGAGGGGTTGCTGTGTTTTTGCAAGCCCTTCATAACTACAAGAAAATATCTGTTGGGCTCAGAATAAGATGTGTGAATTGGACATTGATTTCCTTCCTGCAGCAACGTGAGAACGTTATTTTCAACTCTCTTTGCCAAAGGCAGCCTCTGGTTTCTTCTGCTAAAACAGAGGCAACCTTCGCATTTCAAACCAGGGATTCTAACAGTGATTCCTATTGTTCCTTCATGTTGAATAGCATTCAAGGGCAGCACATCTACATGTTCGTGTCTAATAAACATCTGTCAGTGGGATTTATTCTGAAAACCATTCCCCTATTTCTTAGCTGTACTTTCAATATTAAATGGAGGGTGAACACTTTCAAGTATGAACGGGACATAAATATTGTTTGCCATGTAAACATAACACAAATGCACATACCCTTCTTCCTGGATAGATTATGATAGGATCTAAATGCAGAGGGAACAGAAAAGGAAGATAAGATTTCAGGTCTTTGATAGCTCACATATTGTAATGGTGGGGGATCCTGGCAGGAGACAGAAGGCACAGTAGAAAGGAGGTGACTGAAAAGAGTTTAATAAAGGCATCATTTATAAAGATGTGGGCAGAGTTAGGAAAAGCAATAAGAGTTGGAGCTAGCCACGGGGAGGAGAAAAGGGAAGGGAGGAATTAGGTCTGAAGGGGCAAGAGGGAGGGATGACTGCAAAAGATGGCCATGTGGTAGGAGTGTGGCTTCAGAAGAAAGACACGGACAACTACCAGTGAGGAACCAGGGAAGTATAAGTCCTATCCTCCCTCTCATGGCTTATAAATAGTAGAAATTTACTTCTCACGGTTCTGGAATCTGGGAAGGCCAAGATCAAGGTGCTGACGGATTCTGTGTCTGCAGAGGGCCTGCTTCCTGGCTCACAGAGGGTGCCTTCCCGCTGTGCCCTCACATGGTAGAAGGGACACAGGATTTCTCTGGAGTCTCTTTTGTAAGGGCATTAATCCCATTCCTGAGTGTTCTGTCCTCCTGACCTGATTATTTCTTAAAGGCCCCACGTTCCAATGCAATCACTTTGAGAATTAGTTCCAGGCTGTGAAGTTGGGGAACACAAACATTCAGGTCGTAGCAACTGTGGAATCTAGGTCCTTGTTCTAGGGATCTAGATTGCTATAACTTTCCACTAAGACTAATGGGAAAGTGAGCAAGAGACCATGCAGTTTCCTTAAGGCTTTAGACATAATCTTTGCTCTCATTTTATGATGGTAACCCAAATCCTCCCAGGTACTCAAATAAATCCTAACTCCAACAGTTCTGTTGTTTGAAGAGTCCAAAATGTCCAGGAAAGAATCCAAAGGCCAGGTCTTAGCTCCTAATTTAGCAGAACTGTGTGGTGAAGTGTGAGGATTTTTATCTTAAAACTAAGGTTTCCAATCCACCCAAGTCAACTTTGTTGGAATAGAAAGCAACTTTGTTGGGTTATAGGTACAGTGGTGATGGTGTCAATACTGCTTACACCTTATAATTTCTGGACTAAGCATTCAAGTCTAGATGTTACCATATAATGACTATTGATTGAAAACCTATATCCCCTCTTATAGGATAGCACTCCAACCTCATGGAGGATTGCCTCCAAGATGGCACCCCGATTGATCATTTAGAAGACCATTTTCCGAGTCTATGAAGCCAGTCTTTCTTGGATAATGAGGTATATGGAAATATTAGTGATTTTTATGTGCATGAATCTTTTGCTCCATGTCCTTTGCCATACAATGAGTGCCCACTGGTTAGCAATACTTGACTTCAAGGAATAATGCATTCTGCAAATCCAGGAATGATGATGCCTGTAGAATTGTGTCATCAGAGAAGGCAAACTTGTACCTGGAGGGTAAGGGTCTGTCCCAGTGAGAACAAATCCCTGTCCTCTCCAGAATGAAAAGACTGGGTCCAATCCAGAGCTCAGCATTGGCTTTGACTTTTCATTCTTTAACTAGAGGACCAGTAAGTGAAATTCATGCACAGGTAGGGTCCCTAGGCCTGGCCAGCAATCAGGGCCAATCAGGGCCTTCCTTCCCCCGACTGCTGGCTGCTGGCTGGGGACTTCCTTTATTCTGTACTGCCCCCTGGTGGTCAACGCATGTCATAGTGAGCAGTTGAACTCCCAGTTGGTCAAACGCCCAGTCGGTCGAACTCCCAAGGACAATTTGCATATTAGCCTTTTATTATATAGGACTAGGGGCCCAGTGCATGAATTCATATACCTTGAAAGGAACTGTGGGCCTCGAGACTGCGGTGGGCACAGGGGAAGGTCTCGGCCCATCCTCCACGCCCCCACCTTGCCCCTCCCACTGAAGCCCCTGGTCCCCTGTCTGCCAGCAGCCCCGCTCCTGCTGTTGACAGCCCCGCTCACACCCGCTGATGGCGCAGAGCGATTGGGGCTGGCACCAGCAGTAGGTCTGAGCAGGGCTGATCCCGTCAGCAGGTGCAAGTGGTGGCTGCTGCCCTGATCGCCCCTCAGGTGCAGGGGAAGGTGGAGAAGTGCTCGGGGGCAATTGCGGCCAGCAGCCGCAGCTCACACCCACTGACAACGCCAAGTAATTGGGACCAACCAGGCACCGGCAGCAGGTGCAAGCGGTGGCTCTGGTGCTGGCTGCAGGTGCAAGTGGGGCTAGCGCAGGCACTGGGTACAAGTGGCGGCTCTGGCACCAGCAGCAGATGCGAGCAAGGCCATCACCGGCAGAGGGTGCAAGAGGCAGCTGCCGGCCCCAATCGCCCCTCAGGAGCAGGGGGAGGTGAAGAAGCCCTCAGAGGCGGTCAGCGATCAGGGCCGGCAGCTGCAGTTTGCACCCGCTGACGATGCCAAGCGATCAGGACTGGTGCCAGGTGCTGGCACCGGGTGCAAGCACATGGTAGAACCAAGGTGCACGGGAGCAAATAATTTTCAGTAACCACCAAAGGCTTGCCCTGATGACAGTGACTGGCATCCTGCCTTGGTCTGGCGCCCCCGCTCACCTGCTCCACCATCCTACTGTGGCCGATGCCCACCATGTTCCTCACTCTGCCTCCTGCTGCTTGCCACCCATAATGTTCTGTGTGCGCCCCGTGGTGGTCAGCGCACATCATAGCGACCAGTTGTTCGGTTGTTCGTTTGTTCCACTGTTTGGTCTATTTGCATATTAGGGTTTTATATAGATAGATTATATAGGATGACAGCTTAATCTAACCAGTCACTCAGTACAGTGATTTCTTCTCCAAAAGGACTTATTTCCTTTTGCCCTCCTTTATTTTTTTTCTTTCTTACTTACTTTGGTTCTTTCTTTCTCTTCTGTCACTTCTGTGTTTACAAAACTTTTTTTAAATGAGCATGCAGCATTTGTCTAAAGAAAGTCACTAAAGTAACCAATATGCCCGTAAAATAACTAAAACAACAATAAATATGCAACAATTCCTTCAACTAATCAGTGAAAGAAATCAAAAGAGTTTGTAAAGTGACCTAGATTATACTCTTTTCCTTTATTTTTCCCAGAAAAGTTATGATCACCATGAATCTTAAAATGGTGCAAAGGAAATGTGGAATTTCATTTTTAAATTAATGGTCAGCATTTTCTTCAAAGGCAGCTAAATCCTTAGCAGTTTCCAAAAAGGATATAGCTAACACCTTAAAAATAATATTGGGCATTTTTCAAACCAGAAGGATGATTGATATTTAATGTGTTGTATGTTCTTAATATAAACCACATAGAAATTCCTCAGGGCATAAGCACTCAATAAATGTTTATTATTACTTTAAGAGGTAAAGGCCTTGTATTTACTGCCTGGCAGTTGGTGACAGCTCAATATACATTACTTATAATTATATTTATTATTTGAATTGCACTTTAATTAAAAATGATTATTATTTATTTAATCCCCACCCAAGGATATGCTGTTGTTTTTCTCCAATTGATTTTAGAGAGAGAGGAAGGGAGAGAAAGAGAGAGAGAAAGAGAGAAGGAGAGGGAGAGAAAGAAACAATGATTGGTTGCCCACTGTATATGCCCAATCAGGGATCAAACCCACAACCCAGGTTTGCGCCCTGATAGGGAATCAAACCCACAACCCTTTTGTGCACTGGACAATGAACAATCCAACCAACTAAGCTACCTGCCCAGGGCATTATCCTATCTAATAATAGACAAAGATTGAAATTGACCATACCTTTGCTATGCCTCCCATTGGCTAATCAGCGAGATATGCAAATTAACCACCAACAAAGATGGCGGTTAATTTGCATACATAGGCGAGAAGTGGCGGAGCGAAGACTGAAGGCGGCTCCGGCTGGAGCAGCGAGGGCTATGAAGGCAGCTCCGGCTGGAGCAGCAAGGGCTGTGAAGGCAGCTCTGGCTGGAGCAGCGAGGGCTGTGAAGGCGGCTCCAGCCGGAGCGGCACCAGTTTTCCTCCAGCACCCGGGACCCAGGCCTATTGCACGAATCTTTTCATGCAACAGGCCTCTAGTTATTATTATAATTATATTATTATTATATAATTTTATTATTATAAGCTCAGCACTGTCTATGATGCCCGATATAATAAATATGTACCCAACAAATAAGCAAATCACACATCAAAAAAAACCCCTGAAATTGCCAAGTGTCCTGACTTTTTTTCTTAAACAAGCCAACACCTTTCAAAATAAACTCTGGGTATATACTTAAATGTTTTGTAAATGACATAGAGAGGAAAGTGAAATAAAAACAAACACATTTTGTGTGTTAAGAACAAGGGGGGAATTCTTATGCAAAAAAATGGTCTGAATTGATCAGGAGGAATAATGGAATAGAGAGTCCTTTTTAAAAGCAAAATCAATACTCTGATGGAAAAAAGGCTATAGCTCATTTTAAAGTGAGAAAATGGACAGAAAGAAAACAAACGAGAACGCATGTGCTACGGTGGGCAAACAGATTGGGACTTGTCAAAGGTAAAACTTATCAGCAATTGAACTTGTAACCCAACAGCTTCCTGTCCCTCCTCCCCCACATTTTAATTTAGAGTAAAATGGCAATAGGAAGCCACAGAATGACGAAAACAGAACAAGAAGGCTCACGTAATAATCACAGGTATGTAAGAGCCAGACATGGTAAGTGAAGTCTGTTTGATCCCAGATGATCCAGTTTCAGTTTCAGTTATTGAGTGTGACTGTCTGCCAATCAATATCTTTTCTCTGTTTGCCATCTGTGTCCTGAAAGCCATGTGCACACACATAACGCACACTCATATATGGTTCATAAATTATAAAACATAATTCCCTTGAAAGACAAAGCCATAATGGAGATGTGGAAACCACTCTGTGGACAACAGGGCTCTGAGAAGAGCAGCAAGATACCTCCATGGTGGAAAAGCAGCCATTCTGGAGATCATCAGAGACTTTATCTTGCCTACCAGATTTTAAAAACATATATTTTTATTGATTTAAGAGAGCAAGGGAGAGGGGAGAGATGGAAACATCAATGATGAGAGAGAATCATTGATTGGCTGCCTCCTGCACAGCCTACACTGGGGATCGAGCCTGCAACCCCGGCATGTGCCCTGAGTGAGATGGAACTGTGACCTCCTGGTTCATAGGTCGATGCTCAACCACTGAGCCATCCCAGTTGGGCTGGATATCAGATTGATAGCTGTGGGCCTGGAGAAATCGTCAGTGCTATCAGGAGCATAACATGTTGTGCAAACTTATGAAATTGTGAGTGTTAGTAAATGTTGGCACGCAATTTCATCGGGAGACTGGGATTTGAGGACAGAAAGGTCTGCACAGGAATGCTGGTCATGTCCCCTTAGAGCTGAACGGCTGGCACCAAAGTGCCCACCATAGTCGACTTCACAGATACTGTTTTCTCTTTTGTAAAACAAGGCTGTTAATTTTACCTAAAAGAGTTGTTGGGAATTCTAAAGATGATAAAACTCTGGCTCCGTACTCCATCCATAAATGTTGCATGTATGTTTACATATAGAGAATTTCTCTGCGTTATTTTCCCAAAGAATTCTACTAGGTCATTCTTTGTAAAATTTCTACCTTTTTAAAAGTATTTTTTTTTACTATTTTGCATACTGTGCCCAAGAGAAAGGGCACAAGAGAAATTAAAGAAGCGCAAAAGGAAAAAAGGAAAAGGGGTGAGTGAGAAAAGAACAATTCCTGGTTATTCAGAAACACACACAAACCATATACATTATATATATGTGTATATATATGTAGATATATGTATATGAATATTATTAAGCTACAATAAAAAAAGAAATCCTTCCATTTGTGACAACATGGATGAACCTTGAGGGCATTATGTATCTGAAATAAGTCTGAAAGAGAAAGACAAATACTGCATGATATTCCTTAAATGGAGTCTAAAAAGGAGAAACTTCTAGAAACAGAGAATAGAATGGTGGTTAACAGAGGCTAAGGGGTGAGGAAAATGGGAAGATGTCATTTAAAGGGTACAAACTTCCAATTATAAGATAAATAAGTTCTGGGAATTTATTGTACAGCATGGTGCTTATAGTAAGTAATACTGTATTATGTACCTGAAAATTGCTAAAAGAGTAGATCTTAAATGTTTTCACTACAAAATATGGTAATTATGTGAGGTAGAAATTATTTGTTAATATATAATTGTATCAAATTATCTCATTGTACATCTTAACATACAAAGTTACATTTGAATTATCTCAAGAAAGCTGGAAAAGAAATCAAGAGGTATTTCATGTTCATGAATATGGAAATTCACTTTTGTGTAGCTGTCATTTCTCTTCAACTTGTTCTACAGATCCAATGCAATCTCAATCAAAATCTCAGAAAGTTATTTTGTAAATATCGACAAATTGATTCTTAAGCTTATATGGAAAGACAATAGGCCCAGAAGAGCCAACACAATATTGAAGGAGAACAAAGAGTGAGGACCGATACTACCCACCTTCAAGACTTATCATAAAGCTACAGTAATCAATAAATGTGATATTGGTGAAAGACTAAAGAATTAATAGATCAATGGAACAGAATGGAGAGCCCAGAAATAGACTTGCATAAATATAGTCAGTTAATCTTTGACAAAGGATCCAAGGCATTGCAGTAGGAAAAGATAGTCTTTTTTCATAATTGGTGCTAGAACAACCGAACATCCACTTGTAAAAAAAAAAAAAAATCTAGTCATAGACTTTATACTATAGTCTTCACAAAAAATTAACTCAAAATGAATCATTCCTAGATGTAAAACATAAAACTATAAATTTTCTAGAAGGTAACATAGGAAATATATAGATGATCTTGGGTATGGCAATGACTTTAGATTTAACACCAAAGGCATGATCCATGGGATGAAAGAAAGAATTGACAGGTTAGACTTCATTAAAATGAAAATGTTCTGCTCTGTGAGACACTGTCAAGAGAATGAAACAACAAACCATACCGGGAGAATGTATTTAAAAAAGACTCCCCTGATAAAGGACTATGTTCCAAAATATACAAAGAAACCTTAAAACTCAATAATAAGAAAACAAACACCCAATTAAAAATGTGCCAAAGACATGAACAGACACCTCATTAAAAAAGATATATAGATAGCAAAGAAGCATATGAAAAGATGCTCAACTTTATATGTCATCAGGGAAATGCAAAATAAAACAGCAATGAGATACTACTACATTCCTATACGGATGGCCAAACCACTGACTGTACCCTGATTACATCAAAAGCTGGTGAGACGTGGAGCAACAGAAATTGTATTCATCGCTGGTGAGAATACAAAATGGTATTGTCACTTTGGAAGACAGTTTGGTGGTTTCTTAGAAAATTAAACATCATCTCACCATGATCCAGAAATCCAGAAATCACATTCCTTGCTATTTATCCAAAGGAGTTGAAAACTTATATCTACACAAAACCTGCCTATTGATATTTATAGCAGCTTTATTCATAATTGTCAAATACAGAAGCAACCAAGATATCCTTCAGGAAGTGAATGCGGTACATTCAGACAATGGAATATATCATTCAGCAATAAAAATATACCTATCAGGCCATGTGATATTATAGAGAAAGCTTAAATGCATATTACTAAGTGAAAGAAATAAATCTGAAAAGACTACAGAGTATATGATTCCAAGTATATGACATTGTGGAAGAGACAAAACTATGTAGACAATTGAAAAAATCAATACTTGCCAGGAGTTTGGGGAAAGGAAGGGTGGATAGGTGCAACATGGACAATTTTAAGGGCTATGAAACTACCCTGTGTGATGCCATAATGATGGACACATGTCACTCTAAATTTGTCCAAATCCACAGCATGTACAGCACTGTCAGTGAAGCCTATGCAAATGATGGCTCTGAGTGATAATCATGTCATTGTAGGTCCATCAGTTGTAACAAATGCACCCACTCTGATGAGGGATGTTTGAAGCTATGCATGTTTGGGGGTAGCGTTTATAAGGGAAATCTCTACACTTTGTGCTTTATTTTGCGATGAGCTGAAATTCTCTTAAAAATAGTCTATTGATTTTTTTAAGTGTAAGTAAGGTTAAGAGATCAAGGTAAATTTACCGTGATATTTGTATTATTCTGTACGAGAGGGTGGGAAGTCCCTCTTCACTCGGTAGCAAAGAGGAACAGGCAGAGATTAATGAGCCAAAGCTAATTGAAGAAGTAATTGCTTCTGGGGATGTGCCCTAGGTAGGGAGGTAACTGTTTTGTAGGCTAAAAATATCATAGCTTCATAAAATAAAATTGTACAACTGAAAGGTAAGTAGAACAATAAAATGCCAAACATATTAAAATGTACTCTGTTTATTAGAAAAATAAATTGTGTTCTGGAGTTCAATAAAAACCTAATTAAGGTTGATTTTGGCTGGGCTTCACTGTTGTTGCAACTATTGTTACTTATTAATTGTTCTCTGAGGCCCAGAGATCTCTTTATAGCCCGGGGTATCTGATACCCTTAATCTCCTAGAGCATAGTAATTGGATATAGTTTTAAGAAATTTTGAAAATGTTCAAAATGCTAATGAAAATTGCTCGTTTAATCAAGATCGGACTGCACAGACTAATGAAAACATTGGGTTCCTTCGCTTTGGGTTAGAATTATACCTTTCATGGGGAAAACTGGCTGTCTCAGATATTTGTGTTTTATGGCATCTATTAAAGCAAAGGAGAAACAAAGTCAGTGTGCCTTTAACAATGCAGTTTTGTAGTCAAGATTTTTCTAAATATGAGATCTACTCATGAGTGAGGATAACAAATGGGACTTTAGTTAGTGGATCTCTAAAATTCTCTGAAAGTTTCTTGTCAAAGTTTTGTCATAATGGAGATTCTTCCAGCTATTTGCTTCTTGCTTTTTTCATGCTATGAAGACTTGGTCTTCCACTATGTACACAAGTGAAATTTCAGTAAAGGATGATTAAATAGTGAATAAAATTTTTAAATATTTTATTAATCCTCCCACAAGGCTATTTTTCCATTGATTTTTAGAGAGAGAGAGTGGAAGGAAGGGGGAGAGACACAGAGAGAGAAACATCAATGTGAGAGAGACACAGTGATTGGTTGTCTCCCGCATGTGCCCCAAACAGGGCCTGGGATAGAGCCTGCAACCAAGGTATATGCCCTTGATTAGAATTGAAGCTAGAACCCTTCAGTCCATGGACCAACTCTCTATCCACTGAGCCAAACTGGCAAGGGCAATAGTGAATACTTTTGATTAAGCAAATATTATCAACTACTCTGAGGTTGCATGTGTGGAATTTTAATTCTAAATTATTTGGACTAAATTAATAATTTAATTCTAAATTATTTCCAGATAGACCTGGAAAATTCCTGTTCTCAGCGTCCAAATGTGCTTTGTAAGCCTTCCATACACTTCATTGTTCTATTTGTTCACTTACTGAGCCAAGACCAGATAATGTTTTTTGCCTGTTTGTCTGTTTGTGTTGTTTTTGTTTTTTTGCAACAAAACATCACCAACTGCACACTGCAGTCTGTTTTATTGAATTATTGTTTTGATTAACTTATTTAAGCCATCCAACACTTTCCTGTATATAAGGTTGTGCCTGCTTGGACTATAAAGTTAATAGGAACTAAAAAGACAGATTAACAAACTCAAAGTTACCAAGCACAGTAATATCTGGTCACTTCCCAACAAGTCGTTTAGAAGTTCTCATTGATTTTCTTTTAGATATAACCTAAATAATGTTCTTTTGTTGTGGCCCTTTTACTTCCTCCAGATACTGGGCACACTCACCAAAAAAAGAATAAGAACAACTGCAAAATCAAAACAAACACAAAAACCCTATCCTTACAAAAAGCTTAAATTAGCACTTAGCACCACATCAATGGCTTTACCAGGAAAAGGGTTGAAAGAAAACAATTATATTATACCAGGGACAACCAATTCTTACAAAAATGATTTAGTAGAGTCCAAAGCCCTTTCATAGTGCATCATGTTCCTGTGTGTTTCTTTGTTGTGGGTGGAGACTCTCTTACTCTGATCTTGATGTTCCCACTGCTCCAGACGTGACACAACTGCCTGCCACGTGACTTCATCTAGCCTGTGACCTGTAATCATAATGCTCATCAACTGATGATTAAGTTGATAGACATTGATTCATCCTCTGTTAGTTCATTAAGCTCGCCATCCTGTCCACTGAGGTTTTGTTTTTTGGGGGGGGTTTTTCTAACATCCTGATATAGACCTGGAAAATTCCTGTTCTCAGCGTCCAAATGTGCTTTGTAAGCCTTCCATACACTTCATTGTTCTATTTGTTCACTTACTGAGCCAAGACCAGATAATGTTTTTTGCCTGTTTGTCTGTTTGTGTTGTTTTTGTTTTTTTGCAACAAAACATCACCAACTGCACACTGCAGTCTTTTTTATTGAATTTACTGGGGTGACATCCTATATAATAAAGAGGTAATATGCAAATTGACCATCACACCCTCACATAAGATGGCCACCCCCATATGGTCAAAGATGGCCACCCCCATGTGGTCACAAGATGGCCACCACAAGATGGCCAGCAGGGGAGGGCAGTTGGGGGCGATCAGGCTGGGCAGGGGAGCAGTTAGGCATCGATTAGGCTGGCAGGGGAGTGGTTAGGGGGTGGTCAGGCTGGCAGGCAGAAGCAGGTAGGGGCAATCAGGCAGGCAGGCAGGTGAGCGGTTGAGAGCCAGCAGTCCCGGATTGTGAGAGGGATGTCCGACTGCCGGTTAGCTAAACTGGCAGTCAGACATCCCCCGAGGGGTCTCAGATTGGTGAGGGTGCAGGCTGAGCTGAGGGACAACCCCCTCCCCCAGTGCATGAATTTTGTGCACTGGGCCTCTAGTTTGTTAATAAAATTACATAGATTTCAGGTGCACAATTCTATAATACATTATCAGTATATTGTATTGTGTTTTTACCACATCAAGTCATGTCTCCTTCCAACACCATTTATCCCCCCTTTACTCTCTTCTACCTCCCCTGACCCCACCTTTCCTTTGGTAATGACCATAATGTTGTATGTGTCCATGACTTGTTGCTTTTTTTAATCCTCTCATCTTTTTCATCCACCCCCCATCTCCCAACCACTCATCCCAGGCTGTTCTCTGTATTTATCAGTCTATTTCTATTTTGTTTGTTAATTCAGTTTGTTCATTAGATTCCACATTTAAGTCAAATCATATGGTACTTGTGTTTCTCTGACTGACTTATTTCATTTAGCATAATATTCTCCAGGCCCATCCATGCTGTCACAAAAGGTAAGATTTTCTTCTTTTTTATGGCCAAGTGGTATTCCATTGTGTAAATGTACCACAGCTTTCTCTTCAATTTGCAATAGCTCCACCAAAAGGGAAGTGATTTTTACTCCTCATTTCTTTTCCTAGGGAGGACAATGTTTGTTTTGTTTAATTGCAATCCTTGTTTAATTACATTTCTTCAGTGGTTCTGTGTCAAGAAAGAAAAGTAATTCAGAGCATGAAGCCCCTCCAACCTAATGGTTCAGTGTTGGGCTCAAAATATAAGATTTTATAGCAAGTACTAACTTGGAAAAAGTTAATTCTCCAACCAACAAAGTAAAGAATTCCAGGTACTCCCCAGTGAAAAAGAAACTGGGCCAGTGAGTGAGAAGTTAAAAAAAAACACATACCTTTTTCTCTCTTTGCAAAAAATCGCTTCTGTAGAACTCTGTTATTAAAGAGAAGGGCTGATGTAGATTCCTTTATGATTCAGCTTTCCTACTATGTAGTTATGAGAATATTCCTTTTTATTTAATATTTATGAAGTCTGAATAATATGCTATGGCTAATAGAGAAAATAAACAGGAGATCTGGTTTTGGTTAGAAGAATCACCAACAAGGGAGTGGGGAATGAAATCCATAGCTTTTTGTTTGTTTTTGGTTTGTTTTTAAAAGTCCGACTTTTTACCCAGGTATTAAGATATAATTCACGTATAACATTGTATGTTTAAGTGCCTAATGTGGTGATTTGATACACATATATATTAAATAACGTTTACTGCCTTGGCCAGTTTGGCTCAGTGGATATGGATAGAGCATCAGCCTATAGACTTATGGGACCCCAGGTTGGATTCTGGGTCAAGGGCACATGCCTGGGTTGCGGCTCGATTCTCATTGGGAGGCATGCAGGAGGCAGCCAATCATGGATGTTTCATCATGGATGTTTCTATCTCTCTCCCTCTCCCTTCCTCTCTGAAATAAATATATTTTAAAAAATAATAATAACATTTACCACATTATGGTTAGTTAACACTTTCTTTACCTCCCATAATTATCATTTTGTTGTTGTTGTTGTTACCATGAGAACATTGAAGCTGTCCTCTCATACCAAACTTCCCATAGCTTTTTAAACAAAAGGGTAAAATACAAGGGCAAGGTCATTCCTAGGATCTAGGATAAGCTAACAACCTCTCTGCAGGTGGAGCAATGGAGACGAATTTCCTAGGCAATAGAGAAACGTGATTTCTAACAGGGTTCAAGGAAGATGGATAAAAAAGAGATGAGGACTGATGCACAAGAGTGGAGACACAGGAGGAAGAGTGAGGAATTAAATGTAGTCCACCCCCAGTAGTGAATCTTGCTGGCCTCTTTTATGTTCTTTTTCCATGAAGCAACACTAGAGCAGAGCCAAGGATACTGTCTTTGGAATAAATGAGACTTCTTGCTTCCCAAGTTTCACTAGAAAAAATTCCGTTTCAATCTATTTTATATACTTAAAAAATAGATTTGGTGGAGCTCTGCAAGTTTTAGCAATTGCTTAATAAGTTCCCTAGCCTATTTCAAATTCAATATACAGTATTTCTAGAAAGTATCAAGTATGATAATTATACTGCTCATATATTCCCCTTTAATGTTTGCAATAACCAAAGGAAAATTAATGAAGAGAAGAAATATAGATAATAATGCTTTTCTTCTTAAGACATATCTCTCTACGAGAGTATTCTGGGAACAAGCTATAAATTACTGTACCCATTTAAAACGTTATAAAAATAAAAACTAGTAGGCAGTGAATGGAGATTTGTGCCACACAGACTGTACTGCAGAAAGAAATAGCTCCTCACACTGGGGACATTCTCATTTAGACAAAATAATTTCAAGTTATTATTTTTTTCTTTGTTGGATACAGCAATGTTGTCATGACCTTCATCCACACTGGGAGTTTGGAAATATTTTCATTTATATCTTCTCTCCCGGGGGATAAATGATTCTAACCTTGAAATCTCAGTTCCTATATGAAAAATAACTTTATAAATACTTCAAACGCTTACATTTGTAGCAACAAATGTTCCAATATGAATACAAAACAGCATTACCTGTCAAGCATGGCAATCCATAACTTGAACCCAGAAGCAAGAGTCCCTCCACACACACAGTTCACTGTCCGTTCTCAAAAATAGCTTTACATATTCTTTTGCTCAGCCGGTGTGGCCCAGTGGTTGAGCATTGACCTATGAATAAGAAAGTCACAGTTCAATTCCTGGTCAGGGCACATGCCCAGGTTGCTGGCTCTATCCCCAGTGTGGGACTTGTGGGAGGGAGCCGATCAATGATTTTCTCTCATCATTGATGTTTCTATCTCTCTTTCCCTCTCTCTTCCTCTCTGAAATCAATGAAACATATTAAAAAAATAGCTTTACATATTCTTTAATGGCACTATGATTATATGTATTTATTATGAAGTTGTGCCTCACTAATTTAAGGGCTTCTATAGCTGTTTACTACCAACAGTAAGCATCTGTTGATTCTGCTATAACATTTAATACATATTTATCCTAAGTATTATTAAAAATACTTTTAAAACCACCAGATTATATTTATACATTCATCTCACAACTCTTTGCTTGCCAAACATTTTCTTAGGCTCCCAGAAGATATTAAGATGAATTTAACCTGTTATCCTCTGCCCTTAAAGGGCTCGCCTTTAAATATAAAATATAAAGGAAAATAAACAGGTAAAAATGCATCTTAATTCAAAGCTACAAGTCTGCTGTGAGAGCATGTTGATAGGACTATGATGTGTGTGTGTGTGTATGTGTATGTGTGTGTGTGTGTGTGTACATAATGTAAATGCATTGTGTTCCTTTGAGTTAACCAGAAGCAGACACTAAGCAGGAATCTGGGTTCAAGTAATTATTAAGGAAGTGATCAGAAGAAATCCTCTGAAGGACAGACCTGCACACAAACTACCATTGCTGGCCTCTAGGGTAGGACTGAAGCAGTGGTTCTCAAACTTGAGGGCACTTCCAAATTACCTGAAGGGCTTGACACAGCACAGATGGGTGCACCCCACACCCAGAGCTCCTCATTCGGTAGGTTAGGATGGAATTCGAGGACTTGCATTTTCCTAATTTTTTAAATTTTTATTTATTTATTTATGAGAGGGAGAGAGAGAGAGAGAGAGAGAGAGAGAGAGAGAGAGAGAGAGAGAAAGGAAGGAAGGAAGGAAGGAAGGAAGGAAGGAAGGAAGGAAGGAAGGAAGGAAGGGAGGGAGGGAGAAAGATCGATTTGTTGTTTACTTATTTATGCATTCATTTGTTGATTCTTGTACGTGCCCTGACTAGGGGATCGACCCTGAAACGTTGGTGTATGGGGACAATGCTATAACCAACTGAGCTATCCAGCCAGGGCCATAAATTCTTATCTGATACAGATGTTGGGGTGTATCAATGCTGCAATTTAGAACCATTGACCTAATAAGTGTGAGCGGGGCACAATAGCATAAGCCACATGCATATATATATCCACATATTTTTGATGTCCTTACTCTTACCCAAGCATCACAATGTTCTCATGCTTTCAACCATTCATTTCAACAACTGAACTTGTGTGACTTTTAGTCATGTGTGAGTCTGGAGAGTCCTGGCCCTCTCCCACTAACTAGTTATTACAATTAGTTGTAATAGGTGACTACATCCAAGTGGTTAATTAGAAAAATACTTAGCAGATACAGTGCACTCATTTTACTTTTTATTCTTCCTGGGATGTCCGCAGCTGCAAAATAGATGTCCATCTTTGATTTGAAAAGGAGCAGAGGCAAAGGTTACATTTATTGCACAAAAACGTCTTCTTGGTTAATTCATGTGCAATAGCTCTCAGCTGCTTATGTAGATCAGGATGTGTGAGAAGGGAAAGTGTGTACGTGTTTTAATGAGATGCGCATGTAGAGCAGGAACAACTATTTTGTGCTTATAAATATTTGATACAATTCTTCCAAGCATGAAATCAGAATTTTCTCAGCACCGAGCAAAGTATTTCCATGAGGTTCATGGAGTTGGAATAAAAAACACAAGTTTCATAAAACAGTTTGGCCAAATAACTACACATTTACCTTAGTGCTTGTGAATAAAGAACATTTTGTGGAAAAATCTTTTTACTCTGGCTCTTGCCTCTGTCTATACCATTTAGGGAGAAACATTTTTAAAAACCAAATGAACGTTTGTACTTGTGTGGGGAGCATAGTAACAAAGAAATGTATTTAACTGCAGGATGCTATTTGTTACCACAGAATACACATGCAATTTTCTATTCAGAGTGCACATTTAAACCCAAGGAATAGGGCACTTTATTTTCTAAGGACACTGAGTGGGATCCTATAAACTGACCAGGAGAGATGAACTCACCTACTGCATATACTCTTGAGCCTAAAGGCATCAAAATTAGAAAAGCTTGCCCTGGCCAGTTTGGCTTAGTAGATAGAGTGTCAGTCTACGGACTGAAGGGTCCCGGGTTTGATTCTGGTCAAGGGCACATGCCTGGGTTGAGGGCTCCATTCCCAGTAGGGGGTGTGCAGGAGGCAGCTGATCCAAGATTCTCTTTCATCATTGATGTTTCTATCTCTCTCTCTCTCTCTCCCTCTCCCTTCCTCTTTGAAATCAATAAAAGTATATATTTTTAAAAATTAGAAAAGCTAAGTAGATTATCTCAGCTGCATCATCTGTTAGTTCTAATATAGAATTTTAGATGGTAAGGATCTGAGAAAACAACACGAACTGTCTTCACTGAATAATTACATATCTCATTAAAATGCATTTAGGAAAACCGCATGATAAATAAAATACTTGATTTTTAAGCATGCTCAGTTTGACGTCTAGAAATATGTGAGTTGCGCATGCTGAATTCCTTACTTTGTAGTCAGGCATGTTCTTTTGTCTACTTTTGTATTCCCGATGTGTATCACCATGCCTGGCATTATAAATATTTGGGAAGATATTTGACTTATAAGTGAATGAATAAGTGAATAAACATTACTTCAATATATTTTGCTAAGAAAGTGCCTAATATCGCCTCAGTAGACTCATAAATGGCCCTGTGCAGATTACAGCCTCTTGTCCCTGGAGAGGCTAAAGAGCTGTGTGTGGCAGTAAAATAAATACTTGTCAATTTGGAAATTCCTAAATATCCTGGAAGTTATCTTGTCCAACAATATTAACTCAGATATGACATGCCGGGTGCTTGAAATTACGTCTGTGATGCAACAAAGAGACCTCTCTAAACTGCCTATGGTAACTTCCCTGGGGATCCTGGCAATCCCCACCCCTCATGCTGCAGGAGCCCACCTTCTCATGGGCCCAATCACTTGCTCTGGCCAAAGGAGCTTCACCACTCGGCAGGCCCACCCAAGTGTCTCCTGAATGAGGAAGGTGGGCTTTAATAGATAGTTATTGCAAAAACCCGGCATCTACACAGACCGCTGATGACCCAGCAGCCAGTTTTTCTCTTCACTGACCAAGTTGTCTTTATTCTTGTTGCGTGAGAAGAGAGAGCAACATGGAAGCAGAGCTCCTTCCCTTCCCTGGCAGATTTATCCACAGCACAACCAATACGGCCCACAAATCTCTCTGCCCGGTTATACAGGGACATGGGAGAGCGTTTGCTTCTCCTTTGGTCAATGCTGGCTTTATAAAGTCCCCCAATAAAGCCCGTCCTCTACAACATACTCTGTGACACTGTAAACTCTGTTGCAATGCCCCAAGTCTTATTGCAAGATAGATGGTGACTTCAACAGCTCTTGCTTCCATGACAAAGTTATCCCTTAGATATAAGCACTGCCACTGTATTTTCAGCTGGACAGGACATGTAGGGGAAGGGAATGAGGAGAGAGTTATCCTATCTAATAATAGACAAACATGGTAATTGACTGTACCTTTGCTACGCCTCCCATTGGCTAAACAGCATGATATGCAAATTAATGCCAACAAAGATGGCGGCTAATTTGCATACTGCAGGTGGGGCTGGCCGCGGGCCCTGGGCCCGGATCCGTGACCTGGTGAGAGAGCAAAGCTGTGGAGAAGGGAGAGAGCCAAGGGCTAAGCGGGGAAGGGAGGGAGCGAGGCAGCGGAGAAGGGAGTGAAGCCCGCCTAGGTGGGTTTCGCTCCCTTCTCTGCTTCGCTCCGTTCTCAGGAAGCCCTATTCTTGCAGGAATAGGCTGGAGGAAGCCCTATTCTTGCAGGAATCTTCCTGCAACGGGCATCTAGTCTTTTAAATAAAACTCCTTCTGGGGGAGGTGGCTACCTTCCTCTGAGTGAATCTTTCAAATGATTGTTTTCCTCCTAAGAGAGCAATTCAGTCCACATGAGGACATTCAGGAAGTGATCTCTAATCACTACTATCTCATTGCATCTTTATAATAACACTGCATGATGGGGTGCTCCAACTCAGAGGAGTTATGTAAATTGGTCAATGCCACAAAATTAGGATTTGAACTTGACTCTGACTTTGGTCTTTCTTCTTGCTAATAGACAGCACTTAGGGTTTTATAGATAGTCATTAAGCAAGTAAAAATAAATGGTTTCTGTGAAGGGCCAGGGGCATTTTCCCCATGAGAGCAAGATCTGTCTTTTCTTTCTGTTAGAATAGGTAAAGGCACATGGGAGTAGGGGCTCTTTAATATATGAAAAATCATTAAATGCATATTTAAATTTATGCATGACATCTCAGGTATATACTATCTAAACTCTATGGGAAATTTCAATGATGTAAAGATAGCACTTTTTAGACTTTGGTCAGGGAGGTAAATCAGGGTGACTGTTCCCCAATTTAGTTTTATTTCCATTTTGGTTCTGAGAAGAGATTCAAAAAATATCCACCTCTACACTGCCATCTTGAAACACCACTATTTTTCTGTCTGGGATCAAAGGTTACAGAGAAAGCAACGGTGTGTTCAGACAATAGTGTGGAACTTACCACAAAGGGAGGGGGCAGGGGAGCATGAAGAGAGTAAAGGGGTTCAAATATATAGAGACAGGAGGAGACTAGACTTTGGGTGGTGAGCACACAATGCAATATATAGATGGTGTATTATAGAATGGTACACTTGAAACTCATATAATGTCACCCTAATACATTTAATTTTTTAAAAAGTGGTATGTATTTAGAGGAATTTTTCAACTTTCAAATATGACACCTCCATATTTGTACAGTAAAATATATATTGCAGCCCTAGTCGGTTTGGCACAGTGGAAAGAGCACCAACCTGCAGACTGAAAGGTCCTGGGTTTGATTCCCAGTCAAGGGCATGGATCTTGGTTGTAGGCTGGATCCCTGGCCCTAGTTGGGGTGCGTGCCCTGTGGATGAAGCTGGAAATCTGCATTAGTAACAGACCCTCTAGCTGATTTCTATATGCACCACATCACTGCCAACCAAATTCCTTTAAGAAGTGATAATAGGATTCTATTACATATCTAAAATCCATTTGTAGAATAAGTAAAAGTAAGCAAAAGCAATTGATTGAAGTACTTGTCATCATGCATAGGAAATCATTATTATATTTCCTTTGAAAATTATGTACATATGCCCTTAATTAGTCAAAGTTTAGACCATAATTTGACCTGCTCGATCCTTCAATAGGTTGAAAACATCAGCTGAATATACTTAGGGAAAAGAATAACAATAATATGTCTGTGGTTGTGTGCATGGATTCTTTAGTATATTCCTCCCTTCCCTGTGGCTTTCTCTTCACAAAAATTTCAGAAACATTTCTAAATAATAGATTATAGGCTCTTGGAGAGCAAAGGCAGTGCTTCCTTCCATCTCTAAAATATCCTAGTCTGATGAAATGTCCTGAATTCTCTTTAAACATTAATGGTGATAAGCAAAACTCTTCTAAACACTCTTACTCCAAACCACTGTTACCAGAGCTTCCTCTGGAAATGACCGTCTATAATCTACTTCTATATTAATATAAGGAAAGAGAGTTCTAATGTCAAACTTCATATTTTATATTCTGAGACTCACTTCTCTTTGAATCGTTAAGGCCACTGGTTTTGGTATAGTTATGTTATCAACAGAAAACATTAGAATAGGAATAATCAATAGTTTCAAGATCAGCTTAACCAGGTAAATTTGTATAAAGATCTAAGCTTATGACCTTTTCCTATATCACATTGTCCCCAATCAACCTTCCTTTATGTCAGCATGACAATCACAGTCCATAAGTAGTGACAGCATTATTAGAACTAGGAAAATGAGACTAAATGAAACCTTCCCTCACAATTTGAAGACACTTGTCCTTGAACGTCTTATTTTGATTTTATCTTTTACAAGTTCTGTCCCCTTGTAGTATATCATCAGTCCATAGCTCTCAAAAATCCTGAGAAATGTATATGTAACGATCATCTTGATAACAAGGATTTTACTTAGATCTTCATGGGCATTTAATCAATATCCATTATTCATAGATGAGTTGCATCATAAAAGTACATGAATCATATACATCAAATAAGAACACATGAAGGATCAGCCTGTTTCACAAAAGAAAATATGCGAATGTTTCAAGACACAATGAGTTGCAGGTCTTATCCAGGCATGAGAAAATATAGGGAATCAGAGATTTCTTTTTTGGCCCAAGAATCTTGATCTGAGTATTTCCTTAATAAACAGGGCTGGATTACTCCTATACCTCAGCAGAGTTACTACGTCATACTTACTAGCAGCTACTAAAACATGCAAGTATGATTTATAAGTGATGGTACATATAAGAACTCAATAAAGGTTAGTTGTTGTACTATTTTTATTGTTGTTAATGCTCAGGAGCCCAGGTATAGGGGACAGTTAGGTTCAGGGCCTCAGGTCTGGTAGACTTAAAGACTCTAACTTTCCAAAAAAAAAGAGCCATGGCAGTTTTGAAATGGAATTAACTTCAGATTTACACCTTTTAATCTAAGCATACACCAAAATGTACTCAATTTCTGAGTAGCTGCCATGTGAACACTCATGGGTGCACACACACTCAGGTATGCATTCAGGTAGCTCAATCCCTCCCAACCCACACAAAACCACATGCACACATACACACTGTTCTGTTTTCTGGTTGGTCAGACCAAGTTTTTTGCTAAGTTCACTTTGCTTTTTGATATCTCTATCCCAGTTTTCGTGTCTTTTTCTATGGCTGGAAAATTCTATTTTTCTCTCAGCTGTTTGGTAAATGGGACTTGTCATTTGCCACTCAACATGCACCACTTGGAAAGTTGTCCTGACCTAAGCAGGATGAATCCGATGTCCTTCACCAGTAATCCTTTCGGGCCTGTACTTACCCCGACATAGCATTTATCACATTATATTGAAAGGCTTGGCAGCCTTGTCTCTGTTCTACTAGATCACCGGTTTCATGAAGGTGGGGAATGAATGCCGTTGTGTTGGTGTCTCCAGTGGTTAGCATAATGCCGCCCAATTAATCAAAACTCTGGTGAATGCTTACGAAGTGAGAGAACATAAAAGTGTTTGGTTCTTGGGGAAAAGGAGATGGGGGAGGAAGAGATGCTGCGATGACATTGCTGAATTGCAAAGGCAGTGAGTGTCACTTTATTTTTCCCTGGAGCAATTCAGATAGCTTGATCAATGTTTCCTGGGGCTCCTGGGAGTAACCAGCCACACAATTATGGTGACTGTCAGATCAAGGCTCTTGAGTCACACGTACATTTGCAATCAACTTCTCTTTCGAACCTCTCTTTTCTGTTTAAATGGTTTGATCGTTCCTGAAACACGTAGGGCTGTCACGGGTCTCTTTGCTTAATGATAATTATCCAAATAATAAATATCATGTAATTAGTTTGTTAACCTGGCATTTCTGATTCCTCCACCCCCATCCCCATGGAATAGCAGCTGTGATGTTATAAATATTACAGCTGAGAAAGGAAAAGAGTGAGGGATTCTATGATCAAATTTATTTGAATAATATTAATTTAAATGCAACTAAGCATGTTACATTAATATGGGTTTTTGCGGTGAGTGCTATGCTGCTGTGCATTGTGAATCTACAAGAAAGTAAGTTGATAAACAGTGATTTCCAAATCTACTCAGCCGTGATTTTTTTGTTGTTGTTGTTAAGTTGCTTTCCCCCCAGAGAGAATCTGGTTCTGTAGAAATGTTTTAGACCGACCTAGTGCATGCTCTCGGGTAAGGATCCATGAGTAGGATAGACATTAGAGAACCCAGTTTAACCAAGCATGCTCTTTTCTAACAAAATATAGCCTAATTGAAGCAATTCTATAAATACTGATTGAATTGTAATCAATTATTTTATTTTCTAAAACAAATGCCATTGAGCAAGAGGAAAAAAGAAATGTTTTACCATAAAAGACTCATATTGGTGCTTTATCTCTAATTTTTGCTTTTTAGTTCATCCAGTTTAGCTTAAGTTACTCATTTTTTGTGCTTTTTTTAATTAATTGTTTTTCATCTCCACAAAGAAAACTGATTTTAAACCAGCAGCTTATAATGTCTGAACTTGTCCCTCTTGCCTTACATTCTTCGTAGAGGTTGAATCTCAGTTCTATTTATTTATAATTTTATGATATAGGCAACATATATACCCTTTCTAAGCTTCAAGATTTCGTTTTGTTTTGTTTTTAATGAATCAAGATATGACCAGACTCGACTGATTTTGATGGGGATAACCCAAGGCATGATACTACAATGAGGCAATTGTACCTAGTCAGCGCCTTGAATATTTTAGATACTTAATAGTTATTTAATCCATCAGTTAGTCAGCCAGGCAATTATCACCCATTCAATAACTGGCAACTAGGGCTCTCCCCAATATCTCGTTTCCCCTTTCCTGCCAGTTTCAATCTCATTTGCACTATGACAGATGCAGAGAGATCCTGCTATCTCCAAACACCTCTTCTTCTAATGATGATCAAAACCCCTCTTAGTTATGCTTGAACCAGCATGGGCTTCTCACTATTGTCTTTCTTTCATACCCTCTTTTCTAACAAATTCTTCTTTTTCACCAAATAGATTTGTTGGGCAAACTCAATTCTATAATTTTGCTTTCTACTAAGTTTTACGGTTTCTAGAGACTTTGTGTACTTGAGTGTTTTCCAAATAAAAATGATGATAAACCTACATTTTAAAGGAATTCTCTCTTCCCTTAAGTTTCCTGTTCACTGTATTTTGAATAGAAGAGAGCTAAACAATGTAACCATGGCTTACTTGGCTGAGTGGTGTTTTCCACAAAGGTAAAGGATATTGTAAGTGGTCAGGTGACAGCTATTTTTTTAACACAGTTTAGCATGATGCAAGATGTGTTACATGCAATGTCTTTTTTTAAAAAAATATATATAATTGATTTTTTACAGAGAGGAAAGGAGAGGGATAGAGAGTTAGAAACATCGATGAGAGAGAAACATCGATCAGCTGCCTCCTGCACATCCCCCACCGGGGATGTGCCCGCAACCCAGGTACATGCCCTTGACCGGAATCGAACCTGGGACCTTTCAGTCCGCAGGCCGACACTCTATCCACTGAGCCAAACCGGTTTCGGCAAGCAATGTCTTATTTAAATCCTTCCAATTAGACTTTGTGATTGGTATCATCATCCCATTCACTGATAAGGACACTCAATATTTGAGGTTCTGAGAGTTCAAATAATTTGCCAGTATCACCCAGCTAGTGAATGACAGAGCTGGCATCTAAACCCAGGTCCATCTGATTCAAAATTCACTCATTGACACTCCATGGCACTGCACTAAGAGGTCAACTGTATGCAGCCAGAGATCAGCCTTCTATGACTCTAAAACTGCAATTGATAAAGTTGACTAGAAGGTACAATTGAAATGTTTCTGAAACAGTCATATTCTCAAGTTGAAATACATAGTCAAGAGGAAAAGAATGAGGAAAATTGAGAGCAAAGCGATGGATTGAAGGAAACAAAATAAGATATTGAGAAGCACAAAAGGACAAGTAAGAATATCCTAGAGAATAAACACATCTGACTGGTTGGCTTTACTGGAAATGCATCATTTCATCCCTCCATGCTTTTTCATACTTGAAATGTGTAGTTCTCAATTCCTTGATCATTCTGTAAGCCACACTAAATCATGTATAGATTACAAATTTATGCATCTTCTGTATAGTTAATCAAGTTTTTAATACATTGGCATTAGTATAATTTTAATGAGCATATGAAAATATAGACCTATCAAACATGATAGCTTTATAGGCTGGTTAATACCTTAAATTGAATATTATGTCATACTGAATTAGGAGAATTTTTCAGCTTGGAAAAAAATATCACTCAGTTTTCTCTGTTTGAATTAATATACTGACCACCTGAGTTTGAAAATAATCTAGCCCCATGGTCAGCAAACTGCAGCTCCCGAGCCACATGAGGCTCCTTGGCCCTTGACTGTGGCTCTTCCTAAGCCTTAGGAGTACCCTAACTAAGTTAATAACAAAGTACCTACCTATATAGTTTAAGTTTAAACAATTTGGCTCTCAAAAGAAATTTCAATCATTGTACTGTTGGTATTTGGCTCTGTTGACTAATGAGTTTGCCGACCACTGCTAGCCTATTGCAGATTATTGTGTTGGGGTTTGTCTTAGGCACAATGGAAAATAAATCAAGTGATCCTTTATAAAATAAATTCCAGGGACTTTCTTGCTAAAAGAAGCACTTAGGATACCAGCTGGAAGAAGGTTAGAATGGTATGGAATTCATGTGGCCTCGATTGTTGCAGAATACATTCTGAACTGCATTTCCATGGAAATGAGGTGAAAAAACAACAAGGAATTTGATGGCATTGAGAACAAGAGTGGTAAGGAAGGCATGCTCTGCATGAAGCCTGTAGGAGGAACCATTTGGGGCCAACAGTCCAGCCTTACATACAGCAAAACACTAAAACTTTACATCTTGTACTGTCTCTACTACAAGAACATATCAATACAATATCCAGTTCAGTATATAGCTCACAGTATTCATGTGTTCTTCAACTTCCGTCTCATTCTATGTTTCTCTGATAGGAACTCAACATCAGGGCATGTAACCCCATGATACCATCTCCAATTGCATTTTCCTCCATTCCATTTATTTGCAAAATCCTTCTATAACCCTAGTTAACACCAGAAATATTTCCTCCTCTGAAGTCATAAAATCAAACATCTAGTCATTCATCACAACCTTTTGTTCTCTGCTTTGCCCAAGCAGCCCAGTGCAACAACTATTAAAATGCATAAGGGCATCATGTTTACCTTGATATTTTCTCTCTATTTGTTAACCTTCTCTTACATATTTTCTCTTTTCCTAGTTTAGAATCTATGACTCAAAATTATGGTTCACCTCACTGTAAATAGTTTATTGACCTTGTTGCTCTCTTATTTTTTTAACCTGTTTTTTCGAAACCTTACCGTCAAATAAAATCTAGCCATCAACCTCCTCACCTGCATCTGTGAACTTAGGCAAGCCGATAGAAAAATTACAAAAATGGACAGATGGGTATCATTAATAATTTAACATTTTTCTGCCTCAGACTCTAAAACTCACACAAAATGTTTCCAAAAATTATGATAAATTCATATTTCTACACTCTACAGTGGTTTTCATCCCATTTAATTTGACTAAATAGAAATGAACTCATCTGCCCAGATCCACAAACCTATCTTCTTTAGAACCTCATGACATTTTCCCCCTCTTGTTTCTCTGGGAGCAGCTTCTCCCCTCCTATGATAATACAATCTTCTATATCCCGTTCAAGAAAAGAAATCAGGCTGACCCCACTGTGGCTGAAGGAAGAAGACAGATGTAGCCTGGATTTTAAGACTTTAGTGTAGAGATAACAAATATCAAGGGATGCTTATGAAGTAAAAAAGTGGAGCAATGACATTAGATGATTCCAAAAAAGATTAAGCAGAGTGGGGAAAGGGACAGGAGAAAAATAAGAAAAGCTAAAACCAAGTTGTTCAAGAAGGACAGAGTACTCACAAACATTTTGGTGACTAGGTAAACTGAAAAGTGCCCACTGGATTTTCCAGTAAGTAGTTTGTTAGCAACTCCAACAAAGAGTGTATGTGTAGAAGCTATTTATATATTTTGAATCCCCTTACCAGATATATCACTTGCAAATATATTTTCTCCTGCTCCTTAGGTTGCTCTTTCGTTCTGTTGATGGGCAGGAGCTTTTTAGTTTGATGCAGGCCCACTCATTTACTATTGGTTTTGATACTTTGCTTTTGGTATCAGATTCAAAAAATCATCACAAAGACCAATATCAAGATCACCGCCTATATTTTCTTCTAGAAGTTTTATGTTTTGGGGTCTTAAAATCTATAATCAATATTAAATTAATTGTTATGTATGGTGTAAGGTAGTGATCTAGTTTCATTCTTTTGTATGTGGTCAAACAGTTTTCTTAACATCACTTACTAAAAAACAAAACCAACTGTCCTTTCCCCATTGTATATTCTTGGCTCCTTTGTTGTAAATTAATTGACCATATGTGTGTGGGTTTATTTCTGAGCTCCATTCTGTTACATTGATCTATGTATCTGTTTTTATGCCAAAACCATACTGTTTTGATTACTCTGGATTTGTAATAATTTGAAATAAGAGAGTGTAATGCCTCCAGCTTTATCCTTATTTCTCAAGATTGTTTTGACTGTCTGGGGTATTTCATGGTTCCATGCAAATTTTAGAATTATTTGTTCTAGTTTTATTTAAAATGCCATAGGAATTTTGATAGGGATTGAATTGAATCTGTAGATTGCTTTAAGTAGTATGGGCATTTTAGCAATATTAATTCTTTTAATCCATAAACATCAACTATATTTCCATTTATTTGTATCTTTTTATTTTTTTTCATTAATGCCTTACACGTTTCAGTGTACACACCTTTCAGCTCTTTGGTTAAATAATCTTATATGATAATTATACCTCAACAAAAAGAGAAAGGGCTGATGTGCAAAACTATAATGAAAACAACAAAGTGCTAGAAATATCAGAGGTGGTAGTAAAAATAGTGCCTTGCAGAAAAAATTGTGCTTTTACGTAAGAAGCGGGTCTAAATAATGTGCATTTTCAGCCGAAAAGTTGAAAATGCGTGGGGTTGTGTTTCCATGGAATGGGGACTCTGAAGAAACACAATGGAAATATTTGGAAGGGAAGGGCCAAGCTCAGATGAGAAGGAAGAAGTTTAGAGCAACGTGGGAATTATGAAACACAGGGAGATGGATGTGCAAAGAAACTTACAGTTTGGGACATGAATGAGGAACTAAATCAGATAAAATTGTAAAAAGTAATTAGTCAGTATGACCAAATGATCAGAATGATGAAATACTGGTAATCAAAACTGACTACTCCAAGCCTTTGATTCCTGGCATGGATTGAAATATATTGTCTTTTTAAGTACATTTCTGAATTCTTGTGGGGTTTGTTTTAAATTCTCGATTCATTTTATCTCAGTATAATTAGCGTCCTTATTTGACATAGTCTTCTTGAATTTTTTAATTATGCCTCATGCACTAATTGTATTGTCTGGAATCAAAAATAAGCACTTCCAACTATCAGGATATGCTGTAAAAGCTTCTGTGAACCACAAGGGACACTGACAAGTATTTTTCTGGTTTGAAAATCAGTCTATATACTTTCACTTCATTTGCTTTTTTAAAAAAATATATTTTATTGATTTTTTACAGAGAGGAAGGGAGAGAGATAGAGAGTTAGAAACATCGATGAGAGAGAAACATTGATCAGCTGCCTCCTGCACATCTCCCACCGGGGACCGGGGATGTGCCCGCAACCCAGGTACATGCCCTTGACCGGAATCGAACCCGGGACCTTTCAGTCCGCAGGCCGACGCTCTATCCACTGAGCCAAACCGGTTTCGGCGACTTCATTTGCTTTTATATCTTAAATCAGTTTAGCTTGCAATGACTACGTTATAGCTATGCTGTTAATATATTAAACTGTATATTTATATCATATCTCAAATGCTTTGATAAAACTATTTCATACAGAAAACATAAATAACTTGAGAGAAGTGTCTTGTTTTATGGATAGGAATACTTGGCATCACAAAGATGTATTTTGACTTCAAATTAATCTGTGAATAAGAAGCAATTGAGATAACAATCCTAATAGAACTGTGTTTAAATACAATTCAGTAAATTAATCCTAAAATATATAGAATTGTAAAGGGTCAAAAATCACCACGACTTCTTTGAAGAATAAGGAGAGGCTTAAATTATTAGGCCTTAATAGTTCAGAAAGGCTGAATTCATAATCTCAGAATATAAACAAATAAGAACCTAGAGAGAAATAAAAAAGAGAAGCAAGTAAGCTTAGCGGCAGATTACACAGAGATGGGATGAGTGATAAGTAATAGGTTCTGAAATATGACAAAATACAAAAAACACATAAGAAAGGTTGTGACTACATTTACAATGAACATTTCTGTGTGACAAAAACATCATAGAGGCAATACTAGTAAAGCATGCAACAAACAAACGATTTATAAACAGACTATATAAGAGAAAGCAAAAAAAATGAATAACCCAGTAGAAACTGGTTACTAGTACATATATAAATAGGGAACATATATAAACAGAAAGAATGTTGAAATTGTGAGAAAGAAGTGAAAATATTCCCAATGCTTTTCTTAATTAGGAAAGTGCAAACTGAAATGGCATTCTATCATCTTATATTGATGGTATTGTTATAAATTAAGATATCTGATGACAAGAGTTAGCAATAACAAGTGGAAATTGAGACTGTCATACATTTCTAATGGGAAAAATAAATTGGTACAACCACTTTGGAGAACAATTGCCCAATTTCTACAAAAAGAATACATGCATATTGTAGGAACAAGTAATTCTATTTCTTTTTGCTTTGCCTAGAGACATTTGTGAGCATATGTCCGGGATTTTTGTCACAGTGCTGTTTAAAGTCAAGGCATTGTTAATGATACACCTCTCTCAGCAAGGGAATGAGTAAGCATACTATGATTCATTTATAATGGAACACTTTTCTGCATTTTAAAAGTGTAAGCTATATGGAAAAAGCAGAACATTTTATAAATATAAGTCTAGTGAAAAAGCAAATTTCAAAACGACAGCAATAGTATGATATCATTTATATGAAATTTTAAAATACACCAAGAGTGTACTATTTAGGCAGACATGCATATGTATCGAAAGCACAAAAATATAGAGAGAGTGATGTTTACAGTAAGAGTAGTTAGTTATCTCTGTGGAGAACAGCTGGGAGATAGGTTGGCAGGATGTGGGTTTGGCTCTACAAAACACTGTTCCTCGCAATCTTTAAAATAGATCTAATTAGTATCTCTATGAATAGATGAGGAAATAGAGACATAGAATCAAATAGTGTCGGAGTGACAATTTGAACTCAGGGCTGCTTTATTTCATAGTCCAGCCTTTAGCCACTTTCTAATAGAATAAAGATTAAGTGCTGGGGTTTGAGGCAGATTTATACTCATGTATTACCCTTTTTGAATGCTAACTCTTGACAATAGACCAAAATTCAAAGAGAATGGAAAAGTATAGTGTCAGCCTCATTATGGATCTGGCAAGATTCTCAATAATCTCTCAAATCCAAGGTATGTCAATCTTAATAAGGTTGGATTGGAGAATATGGCTTATTTGTGAAACAAACAAACCAAGACTTTCTACTATCTCTCCTCATATAGATCTTAAAACCCACCCTTGGGAAAAGCAGACTTCAAATTGTTACCAGCCAAGGACCTGGCAAGTTGTGGCCTAACTGTGACCATTGCAAATAGGACAGAATGTGCAAGAGATTCAGGCTGGTCCATATTGCCATTTTCAGTATAGTAGCCATACCTCACCGGTAAGATGAAGACTCCTTCTTGATCTCTTAATGAGACATGTGTAAAGAAGTGCAGAGAAACATAAAATGTTAAATCCAATATTCTTTAGAAGGGATAAAATGGTAGGAAGGATGTAAGAAAACAGTCCACTTATAAAACAAACTCTTACCCACCTACAGTAAAAGCAGCAAATCTTTATCTTCATTTAAGTATATATATATGATAGTTACACATACACATATAGATATTTTAATTTATAAAGGAAAGCTAAATATAAAATATAAGCAAATATATTATCAAAGAATATGTCCAAATTGTTAGAAATCATTTTGGAAATTTATAGAAATGTTCAGCTTTCTGGGAATGGAATTGCCTCATAACATGTAAACATTTATTTCAGTATTCACATATTTTAATTTCTGTAGATGTTTTAAAAAATGCAGTTATCTATTAAATTAGAGGTTTTGCTGGAAAAGGTCCTGTTCTTTGCCATCAAGGACCTTTTCAACTTACAGAAAAAAAGAAAATTCAGCCGAGCCCGCATGGCTCAGTGGTTGAGTGTAGAACTATGAACCAGGAGTCATGGTTTAATTCCCAGTCAGGGCATATGCCTGGGTTGCGGGCTTGATCCCCATGGTATGCCATACAGGAGACAGCAGATCAATGATTCTCTCTCATCATTGAGGTTTCTATCTCTCTCTCTCCCTCTCCCTTCCTCTTTGAAATCAATAACAAAATTATCTTTTTAAAAAAGAAAATTCATATAAGGATGCGAATGATACAAAAGAACATAAGGCAAAAGTTTTGTGAGCATTTGTACTTGCTGCAATACCAAGGTGGAGTCTGTGGGAGGGGATGGTTGTGCCGAGCTTTGAAAATCAAGTATTAGTTTAGGCAGAGGATTAAAGATAGAGGACACAGGAGCATGGAGAGTGGAAAGCGTAAGGCAGGGCACAGGAGCAATGCACAATGTGTGGTGGGTGTTCTTGTCGTACAGAAAGCTGTAGGGGGTTTGGCTGATATGCAGTGGGGGTTAAATGTGTGTGCCCTGACTGTCAGACTAAAGATGGTCAATATCCTAAAATATAATGAAAAGAATAATTCATATGACAGATTGCAAGCACTTTTGCCCAGGCCAAAACAAATATGAGGGTCTTAACTCAGGAGATGGGAACAGAAATATTCAACCATTATTTATTAATTTGGTGGCAGGGGTGGGGTAGGGGGGTTCTACAGTCTTTTAAAAATAAAATTAGGGCAACCTTACTGAAAATTTAAGTTATTTTTCCCCACACTAGTCCCATTTGCTTTCTGTTTATTATTAGCAAACACGTCATTAATGTACTTTATATCCAACCAATAATTTTCACATTATTCCCAGGTAGATCTGTATCCATTTATGCCATAAATTAATTTTGAATTGTTTTGGAATGTGTATCAATACTGTTATATATAGCTGATCCTCATTATTCACAGTTAGGTTCTCATGAGCCTAACTCATAAGAGCTGAACATTTTTGTCAACCGATCAATAGCTCTAACCTTGTTTTATGTGTGTTTCTGTTTAAAAGTACTTCGATTAATATATATTCTTAATTCATTAATATCGAGTTCACAGTAAACAGCACCATTACTTATCCCTGAGCAGAACTCATCTAACAAGTCTTTTCTCCACGGGGCACCTGACAGCCTTGTGCTTAGGAACATGAGATAGCACATTAGTGTTGTACTACAGGACCATTTTAAACTATAAAACCAAGAAGAAAAAGCACAAATATTAAAGAAAAAGAAACCTGGAACCAAATATATTGTGGAAAGGACACCTGTTTATAGGATGAGAGCAGGAACAATAGGCAGAGTGTTACCTTGTTTGACCTTGGCTGGGAACATGCAGGTCAGGGGACTTGATGATGCTCTGTACATGTCCACAAATAACAAGGAAAGCATTTTGATTATAGATTTGGGGTTACAAATAAATGTTAGCTAGTAGGTGGATATATACACACCACACACACACACACGCACATATGTATGTATATATATATACATATGCATTTTATATGCGTACATATGTATGGATATATATGCATATCAGAGATATATACATTTTTAATATGACCCTATATAATAAAATCCTAATATGCAAATCAACCAAATAGCCGAACAACCAGCAGAATGACTGGTTGCTATAATATGCACTGACCACCAGGGGGCATATGCTCAACGCAGAAGCTGCCCCCAGCCTATAGGCCCCAGGCCAGCCAAGGCGGGTGCCAGCGGGATCACCCCGCCAGTCACCTCACAAATAGGCCCTGATCATCAGCCAGGCCTAGGGATCCTACCTATGCATGCATTTCGTGCACCAGGCCTCTGGTGTTATTATAATTCTGGTACTTTTTTTTCAGTCAACATTTTGTTTCTCGCTCTATCCATGGTGATATTTATAGATCCAGTATATTCGTTTTTTAAAAAATATATTTTATTGATTTTTTACAGAGAGGAAGGGAGAGGAATAGAGAGTCAGAAACATCGATGAGAGAGAAACATCGATCAGCTGCCTCATGCACACCCCCTGGATGTACCCGCAACCAAGGTACATGCCCTTGACTGGAATTGAACCCGGGACCCTTCAGTCCACAGGCCGATGTTCCATCCACTGAGCCAAACCAGTTAGGGCTCCAGTCTATTTATTTTAATGAATGTGTAGTATACTTATTCTTGACCACTGTAACCTCTCCAATACTAATGGAATACACTCTATTGCAGGATAAAAAACACCCTCGTACACACAGATCATCTCTCTGTAGCAGTGCTTCACTAGAAACAATGGATTGAGTGAATATTTTTGTTATAAAAATCTCTGAGTAAGTATTAAGTGTCATAGTTAGACCTAACAAAAGAGGGAAAACTTAAATCTCTATAAAAGGTTTTAAACTCCCACCCTTCACTGGATTCAGCTAAGTATGTTAATACATATTGCACACAGCTTTTAGCGATTAAAGCATTTAAAGTTTCATAAAGTTCGTTTCATGGAGCACCTATAACTTTGATATGTGTCAGATATCAAAGATAAATAAGATATAATACCACCTTGGAATTCTAGTCTAACAGGGAAATGAACCAATATGTATGTTAACCAATGAATTTGGCTAAGTAGTATACATCCTATGATTTGGGGACTCTGATCTGGCAAAACTGTAAAAGATTAATTAAAAGGAACAGGATTGGGAATTAGAGAAACCATTAGGAGAGCAGGCCTGAAACATAAATAAGATTATATTAGACTGAGAGGACTTTATGAAAAAAGGTATGGAGGTGAAAAACAGCATGGGCCTAAACAGAGTCTCAAATAATTTAATGTGGTTGGAGTATAGTTGATGAGGCATGGGGTGGTGATGAGTGTAGAGGCTGAGAGGTAATGGAGAGCCAGAAGACAGAGAGCATTTTATACCATGATAATCCATCTGGAATTTATTCTATAGATAAAGGTGAGTTTGTGAAGGGTTTTCAAGCGTGGAAATGGCTTCAGACTTGGGTCTTATAAAGATTATGCTGGTGACAAAAAAAAAAAAATAGATTGAAGAGAGTAGTAAGAGGAGGAGTCAGAAATACCAGTTAGGAGGTGATTACATTGGCCCAGGTGAGGGAAAATGAGGCCCTATTCTCTCCTGATGGAAATGCATTCAGTCTAATAGCATCCTCAAAGACTGAGGAGTATCAAGTGGACTTTATCAGTAGATCACTCATTTGTTACTTCTGCAAATGGTCTAGGCCACTATTCTTTCAAAATTACATCTCTCTATCAAACAGACACTTATCCATCTCGACAGGTGCAAACTTGACACCTCTATGGGCCGGGGCAAACATATCATCTCTAAGTTATCCTTCTTTTATTGCATCTTTTAAAGATTTATTTGGTCTTCATACTCAATTGCCTTTTCCCTCTTCCTCTCCTAAAGAGTAGGTGCTATTTCTTAATGCCCAGTTGACATCATTCAATTTAGGTTTAACTCTCCTCATCACCAAATATAAAAAAATAAAACTAAACATCAAGATAAAAGAAAACATATTTCTTCCTGAAATAACCACCAACCACGCTCAGATGGCAATGCCGATGATTCTCTTTCCTTTTTCTCTTTTGACATGTCTGCAACTATTATCTATTTGCAGGGGGGGAAAAAACATTCATCACCTTTTAGATGGGAGTTTTATACCTGGTCACACAATGAATAGAACTTTCTGGATAATGCTAGACTGGGCTCAGATCTCAGGGAATTTGAAACCAGAATTATCTTGGTTCTCATAAAAGAGAATGGTTTTTTTCTCACGTCACTGACCTGGTCAATAATGCAACCCTTGGCAGGCAGGGGGTGGGGGGAGTGCACAAGAAATCTTTTGGAGGAAATTTGTATATTAAGTATATGATAATAAAGTTATAAAAAAATCCACCCTGCACTATAATCTAAAGCATGTATCACCAGGTCTCTTTTTTATATTTAACTTTTTAATAGATCCCAACACTCAATCACATATTGATGTTACCTACTTTATCATCAGAGCCGATCACGTAGTTCTTTACTTAACTGCTTCTTGTACCATTTTGACTGCAGCTTTAATTATGGTCTCTTGCAAATAAGAAATTCAGTTTATTTATAATCAGGTCACATGCTAATCTAATAGTTCAGCAGCCAAATTATGATCAGAGTCTAAACCCTATAATAGCCCAATGTAAAATGCTTTAATTGAATCACAAAGGAGAAAAGCTATAATCCTATAAATCAACCTCAGGAACTTGACATGCTGAGAATGCTTTTCTGGAACTTTTAATTGCATGACACAGCAGGCATCATAAATCTATAAAAAGGAATGTTTCCTATAAGCAATCATGTTATATAATTTAAAATGTCATGCAAGTAAGACGAGTTTTTGAGCCCACTGAATCACCCTTAGTAGTCAAAATAAAACCTTCTGGCTTGTACAAATGGCTGTGTGAGCAAAAGGATAAGTGGTTATCATACTTAAGTGGTGAAATATGCTGGTGATGATCTCAGCATCCCCAAATCAGTAGACAAAGAGATGGTCTTCAGATCAAGACCTGGGTCGGAATCTCAGCTCTGCTACTTTTAGGCATGTTGTGTTGCATTTCTAGCATATTTTACCCTGTCCAGGCAGGACAAACCCTAAAATTTTCCTAAGAGCGATAATCTGGCAAAAAAGACAAAGTAGGGGAACTGTCCTAAGCTGTCCCTACATGAAAAAATTTGCTGTCTTTTATTTATATTGCAGGTGTATTTTGGATGCCTTGATAGAAAATATGCTGGGTTACACAGTCAAACCATTTAAGCCATCCTGTGGTCATAGGCCTGAGCTATAACATTTTACCACCCGGAGGTGGGAGGTTGTGAGGATTACATTAGAGAAAGTGCCCTGTGCCAGACATAGAGTAGGAGTTCAACAAAGTGGAGACCCCTTCCCTTTCCAATGCCCATCTATTCTCTCCTAGTCTTCAATTCATATTTCAGACAAGGCAATCATATCAGTGCTATATTTCACCCAAGGATCTTCTCTATTGTCAACCATCCATGTTGAAACTTGGCAATACCAGTCACCAAGGCAACGGGATGACTGAGTGTAAGGATTTCTTACTCTTTTGATGTAACTACTCAAGATTGCCAGAACTGAACATTAGTCTCTTAAATAAAGAATTGCACATCTGGGGCGGGGGGGGGAACCATATTAAGTTTTCTCTTGCTTTACTAGTAATTTGGAAAATTAAACACAGGGCAGAAATCCCACAAAGGTATTCCAATTTATTTTTTCATGTATTTCTACCAAATAAGCTAATAGCCTAACCCCGTGGTCAGCAAACTGAGGCTCGTGAGCCACATGCGGCTCTTTGGCCCCTTGAGTGTGGCTCTTCCTAAGCCTTAGGAGTACCCTAATTAAGTTAATAACAATGTACCTACCTATATAGTTTAAGTTTAAAAATTTGGCTCTCAAAAGAAATTTCAATCGTTGTACTGTTGATATTTGGCTCTGTTGACTAATGAGTTTGCCGACCACTGGGCCTAACCCAATTATTGAATCATATTGAAAATGCTTTTCAAAGATGCTCAACAATTACAAACAAAGGAAGGTATTGAATAGGCCCCTTTTTGAGTGTCTTTTTCCATAATTGTTTCATAATTAAACAATGATCTCTAATGCATGGATGATCTGTGAATTTCAACCCCTCAAACAATGTTCTAATGGGATTGGTCAAAACTGCATGACAGTCATTTCAAAGGTGTTCATCAGAGTTCTGATGTCATTTATAAACTGCACATACATCAAGACTTCTTTTGGCTCAATAACATATATCATGAATGTATGAATACACACATACATATGCACATTTTAAGTGCAAAATATATAAAATATGTTTAATGAAACTGGCATGACCATTAGTGTATAGGGTTAATGCCTTCTTAATTTTCTTCTAAAACATTTTTCTCCCTCCTTCTAGATACCTTTTTGTCCAGTTCCAATCTCACCTCCCCTTGGATAACCACTCTGTTAATAATACCCTTTTTCATGCTAAAAAGAATTTGTCTCTCTTGCCACTATGCTCCCACAGAAATTTGTAATTATCATTATGGCACTTAATCACATCATTTTATAATTGCTTACAGATCCTTATTCCCGCACAAGTTATGTTCTCTTTAAAAGGCTCATCCATTCACTATGTATTCACTTCGTACTTTCTAAGGTGAGGACCCCTGCTGGGCACTAGTTCCTGAGTTCAAGGTGCTGAGAGTCTACTGGGAGGTAAAATTGTTAAATTATTACACAACTCATTATAAAAGTGCAATTCTAATTAGTGCCACTACTGTAAAAAAAACAAACATTTTTTCTATGAATGCCTAACAAAGAGAAATCCCACCTAGTTATAGGAATGAGGAAAGATTTCTCTTAATAAGAGACAATTGAGTAGAGATGTAAAGAATGAGTGGGGATTAAGTAGGCTAAGAGGGGAAAGAGGCAAGAACTTCTTCCATATTAATTAGCTATGCTTATCAATGATTAAAATCCATATATACATACACAGATTGGTGCAAAAATAGGTTTACAGTTGTCCATTTGGAAAATAATGCAATAATTTATACTAATAAAAGGGTAATATGCTAATTAGACTGGATAGACTGGATGTCTCCCGACGTCCTTCCAGACCAAGCCACAGCGACTGTGAGGGCTGGCAGTGGCAGCAGCAGCGGGGTGATGGGGGCAGCGCCTTCCCCTGATTGGCCCGGTCGCCTCCTGCAGAGGGAGGCCAGACTGCAGCTTAGGCATGGAGAGCCGGCCTAAGCCATCAGTAGGACATCCCCTGAGGGCTCCCAGACTGTGAGAGGGGGCAGGCCAGGCTGAGAGACCCCCCCACCCCATGCATGAATTTTCATGCACCGGGCCTCTAGTTAATAAATAATAATACAAGAATAAACTGTGTTTTGAGTACTCACAACTGTATACCTATTTTTGTCACACCCAATGTAAGCATATGTAGAGCTAAATGCACATGTATACATACACACATTATCATGGGGACATATGTGATCAGTTTGCTTCAAATATTTCGAAATACAGAGTTTGCAGCAGACACATGCCCTTGGCCCTCTCTGTGTTCACCTGCATCTGTAGTGAGCAGTCCTCATGCACCGTGGCCACTTTCCATCTGAAGCACACATCTCTCTCTCTCTTTAAAAAAATATTTATTGATTTCAGAGAGGAAGGTAGAGAGAGAGAGAGAGAAACATCAATGATGAGGGAATCATTGATCAGATGTCTCCTGCAAGCCCTGGGACTCAAACTGTGACTTCCTGGTTCATAGGTCAACACTCAACCACTGAGCCACCGCAGCTGGGCAAATACACATATCTCCTTACTTGTCGTCCCTGGGTTTTTCTCTAGCTTCCTAGGAGTTTGCAATACCCAGTCATGGCAGCCTTAAAAATGCTGGATTGAATGCTGCCCCCAAAGACAACCATCATCAAATGAATTGCAGTTGGTGGATAAATACCCTGCTTCTTGCTTCCTTCGCTCTTGGTGGGATAATTCTGAAATGTGTTTTACCCAGTTCCTCAGAGGTCTCCAGTGGGATGGAGCCTAGCATGGTAACCTGCTCCCTGCAGAACCCTTTACCGTGTTCTCCACATTTCTGGTCTCACTACTCCCACATCCTCACTTCTGCTCCCTGGGATCAGTGTCCAGATAAACAATGTGCGCACAAGTCTTTGTTAGGGTACAATATGAGGCAAGACTCAAACTAAGAATCGAAGCTGACCACCTTTCAAACACAAATGTCTATAAACTACACTGGGAAACGTGTGTTTTCAGTACCCTGAACCTTGGCAGAACTATAATCACAACTGGTGCCAATCACTGATGAACCTTTGCAAGAGGATGTATTCCCACTGGCATGTTAACTTGGAAGATTGCCTTTCCTATCACATTCCAGTCAGAGTTGTGTTCCTGCTCCAAGGACCACTGAGCAGTCAGGGATCTCAACATGTGGAACTAGGACCTTCTTGCCGTGGCTCAGGCAGAGCCTGCGTAGGAAGGGCCGGGCTGGGGAAGAGTCAGTGGTAGGACGTGAAGTGTTTTTCCAAAGAGAGCTTTATTTTCCCCGAACATTTTTGTGTCATTTCATTTGTGAGGTTTGCCCCAGGTGGCTCTGGTCCCTAAGACTATAATTCTAAACTAGAGATTTCGGGGGGAAGATGAGGGACAGAAGGCACAAAAGTTCTGCTATGACGGAATTTCTTCCTGACATGATGAGCGTACGTTCTATGTGCTTACAGGATATTGACAACTTTTCCTGGGAAACCTTCTGTTTGTTAACCAAACAGGACACGTTGTGCTTTGCATATTTATAGTTTGGGAAGGGGAGGTCTAGTATGGTAAAGTGAGCAAATCTTGAGCTTTCATAGAATTAAATTCAACATCGCTTGAGTGCCTGCCTTGTGCTCAGACACTTTCCCAAGCTACCTCATTTAATTTCTATACAAACCATTTGGTAGAGACATCACTGTCCCATAATACAGATGAAGAGCCCGACTTAGAAAAGTTGCCATAAGCCAACAATAGTAGTATCAGGAGTTGAACATAAGCCCAGGGCTCTTTCTAGCACTTCCTGGTTCAATAGATTTGAAGGTGTGTGATCCTGGGGAAAAATCAATAGCCAACATCATTGTTATATTTCTCCCAATATAGGCTCTTGGAAAATTGTTTCTCTTCTTAATTATTCCCTTTATCTTCTGGTGAAGATAATAACTCCTAAAATGGCATCTTACACAAAGATTCTTTAGTAAAACAAATGATATAATTTATTCTCTTGTATCCTTAATGTAGGACATAGCAGCATTGTATTTACAAATGTAAAACCTCCAATTTAGGACATCGTAGGCATAATGAAACCCAGTCACAAACCCCAGCTGATGATTAGGCACAGAAAATGAGTGCTATTCAACCATGAGCTGTGAATATCAATTCCCAACACACAATACAAATTTTCACCTAAATCATTGCAAACTGGTTCTTTCCCCTCCCTCTCTGCCCCCCAAATAGACTCCGAAGGTGGAAAAGAGATTAACTGTGTCCAAGTATTCTAATACACTAAGATTTATAATAACATGCTAAATGATTGCCACATCAAAAATAAACATCCTATTTATGAAGAAAAGTGTAGTATGCTCTGTAAAATTTCATGACAATAGATCTAACACAATGATATGTTATGCAGAATGGCGTTGTATCCTGTTTGCTCAGATACTCAGGCAGAATTTTCTAGAACTCAGATGTGATATTTATTTTTTTCCATATTCTTTAGTTGAGAATATGCAAGATCTCTGAGTCCCATGTGTGAAATCCTCTTCTTTACAGTTTCATTAATGTTGGAAATGTGAGGTAAAGCTTCCTGGAAATCTATTTTTAAAGCCCTCAATTCTTCTTTCATTTACAGAAACAGGTAGCAGATTGCTGCAGGGAGACCAAAATTAGAGGCGCTTTGCTTAGAGCGAAAGAAACCTACTGGCTTATCTGGTTAACCCTTTCTCTCTATTAAAAATAAACATGCTATAGATAATTAAGAGAACTGGTTAATGAGTACAATCTGTCAATAAATTAAGAAATTGGCAATTATCGGGCACAATTCTGTTTGGGATACTGCATCCTTGTATGTTAGGATATAACATTTGGCAAGTGAAAGAGCTAATCCATATTATGTATCTTTGTGGAAAGGGATTTGCTACCCAAAGTATTGGTTCCAGATGGCTAAGTATTTTTGATACGTCCTTGAAGACTCATACCATTGCTATATTAGAAGAACATGTTGGTCATTAGCATCTAAATTTTCAATGGATGACTAAAGTAAGTTTGTGAGTGAGAAAGCCTAGTGATACAAGAGGCATTGTTTTAAATGTCAAGAAAATTTCTAACACTAATAGGATATTTAATCAACTTGAAATTTGCTGGACAGACCAAAACATTATGGATTCACAAGTGTGATCTTAAGGTCAGATTTTCAAAATCCATATGTTGGTTGCAATTTCCAGGACCCCTTTTCAGACTTAGTTTCATGAATGACATAGCCATACAGTCCAATAGAGGAAATCTTCGGTTTCATGGACAGAAAGACATGGGTCCTAGTCTTATCTCTTAATTTGCTAGTGATGGGCCCTACACCAGGTTATGTATTCTGTTGTAATTCCGTTACCTATGAAATACGGGTAATTAAAGTACCTAATTCACTGGGTGGTTGTGAGAGTAAAATGAAATCATGGACATAAAGTGCTTACCACACACTAGACCGTTAATCCTGTTTTTGTCTCTCATCGTTATATTATCTCGTGACAAAGGGAGGGCAATGACTATGAGAACTCCTTTCTAATACTGCAGAAGTCCATGTGTATGCAAATAAAAGGCATCACCTCGTATAGCGAAATATGCTAATATCTTTATGGGAAAATACAAAAACTAAAATAAAAGCAATTTTTTGGCCAACTTAAACATGAAATGAGTGAATGAATGTAAGTCAAATATTCAAACATTTACTTATTATGTGGTATTTACCAATTTACCTATATATCTGTATTCTAACATATTTAATGTACCGAACATGTGATATATGTTCATTTTAAATGTTGCTTATTTTCCATTCTCATATTCATCTTCAGTGTCACTGTCATTTATAACTGATCACTCTTTGAGTCATCAGTCTCCAGAGCACATATTCTTCAACTGTATTATGTAGTTTGAAATATTGTCATGTTTTAATCCATCTATAGGGCTACCACTGAAATATTTATCCGAAGCCATAAGAATGCATTTAAATTTTATTAGGAATTTTTGGTTTTCATTTGTTGAGTAGGTTTATGTTTATGATCTCCATAATATAACCATTTGCTAAATTTCTTTCAAAGCAGTCTTTTTAAAGTCTGTTTTATAGTATTGAGTGAAGTGCTTTCAAATAACAAGTTTAGTCTTGGAAGACAAACAAAAGCTTTCCCAAGGAGGTGGTATATCAATTGAGCATCTAAATTGACAGGGGTGTTGGATGGAGGACGGTGGCCACAGGGCCTGAGGTATCTTCATAACAGGGATACTGGCCAAAGGTACTGCACTAATCTAGGAGAGAGAGCTGTAGACAGAAACGAACTAGGAACTGAATGGAAAAGTCAAATCAAGTACTCACATCAAAAAGTGAAGCACGTAGATATATTTTCAAAAAGAAAAAAATGGCCTGACTGGTGTGGCTTAGTTGATTGAGCATCATCCCATGTACCAAGAGGTCACTGGCTTGATTTCCAGGCAGGGTACATGCCTGGGTTGCAGGCTCAATCCCCAGTAGGGGGTGTGCAGGAGGCAGCCCATCAATGTTTTTCTCATCAATGTTTCTATCTCTCTCTCCCTCTCCCTTCCTCTCTCACTAAAAACATATTTTTTAAAGAAAGAAATGCAGTGGCCAATTGCATGTAAGCGATGAAGGCGAGGTCATAGTAGGCACTCAAACATTATTTGTGAAATGAATGAGGAAAGGATAAAAACTAAGCTTATGGTTTCAAGCCAGAGATAGTACAGTTGACAGAAGGAACTTGTTCAGTGTTCAAGGAGGTAAGAAATCCAGTGGAATATTGAAGAATGAGAACAGCTGCAATGCTACTTATGGAGACTTAGAGTAATCTTTCGTTGATCAGGACAGGTACAAAGAAAATGTAGTGCAACTGAGATGAAAAGTTGCCCATGCAATGAATGGCCTGGGTATAACTTTACATTATTGGATAGTTATGCTTGAGTGGTGGTCTTACACACAGAAAACAACTGTAGGATAGTGGAAAGAGCACTGGACTTGGAATCAAGAAGAACTGAATTCACGTCTTAGATTCATTACTTATCAGCTGTGTGAGCCTTGGCAAGTTATTCGATCTCTCAGCCGGTTTGTTTTTCCTAAATTGTGAAAAATATTGTTCTCATTGAGTGTGAGAATTAAATGCGATAATCTACACAATCTGTAGCAAACTTCCCGCCACAAATTGAATAGTAGGTATTCAATTACTGACTTTTTAGACTTAATCTAGAAAGAAAAAAAATTGAGAAATATCTAGCTTTCACCTGAAGATTCAACTGCTAAACTGCAAACTCAAGTTCATCCAATGTAAGTGACACAGGAAAAAAGGAAGCATCAAACATGAGAATCACCCAATCTAACCAGAGAAGCCTCTATGAGTCTTGTTGGGAATTATCATATGGCTCTATGATTGTGATCCCCTCACAATGATATCTCTCCTACCTTTCTTGACTGCTTAAAAATTCTTCTTCCTCTCCCTATGAATGGCTACATGATATACATTTGTCCAATACTCAACTTTCTTCAAGACTTGTGAAATGGAGGTAGACGAAAAGGCTCATTGCTGAACTGGAAACTGTAAGCCACTAGAGAAACAAAATGTTTTCTTCTATGCAGGGATGCATTACATTGGGACATGCATGGTACTTTAACATTCTCAGAGATTTAACGAGGAAAATAGAAAAAGTTTGCAATATCTTGGTCACAGCACTTGATGTAGCGAGAGGCCATTACCAGAGGTAGCTATAAAGTGTGTTAGGTCAAGTCTAAGTAGAAAGAGGATGATAGTAGCCTAAGAGACCTGACACCCATAGTCCAGAATAATGTCTGGATTCTCATCACTGAGCAGGCTACTTTGGCAAAGCAGCCAGAGTACTAGCACGAAGAATTGGGTCCTGAGGGGCTGGCTTACATAGTATTAAGTCCCAAAATAACCTTAAGAAGCAGATACCCCGTGAAAAATTTGCACATACCTAAGCTAGTATTGCAGCAGCTCCACCTGGGAGGGAAGGTGAGATAAGCAAGTGAGAGTGCCTGGTGGATAGAGACCCAAACAGCAACTCCCTCAGAGGCCACGTTCAGTGGTGGGGAAATTGAGCCTCAGAGCTTCCCCAGGATTTTTCAATGGCAATAAAGTGGGTTCCTAAGACCAAGTCAGAATCTCCTATGGTGCCTGCTAAAATGTAACTTATTGGGTCTCATCCTGGCCTAAAAATCTGCATTCTAACAAGCTCTTCAGGGAAACTTTAGGTACCTGAAGTTTTAGAACGCATATTCTATAGTTGCAGGTAAAGGGAATACCTGAGAGATCACTGGCAGGATCGGTATTGAATCTCTTCTGGCTTCTTCCTTCAAAGAAGAGAGGCTGTTGGCAATCTCATGAGACCCTAAATCAGAGACAGGCTATAAAGAGTATTTCCCCTTCACCACCACCCACCCCCTTTTCTTCCCCTCTGGTAACCACCATGCTCTTGTCTGTGTCTATGAGTTTTTGTTTGTCTTGTTTGTTATCCTACATATGAGTGGAATCATATGGTTCTTCATATTTTCCATCTGACTTATTTCACTTAGCATGATATTCTCCAGATCTATCCATATTGTTGCAAATGGCAGTATTTCATCTTTTCTTATGGCTGAGTATATATATACATACCAAAGGAGACTGGACTTTGGGTGAGCACACATTGCAATGTACAGATGATGCAGTATAGAATTGTACATCTGAAACCTATATAATTTTATTAACCAATGTAACCCCAGTAAATTTACTAATTTTTAATTAGTAAAAAGTATATCCCTGAGTATTATATTCTCTATAGAGGCATGGACCATCTAGGTCTAGGAGGTCTGACTTCTTGCCTGCTTCTGTGAAATTAGAAAAAAAAATATTGTGCCTCATTCTGATCCAACAGCCAAAGGCAATTCTTCTTCCTTCTTACCTCTGCAGCTGAATGGAACTGAATGCCATAACTTTTTCGGGTTAGTCTGGCCTCCTGTCATTTATTTATGCCCCAGAGGCATTCATATATACTGTTCAACAGATGGCCTTGGATTTTATCTATGTTTACTCCCAGCAATGAAAACCCTGCTTGTTCAGCATCTTTATAATCTGTTTCCACTCAGACAGGCCTGAGACTCTTCTGTACCTGCCATTTAGTAAGAGTAGCCTGGCTGAGTGACAAACACTCCGGTCCCTGATGCCTCCTGTTGTGACAGTCTTTCATAATAGCTCCCCCTTGCTTTACAACTTTGCTAAAAGGTGAATATATGTTGACACGTCACAGTTTCTTGGACACCTCTCTAGCAGCTGTCAGGATGAAGTTGTATTTTCTGCTTGTTTTGCACGTTCTGTTAGAAAGCCCAGCAGAGCCCTTGCTTTCTGGATGTAATGCAATCCCCACACTTAGAGTTTTTCTGTTTCTTTTAAATATGGGTCATCTGGTTACCAAAAATTCCTCTACATTCCTTAAACTTGAATTTATTCTAATTGACTCAGATTTGGATTGAATTCTTTCATTTCAATCCCCACTGTTTGCTCTGCTGGGCCCCAGATTTCTTGTAATAGATAGTATAACAGGACAGCGGGAAGAGATGGTTAATAGACATATGTCCCTGGCTGCTGTGTGAGCCAGTTTTGGTTTGGAGATATACGTATAAATCCTCAACTTTATTTATTTCCTTGATTCCCTGGGGTGTTTGGAGTTATTAGTTAATACATCTAGTATTGCAGCAAATATATGATATTCAAAGAATACTTTATTATTTACTGGTATTTGCAATGTCCAGGTAGCTTAAAGGCAAAATGTGAAAGCAAGTTGAAAGAGGAATTGCATAGTTAACGTCCATTTCCTATCAGTGCTTCATTATACAACCATATATATATATATATGCATTGCACTTTTTGCAATTTAGTGTAGTGTTGCTATAAATTAATATGTTAAATTACTGTGTCTATTTCAATCATACCAGAAAACACGTATTTGTATCAAACCATGGTCCTTCTCTGGTGAAAACTAAGATGTATCATCCTATTTTTTCATACTAATAAGCACTGAGAAGTAGTCAGCACTTTTTTGTATGGCATCTCTTAACTTCTTTGCTGATATTAAATTAAAAATAAAAACAGGAGAGAAAAGAGCAAAAAATAAAATCGCCAAAAAGACAGTCAACAACCCATAATTCAAACCACACATTGTCAATAAAAGTGACTATCTGGGTCTAATGTCACTGTGCAAAGCATGAAACAATTAAGAGAAACTGTTTCAAGAAGTAAAATAATTTGGCCTTGAAGTGTAGTGGGTGGAAGTAATTGCTTTGGCTGGCAGGCAGGCATCTATCTAATTTCCTGATTTTAATGTCTTAAATACAAGGCATGCAAGCACTAAGGCCAATTTTAAATACACCCAGATTTTTTTTCTTCCTTTGAATATCAAGCACATTTAGAATGGAGAGAAGGGAAACAGAGTGATAAGCAAAGGTGACATGGACAACCCAGTGACATGCAGAGAAAGCCGGAGTACAATTAGGAAATGCATAACCTCATAAAGAGAACCACTGCTTACCCTCTTGTGGAGAATTTTCAATTACTTCTCAATACACCTGATTTGCTGGAATTATGCTAAATTCAAAGCTCCAGGTCACAACACTTTCAAATCTTGAAGTGGAGAGCTACAAGCCATTTAAAAATTGAAAACAGCCTCTGCCCTATGCCTGGGACAGGAGCTTTCCTTCTGATGACTAGTGAAGAGCTATGCTAATTCTTCCTTTTATATATTCTGCCATTGCCACCATAATGGTTCTGGGGTGCTGTGAGGATTAGATGCTTTTGTGCCTGAAACTCATGGCGTCCTTACTAATTTTGCTGTGGCAGTGAATTGTAGCTGCAGTGCATTGTAAAGCAGTTGTACGGAGAAGGAGTTGTGTGGGAATGAAGAAAGGGAGGGATCCCCATCAAGACAGGTGGCTTTGTTTGCCTGTCATTGTTCTTGTTGACTTTGTCTCATTGCTTTTGGATCCCCAGGGACCATGAGAGGGTAAAGGTGGGAGGAGTCCAATTCACAGCTCCTGGGAAGGTCTTCGGAAGGCAATTAATGAGAGAAAGAAATGGGAAGGAAGCAAAATAATTTCATCCTGGAATAATAAGGATAAGTAATCCTTCATTTTAGGTCTAGACACACTGCTTAAAATATCTTTCAATCTCTGTATACTATATTTCATTTTTAAAGCAAATGACACTTTACGACGGTCACATGACATATAAAATACTAGGAAGCCTGGTAGAGTAAAAATAGTTGCTTCAGAACCAAAAAGATGTGGATTTTATTTTATTTTATTTATTTATTTATTTAAAATATATTTTATTGATTTTTTTACAGAGAGGAAGGGAGAGAGATAGAGAGTTAGAAACATCGATGAGAGAGAAACATCGATCAGCTGCCTCCTGCACATCTCCCACTGGGGATGTGCCCGCAACCCAGGTACATGCCCTGGGACCCTTCAGTCCGTAGGCCGACGCTCTATCCACTGAGCCAAACCGGTTTCGGCATGGAATGTTAGTTTTATGTCGATTTTACAGGAAGTAAAGCTGAGCCTTTCATATAGTTGGTACATGGCAGAGCTGCAGCTCCAATCTTAGTGTGAAGTTCATTCCTAGGTGCTTATTACACTGGCATTTTTAGCCTCTGCCACCATTATTTTGGCTTCTGGAAATCAGATTCCATACTTGATGAGGTTGAAGCAGAGTAAAGCAGGTTATGGCTTCCTCAGAGAAAGAGAAGGAGGTATTATGTGACAGGGGAAAACAGAAGCAACTGAAAAGGTTTTCACTGTCAGTGCAATCTTGAAAATGTCTCTTTTTCCCCCTTACACACTCTGTCCTCATCTATGAATGTAGTTAACAATCTGTGCCCTACGCAGCGTAGAAGTTTGTTGAAAAGATCTAAAAAGATGTTTTATGTGAAAACTCTCTGCAAGATTGGTGTTATGAAAATTAGATATTATTAAACTTTAATATCCCCTGGGGGACTGAGGGAGACACTTCTAAGATCATCCACAGGTCCATATTCAATAGAAGCACACTTTTTTTTCTTGTTCTATTTTCATTCATAAGAACTCTATTTTGGCTGTGGACTTGGAGGCTATTATAAAAAGGCCATGTGCTGTGCCTTTTTTGACAAACTTGAATTTGTATGCCAGCTCCAACACTTACTTGTCTTGTACTTCACAGCTCTAATTATTTACATGAGCTATGTCTCATTTCCCTCAGTTCTATAATGAGGCTAATGCTACTCCTTCTTTCATAGACTTTCTGTGAGGATTAATGAGACAGCCTAGCAAAACACCTAGCTTTGTATTCTGAATACAACACAGTCAATAGCTGCAGAGTCTTTTCCCGTCCTTACTATGTGACCTGGGAAGACTGGGTTGGAGCAGGAGGACCGCTCCATGATATTACATGAGCATCAATCAGACCGTCAAACCTCAGATGGGAAGGTAGGGAAGGATGGGGGTAAGGGAGAGATCAACCAAAGGACTTGTATGCATGCATATAAGCCTAACCAATGGACACAGACACCAGGTGGGTGAGGGCATGAGTGGAGGGGTGGGGGACAATGGGGGGATAAGGACACATATGTAATCCCTTAATCAATAAAGAAAAAAATTCTAAATGCCTTTCATTCTCTAAATTTGTGATTGCCACATGGAAACCCAGGCAATGCTAATTGCACCAGATACAATTAGCATTGCACGAACTTTATTAATAACATAGGCAGGTTTCATTTGGGGATTCTGTTACTCTCAACTCTAGGGGTGAATAAGAATAGGAATGTCTAAAAACCTTTATTGTTGAAAGCATTACATATGCCCCCTTTTGTCCGCATTGACCCCATCTAGCCCACCCCCACCCCTCACCCCAGGCCTTCACCACACTATTGTCTGTGTCCATGGGTTATGCATACAAGTGGAATATGAATGTTTGACACATGTACAAAGCAATTCTTATAGGAAACAAGGCTTCTGAATCATGATCTTCAATGATAAGACTAGTCATCTTTTTACACTGATATGTTTGGAGTTCTTAATAGATCTCATACTGATCACACTTTAGAGAAGACCTTTAATGTGCCACCGCATGGTTTATAAGTCACTGAAGGAAGATTTTCAACCCAGTATACAAAAGCTAGGCTCTTAGATTCAGTGTGAGTCAGTATAAAACTCGGTGTTGTCTCATCTTGCTCCTTGCGGTCCTAGAGTTCAGTTCAGTGAAAACCCTCCTTCCATCTATTTGGTCTTGTTGGGAAACCAAAATTCATTGAGACACAGTAGGTTCTTGTTACACCTCTCACCAACTCCTCACTTTTACATGCATGGGGACTTATTGGAACACTGAAGGTTACTATGGAGACCCATGACTGTTTTATAGTTGATTGACAGTTTCCACTTATGTAGCTCCTTTGCTGTTGTGAGTTAAAGCAGTGAAAAATAGCATAAAACAGTACTAACGTTTCCCAAGTCTTGAAATGAAATGCCTCAAGTTGACATACTTAGCAGTTGAAGGGAAGAAAAGATTCGCTTCAATTCCTCCTTTCTTCCTTGTACTTGCATACCTTGTTTTCACTTTCTCTTTGCAGAATCAGACATGGACTTATAGCTCTTTCACTGATGTGTTTTTCCATGGTGGGCACCTGGCCATCCTCATATCCTTGAGGGTCTAAAAGATTGGCAGGGTAGGAGAATTTTCTCAATATGATATCTTGTGTTAACCAAATCTTTGTGTAATCAACCAAGAAAATTCCTCCTTCCCTTGGTTGTCAGGAAGTTGGTAGGATGACAAGGTAAATTTATTAGTTTTCTAGGGTTGCCATAACCATCGTCCACACACGGGTGGCTTAAAACAACAGAAATGCATTCTTTCACAGGGTTGGAAGTCAGAACTACTAATTTTTGTTTAATATATTTTTACTGATTTCAGAGAGGAAAGGAGAGGGAGAGAGAGATAGAAACATCAGTGATGAGAAAGAATCATTGTTGACTGCCCCCCACTATGGATGAAGCCCACAACCTGGGCATGTGCCCTGACCAGGAATCCAACCATGACATCTTGGTTCATAGATCAAAGCTCAACCACTGAGACACACCAGCTGACAAGAACTATTAATTTTTATACATCGATCCAGAAAAAGTGCTAAGCTGTACCACTTGCTCTGTTAATTTGTGTATTATTATATTGGAGTTTTTCCAGTTGAGAGAAATATTGCCTGTACATAATGACATTTTTGTCTCTTTAAATCCTTACACTTTTTATCTCTTTACTTGTTCTTTTTCATTGGTTAGGACTTGAAATATAGTATTAAATATGAGGGGTGGTAGCAGACCTCCTTGTCTTCTTCCTTCCTTTAATCAGAATCTGTGCAAAGTTTTACAATAAGGTATGTATTTGCTGCAGAGTTTTTGCAGGAAAAGTGTTCCAAGTGAATTGTATCATTTAAGGTAATGTTTGTGGCTGTAACAGAAATCTCAGAGATATGAGTGGCAGCACAATATGAGGTTTACTTACAGTTCACAGATAGTATTATTGGCAACAGGCACAAGGCTCCATCTGCCTCATGGAGTTATTTGGGAACCTAAGTCAGTGGAGAATCTGCAACTTTTAATATTTAGCTTCCGAGGTCAAACCGAGCAGTGATGTCTAGCTGACAGGCGAAGGAAGGGAATGAGTCATGAGGGAAAGGATTTTGTAAACTGAACCAGAAAGTGGTATATATTTGACAGAATTCAGCCAACATGGCCACACACAAGCAATGGAGGCTGGGAAATACCATCAAACTGGAAGCCCAGGAAGAAGAAGGAATGGGTTTGTTCAGCAAAGTTCAATATATAAATATTCCAAATCCATAGATAGAGATTAAACAGATATGAAAGATACCTAGTTGTTTGTTTGTTTCAGATCAGCGAGGTCCTTTAAAAGAATAAACGCAACATCAGCCAGGCTAGAATGGCCCCCAATTTTCAAAAATTAAATATAATTTTGAAACCCAATATTTTGCATAATCAGAAGCAAAACCGCTGTGATTGCATGAAAGGCCCGAGATTGAGCGTGGCCCAGGCAGTCCTGTAGCTGCTCCAAAGGCACCACACAAGGTGATGCTGAAAACACATCCTCGGTCACCTTCTACTGGGAAGCTCCCTCTACGTTTCTGCCCGAGTGATATTTCTAAGCTATAAATCATGCAGCACAAACTCTTTTGCAAATCTTTGGGGATTCTGGACCCTTCAGGAGGAATTTCACGATTCTTAGCACATGCTGCCAAGTTCATTCTAGTTGATCCTCTTGCAGCTCTCCAATCACAAGCCCCTTGCAGCTCTACATGGAAGCACCTTTGACCAGCCTCATGGAAGTATTTGTGATTCTTGGAGCATAGACTGTTTGTGTTTTGGTGACTTGCTGATGTTTTCTCTTTGCCTGGAAATTGTTCTCCACTTGATCTACCTGAATAACTTCTTCCATTTGGGAAAAATTAAATTAAAGCCTGGCAGGTGTGTCTCAGTGGTTGAGTGTCGACCCATGAACCAGGAGGTCATGGTTTGTTTCCCGGTCAGGGCACATACCTGGGTTGTGGGCTCAATCCCCAGTGGGGGTTATGCAGGAGGCAGCTGATCAATGATCCTTTCTCATTAGTGATGTTTCTATCCCTCACTCCTTCTCCTTTCCTCTCTCTGAAATCAATAAAAACATTTAAAAAATTAAATTAAAAATAAAACTTGCGTATGTCTATCCTGTTTTTAAAATAGATTTAGTATTAATTAAACACTGGAACTGATTCTAATCTTATATTATTTGCATATTACAGTTTATAAAAAATTCAAAATTCTTCTTTGTTCTATAAATATATGTTACCAAATGATTTACTTCTTGCAAGCAGTTCACAGTTGAGAGGTGCTATTATTGCTAAAATAAACATATTTTATTTCCAGCCTCCAAAGGAAGCTGAAAAACTTAGTAGGAGTCTGTTTCTGCCACCTGCTAGCTTTGTGAAACTAAGACAGCCATTTCGCATCCTAAGCTTGTTTTCTCAGTTATTAATTGTGTAATAATATGATGCTTGCTGGGGATGGGAGTGTATCTATGTCTCCCTTCTCCTATTTCCACTGAGGGAAGGAAAATTGATATTTACCATCAATGAGGGTAAGTCCCTGGAAATGCACTTCCAGCTGGTCCCTGCCTCCTTGCTTATGTTCCCTTCCAAAGGAGAGTCCAATCTGATTAGAAAACTTGGAGACATAAATGAGCCCACCTCCTTCAGTCTCTTCTCCCTTCAGAATCATCATTTCTCCAGGAGACTTACATTCTAGTCTGTTGTCTGCTATGTTGTAAACACAATGAGGCAGGCATTGCTACTTCTGGGAGAGTCCTTGGATTGCCCATGTCATCCAGTCACAGAGAGAAGTTTGTTTACATGGAAGGGAAGCATTATCCATCCCTTTTGGCTGTAAATATAAAGCTATATTATCTACTAAGCTTTATCAGTAAGAGAATTATATTTTGTTTTCTATCTGCCCTAGTCCTGTGTACTATACCTCAACTGATTCTGAAATTGGGTGGAGCAAAGTAATATTGTTGATTAATTCCCCCAATAGAGCATGGGAAGATGTAGTTAAGGGGGCTAGCACAGGGCAGAGCACAAATTCTGTGCTCAATTAATGCTAGCTATTATTATTGGATCTACTTGGGCCACACTCACTACACATTTTTTAACAGTAGAACGTACTCCTGATACAATAATGAAGATCAGTGAACACATTACATTTATTTTAGCAACAATAGCATCCCTTCAACAAGGCATGGATTCCACTTTGATCCTATATTTGGAACTAGACAGACTCCAGGTGCTTGGTGTCATGTGGACAAAATATGAAGACAGTAGAGTTGGGATTATTGTCATGTGGACAACTTGGCATCAGGAAGACAAACAATCCATGGGCCTCCATCTTTGGGACAGGATGTAATTAGGTTCATTTCTTCCTGAAACCACTTTTTCAATATTTCTCCATCAGGACCTACCTTTTAGAGTTGCCTTTGCATTTTATTACCCCGCCATCTTTTTCTTCGGTTTTTTTTTCTGTTGTCCCAAACCTGACCATATTTTGATCGTTCAATAACTATGAACATCAAGTGCCTCTGGCAGTTCTCACTTTTAACCAGCCTTCCCTATAATCATCATCAGGAGCAGTAAACTCATAAAAGGTGTCAAAATGATGGATGGCTCTCTGCTGTGACCTTTGATGCCTCCAAATACAGGGCTGTGTGGAGATGGAAAATGAGGAGTCACATGAAAAGCCCTCTTGTTTAAAAAAACCAACCTCAAAAAAAAAATACACACACACACACACACACACACACACACACACACACACCCTGGTAAAGAAAGAAAGCAAGTAATAATAAAACAAGTCATTTCTAAATAAACATCATTTGGTTGGTCCTTTATAGAAAATAAAGTTATCACCCTCTGAAGCCAGGGCAACGCAGAGAAGGAAAAGAAGGATGGAAATGAGCACCGTCCTTGACATTTACCATGTGAAGGGCACAATGCTTAGTGTGGACTCATCATACCCTAGAACACATGTACTAACACCCCCCCTTTCCTTTTTAATGCATGGTGATACTGAAGCACAGAAAAAATAAGCCACTTTCCCAAGGTCACTGTTGCTTCTGGCAAATTAATGTCAGAAACAGGACTCAAAACCAAGCTAATTTTGAGGACTGAATCAGTTAACATTTGTGAAGACCTAGCACAGGATCTGGCACATAGTCTGGGTTCAATGAGTTACAGTTATTATCATTCTTCTACCATTGCCGGCAGCATTTGACTGAGAATGCCTCCCATGTAGGGACCTATTACCATGAGGCTTAGCAAACACAAAAGGAGCATCTACTCGGTGCCAGAAAATTAGTGTCTAAGAGAAGGTCCCTCCCCTTACGAAGTTTACAGCGGGCAACAGGAACGCTATATAAGAAATCAAACAAATTCTTAACTACAACTTGGATCAAACTTTGGCTCAGGTCTTTATTAGTATGCAAATAAATTCATATTAACATTAATGCTATATACAACTCTTGCTCATAGAGGACTCTAAGCCCCTGGCAAATTCCCCATCTCTTTCCAATATTTCTGGGCATGTCTAAGGGATATTCATGACTATGTTTGAACACTAGGAATGTGCTTATTGTTGCTATTTTCCTCTGAGGTTTCCATTACTTCTGTATCATATCTACCAAATGTTATCTAAACCACTGATGCTCCATCACCCAATTATGGGGTACAGTCTCCCAGGGGACTTTCAAGCTACGGACCATTTAGTGACTATATAATAACACAATGTTACTCTGGTTGTAACTGAGTCAGAAGAAAATCTCTGTTTCTTTCAGATTTGGTGCACATGCATCTTTCTTCCCTGAGACCAGCCAGATCCTAGAGCCATAACCTCCTTCTCATGTCCTGATTTATCCATCTTGGTACTTGGATGTCCTGCACCCACATGTTGCCTAAGCCTGGCCTAGAGTCAGCTTCCTAGTAAATATGCAGTGAATCAATGTTGTACGTTTAGGGGAAGAGTAGAAAATGAGAAATAGAAACACGTTTGGAACAGTTACAGCTGTGGATATGAATAGTCTCTTCAAATTCTTATAAAGGTTCAATTGCTGACTGACAGTAGAGGAAAAGGTTGATTACTTATGGCTTTCTTGGAGACTTGCACAGTAATAAGACTGGTTTATACCATAAAAATGGAAATGTGGAGCTTCTTTATGGGTTTATAACCCCTAAAGCTATAGGGATATGTGTGGGGGTTGTGACCTGCAATTGTAATTATGGTTGTCATCATCCTGTGAAAAGGAGGCCAGGCGCTATAAATACCATATAGCTGTAACGGTTTGGAAATGACTTTTAGAAGAACTATTCAAAGGGAAGGAAGTAGAATGTTAATTTTAAATAAATAGTATTTTTTAAGAGATGAAGAAGTATCCAATATCAACATGGCTGTGTAAACTCAAAAATTACACCATGATTATCTTAACCATGTGGTACTTAACATTTCAACTTTAAAAACAGCCATCATTATAATAAACTCACCTTGAGTTTGAACCAGTGGGAGCTAAAACTAATGGTAATTTCTAAGCTGTAAGTCAAGTTCCTTCCCTGCCTCCAAAGATTACAGTGTGAAATGTAAAACTGTAAACCTCTCAGATTACTTTATCAGGACTCCTGGCAGTTAACATTTTCTATTTTGTATTATATTTACATCATCTGTCCTATTTAACTGTAGGCCACAGAGTTTGGCACAGAAGTGGGGGGTGGGGGGAAGGGGGGAACTTTAGGAGTAGCTTCTGCCTCCATGCCTACCAAATGTACAAACTTGTACTTGTTAGTTAATTCAATTTGCTCATTGTCAACTAATAAAAATGATACCTCATTACAATGTTGTGAGAGTTACATTAGTAAACAATATATGTAAAAACAGAAGACATCATACATGCCCTGGCCAGTATGGCTCAGTTGGTTGGGCATTGTTGCCAGTTCAATTCCCAGGCAGGACACATGCCCAGGTTGCAAGCTTGATACCCAGCAGGGGGTGTGCAGGAGGCAGCTGATTGATGTTTCACTCCCACATTGATGTTTCTTTATCTCCTTCTCCCTACCTCGCTCTCCAAAATTCAATAAACTATTCTTTAAAAAAACAACAACACATCATACTTGGTTTACAGTAGGTATTTTTTCAAATGTCTGTCCACTTTATCTCATCTTTGCTCCCTAGTGGAAAATATGTGTATCTGATTCATGTTTAAAGCTATTGTTAACACCAGCCCTGCGACTTGGAAGTGTCTGGGACCCAATAATATTTATAGATTGGGAAAAAAAGAAGAAATAAACAAACTACTTTCTGTAATCTGAAAATGGTTAAGGACATTGTTATCTTAAGAACTATCTGAGATTAGAGGAACAGTTTAGAAGTCATGAAATTTTAGTCGCTTTATTGCATGTACAAATTTTACATGAGAGCATCATTTATGAGCTTCAGAGAAATTGGTGCACAACTTGTTAAAAAAATTAAATTAAATATTCCAAACTTGTATGAGTCTTTTGTAGTGATCCATTTCCATTGGTTTAATAGAAAGAAAAAAAACCAGCAAAAGGTGATAGCATTTTTTTTTTCAATACTCTATGAAGTAATTATGGTAATTTATCTCATAGAAAAAGAAATTTAACATTTGAATAATTCAGTTGGCCCAAACTACCCACCTATAAAGCACAAGGCAGCGTAGTTTCCTGGAAATACGATATTTATATACACATGGGATGCTGGTCAATTACACAGGCGAAACAATCCTTCAAGTCAGCTTCCAATATACACAGTTCAAATGTAACATTATCTAGAGACTTACTATAAGATATGAATTATTCAGGAGCAGCTATATGCATATTTTAACATTTTTTGTAAGGATCTTTACTGGCATTTTAAATGAATTTTAGTTATTCACAATTTTACTACTCCAAGACATCGCCTAACTGAAACTATTAAAAATGTGCTTATCACTAGAAAGACTGTTGCATTCTAAGGCTACTTATTTATATTAATAACACATGTGTAGAATAACAGTGAATAGAATCAAAATCATTTATCAGACTTTTATGTTAGTCAATGAGGGAAAAATAGGGAACTAGAGTTTGCTCATTCTCTGTATTTTTAGAGAAATATCGGCTCTGCTTTCCTGTTTTGTACTGTAAAGACAGTGACAGGATGAGGGGTGTATACTGGTAATTGTCCCCAGGAGCAAATGCTAAGGTTTAACAAAAGGGACAGAAAATTTAAAATGAGATTCATCTCCTGACCCCTTGCCCATTCTCTTCTGAGGACTCTTGAAACACTTGGTTCCTATAGCCACGCGCCTGATGGAAGTTCTCCTTGGGATTTGAAAGTGAGGACAGAGAAGCATGTTGAAAGACACACTGTTCTCTCTTTTTCTCTCCTCCCCCCAAGCTAGTCCTGTAATACTTACATGACCTAACATTTAGCTAGTCCTATGGAAGAGACCTTTCTCTGGGAGCGCACAGGCCAGGGACACAAAGATAACCCTGCTCCCTCTCTAAGAGACACAGGAATCAGGGGTTGGCCACCGAATGAGGATCACTCAAAAGTAAAAGCTGGCCCAGTGCACACAGGCCATTGAGAATGCCAGGAAATTGGCCCTCAATTTTGGCTGAAAAAGGATAGTGATGATAAACTAGAAAAGACCATTGAAAGTCAGACTTCCATTTTGCTAAATTTTTGTGGGCATTTCAAGAGGAAAATTAAAAAAAAAAAGAAAAGAAAAGAAAAGAAAACCCTCTAAGGCAGAGAATAAAGGGAAAAGGAAGTTCTCAATCAGTCCCCACCTGGTACAATGAATCCGGGTTTAAGGATGTCACAATTATAGTGGAATTTGCTGCCTTACACGTTGGAGAAGAAGCTGGTGTAAACACATGTAATTTCTTTTTTAAGCACAGCTTTCTACAGGCTTTTGTACAAATCATTTTCAGCAAAGACTGCATCAATAAAGAGTAGCTTGTTAAAGCTAAATAGTGTTTGGAGTTGTTACGGTTATATTAGTGAAAAATAATTATAGAGAGTCTATTGTATATGAAAATGAGGCAGTTATGTCAGTAATCTGTTTTAAGCATGGAAAACAGGCAGCATTTAGCAATAATTACTATATTCTGGAAAGTGCTCTGCATAAATCAAGAGGCATATATTCCTGAAATATTCCTCAACAGGCACACATACACATGTAGAGCTAATAGGCACAGCATTGACATTTGTTGGGCACTGACTATGTACCAATCCCATTCCAAGTTTTCATGGATTAAGCCATTTCAATCTCAACACAGCCCTTTGAAATAAGTTATCTTCATCTAATGAATTGTGGAAGCAGGGGTTTTATCTAGAATAACTTGCTCTAGAATATGCATAGACACATCCATAGAAAGTATATAAGTATCTATCATCTCTCTCTCTCTCTCTCTCTCTCTCTCTCTCTCTCTCTCTCTCACACTTGCAGATTAAGTTCTCAAGAAGCAGACAGTGATGGAGTTTAGGGTTCTAGATGTTTATTAGGAATCACTATCTATAAGGTCTAGAAGGGGAATAAGATTGAGTAGAGGAAAAATAATTGTGTCATGCCCAACAATGCCTCTGTCAGCTTGGCACAAAGCTCTGGAGCATAATAATGTCCCACATCTGGCTCTGGTTAGTGTAGCTCAGTTGGTTGAGTGTTGTTCCATGCACCAAAGGCTTGCCGGTTCAATTCCCGGTCAGGGCACATGCCTGGGGTATGGGCTGAACCCCTGGTGGTGGGGGTTGCAGGAGGCAGCCAATCAATGTTTCACTCTCCACTCTCCTGTCAATGTTTCTCTCTCTCTTCCTTCCTCTCTCTCTAAAAGACAAGAAAATGTTTTTAAAAACAATAATATCCCACGGCTGGCCAAATTAACTGCCACTATATGATCAGCCGAACATATGTCTCTATACAATTTCTCCTCTATGTTGGGAATAATACCGGCCTTGCTGAGGTAGATCTTAAAAGAACTGACAGCGGGGAGGCTGTCTGCTCACTGTACTCCCCATGAGGGGCAACAAGTTCTTCCTTGTAGAGGGGCATTTGGAGACACATCTATATGAACACAACCCCTCCACACACACATACTGTGACTGCCTATGAAGACCTATAGTGATATATTTCTATTTATATAAACACATAAAACACTTGATAGTATTACATATGTGTGTAATTCATGACATTTTGAAGGATCTGGCCATCAATTACATGAGATAGAATGTGAAATTTCCCCAAATTCAGGATGTTTTGAAGGATCTGGCAATCAATTACATGAGATAGACTGTGAAATTTATTAACATCAACATAGCTGTTATAATACACCAACTCCTGAATCACGCTCATATAAAGTCTAATGCAGATGTTTGTGCTTGGGTTATTCAGGAATTATGGTTTCCTTCTAGTTTTTCATAATGGCCCCTATTCAGTTGGTAGGTAAGGAAAAAAGAGAACAGAAGACTGATCGGTAGGTTTATGTGGGAAGAGGACACTGCTTTTATTCCAAGTTCCACGGATCAAAACTCAGTCTCTGTCCACATCTAACTGGAATGGATGCTTGGAAATATAATTTAGCTTCATGCCCCAAAGGAAAATGGGTTAAGTGAACATATTTATTTCTGCCAAAACAGGGTAATTCAGACCTGTTCAATATTAGCGTCATATCTCCTGAATTAAAGTTCTTTGTCTAAGTGAGAACATAACCCAATCAAGTCAAGCAGCGGATTAATAATAATCTATCAATATAGGCAAAAAGAATATTAATTTCCCCTCAATTGTTAATTTGCATGTATATGAAATTATAACACCAAGTAGCCATCTTCCCCAGACACATGGAAGAATACATCAGTAGCAGGAGAGCAAGAGGCCAACATACAGGAGAAATTGTATGGAGACATAAAAAAATACATTGGCAACCTGATAAATGTCCAGTAATAGTGATAGAGCCCCAGAACCCAGTTATTCTGAAGATACCCTGGGTATCCCACTTACATTAGTCAATAAATTGCCTTAGATCCTGAAGCAAGTTTGATTAGAGGTTCAGTCATTTGTAAAAATAAAGAACCTTCATGATGTAATTTCAAGTTAATTAATAGAAAAATATAGGTAGTGCATTGGTAACTTTTTACAGTTTTGCAAAGTTCTAGAACAGAGATCTTCTGCCAAAGTTGATTTATCTAAAAGCAGTGTGTGAAGACTAGGATGTATATACGAGAGGCCTTTTCTGCTCAGGTCAGCAACCCCAGAGTACTGTGGTTCAGGTAAGCCAGTGCTTTGTGCAAAGAGTCTATTGCTCTTCCCTTTTTTTGTAAGTTGGTAAAAGCAAAGCAGGTCAAAACATGATGAGATATAAAATTGACAGCCAGAAAGTGATGAAAGTTTGAAAGGATGAATGAACCCATGACTTTCTCAAATATTCCACACACCAGAAAAGTGAAATATTAATTGTCCCTTTCTTAAATGTGGTTCATTGAAAAGCAAACTGGATTAGAAGTCAGAGTCTATTTGCTATCTTACTCCAGTTTATTGTTTAATTTGCCTGAAGGCTTGGCAGAAGGCTGCTTGGAACACCAAGGCCTCTTGCTAAAACTAGATAACCTTATTGTGGGGTGTAGATAAAAAAAGACCGACAAGATTTTTCCTGTTTGGTACTAGCTCAAATGGCTCCCATTAAGCTTTGAATGATTGCTGTTGTGAGAGAAATCCCAAGACTTTTCAGTTGCCCAAAACAATTTCTAAACTATATAACCATGACATCAAAAAGTGGTGACTAACCTTCATATACTTCCTCTCAACCATGACAGTGGCCAACAGGAAATATGAAAGCTCTTTCTAGCATATGAAATCCTTGACTGCCAAATTGGCTGACCAAAGGACTCACTCTAGTGATAAATTAGAGCAAGTAGAATAACAACCACTGTGTGGTTGATTTACTTCTTCTATTTTCTATATGGGAGTAATCTGGGTATGTTAAAGAAAGTTAAATTTATGATTTGGCTGTAGGTTAAAGAATATAGTGATCCACATTTGGATTTAACCAATAAAAGTTTGTCTCAGATTCAGAGATTCTGAATATGGAAGTAAAGGCAACACTAAATCTGACTTTGAATTGTCCACTTTAGGGAAGATAAATAGTATATTGGTTTAATTTCATATTATTATTCTTTTAATATATATTTTATTGGTTTCAGAGATGAAGGGAGAGGGAAAGAGAGAGAGAAACATCAATGATGAGAGGGAATCATTGATTGGCTGCCTCTTGCATGCCCCTACTAGGGATAGAGCCTGCAAGCCCAGGCATATGCCCTGACAGGAAATTGAACCGTAACCTCTGGATTTATAGGTCAATGCTCAACCACTGAGCCATATCGTTTGGGCTAATTTAATATTATTAAATGGAGACATTCTTAAAATTATATGAATGGGAGGAGGATGTCTAGATTTTTATAGCCAAAGGGTAGAATATCATGGAGATGAACTATTTATTTCCTGTGCAGTATTCCTTTGAGGAACTCACTCCATTCCATACAGTTTTCTTGGGATATTCTGTTGTATGTGCTCCTGGAGCCTTGTGGCACATGATCCAAACCTGATCAAAGTTAATGTACTATTTCCCTGATAATAAAGATTGATCTAAATTATAGGGAAATTAATCAAGTGGGGCCATGAAGAGAGAATAAGGCCAAGGCACAGGGATGAGTAGAACCAAGAGATAGAGAGTATGATGGTGCCTAATCCACTGATTTCAAATGCCATGCTCCTAAACACTGATTTTGCAGCCAACATGTGACTAGACTTCCTGGTCTTTTTCACCTCTCAGTTCCCTTTTTCCATCAGCTCCTTAGAGTTGGGTTTCTTTCACTAGTAACTGAAAGAACTCTACCTAATACAGTGATATACTAGTACATATATACATTCACGTAAACACACAGTCAGCACATTCCTATTCTAATAAAGAGCAGTGATTTAGAGGATGTACTTTAGAGCCAGACTATCCTGTGTTCCAATCCCAGCTCTATCTTTAACAAAGTGCTTGCAACACAGAAGGTCAGTAATACATATTACCTGGTATTATTAACATCATTGTCATTTTATTCACATACATTCTCCTGTACATACTCATGTGCCCCCATTTGTTGACTAACATTTACTTCATTCATTGTCAAAGGATATTAAAATTACTCATCTTTTCAAAATGTGTCACCACTTAAAGTCTCTAAATGTTACAACTGTAAGACTCCAAGTTTTAAGACTTTCCAGGTCCCCACCGCTCAGAAAGTCCAGGGCAGTGTGATAAATGAGTTCAGCGGTCACCATGTTCGTAGGGTACAATAAGTAGATGATTGCCGAGTATCTCACAAGAACAAATATCCATATTTCCACTGACAGCTTTTGGGATGTTTTACAACTGGGCAGAATGAAGTTTTGTTTTTAAATCATATTTGATACTAAATACTCTTCTGGGCTTAGATCCAAACGTCTAGAGAACTAAACTCTGCTCTGTCAAGCCTAGGGCATGTGACAGAGCCTCTCTTAAACGCTGGTCTGACATTTATAAACTGAGAATAATAAGGGCCTTGCAGATTGTTAGAACCATTACAATAAAAAATGAAATAGAAGTGATTCATAGAATGTAAAAATGCTAAGTGAATGCAAAGCACTGGGGATTATTGAAAACACCCAGTATAGTTTTAAAACTAAAATGCAGCTTCTGGTCTTCCTTATATTTTGGTGACTTTTAAAATGCCAAATGTACCTGCTTCCTTGTCTTAAACCTCCCCCCTCCTTTTCCTCTTTTTTGTTTTTTAAATATATTTTTATTGATTTCAGAGAGGAAGGGAGAGGGAGAGAGAGAGAGAAAAAACAAACAAACAAACACACACACAACATCAAAGATGAGAAAGAATCATTGATTGGCTGCCTCCTGCATGCCCCCAACTGGGGCCGATCCTACAACCTGGGCATGTGCCCTGACTAGGAATCAAACCTGGGACCTTTCAGTCTGCAGACTGACTCTCTATCCACTGAACAAAACTGGTTAGGGCTTTTCCTTTTTATTTCTACTGAGATGTTATTCTGCCCCTCCCCCACATTAAGACTTGCAGGAGGTTCAGAAATGCTGAAGGCTTAAGTAAGACAGGGTGTAAACACAATTTAAGTCCATTTAAGCCCGTGTGCATTTCATTACACAAGGTAAGATGAAGACAACAACAACAGCACAGTCGCTTATTTTCCAGCTTCCCTTGAGCCAGAGGTGATTATGAAACTCAGTTCTGACTGAGGTGCCATAAGAGATATTTGCTTAGAAATTACTAGAATTTATTTCCTCTGTGATAAAATAAAAAGACTTGATAGAAGCACACGAGGAAGTCCCTTTTTCTGTCCTCTATATTTTTTCCTACTTAAAGTGACAGAGAAGTGCCCTTCCCTTAATTTTGTTATGGTAGCTTACAGTTTCACTATTATTATTTTATTCGTTTCCAGCATATCACACCAACAAAATATTTGGAGCATTCTCAGAAAGTTACTTGTGATGTATCTTAGGGAGTTGGCTAACATGCCGTACATTAGCTATTCATTATTATGTAGCACAGGGTCATGTTTTAGATGACATTAGGGTTGACTGAATCTTTAAAGCATGTTTTGGATAATGTTTGAGTTCATTGAATCTTCACTAGCTCATCATTGTGCCTGTAAGAAGCCAGGGAGAAAAGGACCTGTGATCGCCCCTTACGTGCTGCCCTTGTGTCTGATAAAATGGGGCTAATAAGAGAGAACAATGACTCCCCAGATCATACCTATTATGCTGCCAGGGGTGGCTAACACCTGAAATGGTATTTCTATTGGCTATTAGGGTACTTTCAGCTTCAGGTAGTAGAAATCTAAGTTAATCAAGCTTAAACAATATAAGGTTTGATTAGTTCATAGAGAAAAATGTAGAGGGAGGAAAAGAGAGAGGGAGAGATCTGTAATCAAAACAGACTCAGATCAACATCATACATTCATACATTTCATTAACTATATCGATACTGGAAAGCATTAAATCAATGCCTTTAAAGTTCTGAAGTAAATTACTGTCAATTTAAAATATTAAACCAACCCATATTACCAGTGTTCTTAGTACCACTTTATCCAAAAACATGAGAGAAATATTTCTTAGATTTGTTTGCACCCCGCTGCAAAAATATTGTACTGTTCTTAGGCATTGTGTCATATAACTAATAGCTTTCCTACTTTGTATGCTAGGAAGCTCTAAATGATTTTAAGAGCATTGCAGAATTGTGAAAGATATTCTATTAAATACTTGTTTATCCTTATTTTTCCCAAAGCTATTTTCCAATTTCACCTCTGGTTTCTACTACTTTGAATGCTTTCTAGTTCATATTCTACTTTGTGATAAGTATTTGTGTCCAAACCACAAATCCTCTCTGAAATAAAAATGGACTTAAGTACGTTGATAGAATTAAAAGGGATAAAGTGGTATTTATACAATAATAGTCAATAAGGAACTCATTTCTGTAATGTATTTATCACCCTTATTAACAAAGTAATATCTTATTCTACACAAAATGTAAAGTCACAGAGCTACAGAGTACATGAGGATCAGACTCTAAATTAGTATGTAAACATTTGAGTGTAATAAAAACATATTACCAAAAATGTCTAAGAAAGTTCACCAACAAATAACATCCCTACCAGCATTAAAGAACCATATCGTATGAAAAGTGTGGCTTTTAATCTTGGGCTCACGCTGCCTCTTCAGATGCTTGCACCAGCAGATTCATGTGGAAACTGAGATGCATGGAAAAAAATATCTGATTCACTGCTCCCATCTCCAGAGGATTTAGGGGTATAGGTTCATTAAGTGGAATGGCAGAAAAGATTGCTTATAACACTTAAAATTATTTCTCTTTCTCCATTTAAATCAATGCAAATTAAATGTATATGATATATGATTTGGATCATAGATATATTATGATCTGTGGGATAAATGATCTAGAATATATATATCACTATAAGTATCTATGTATATATATCACTAAAATTACATTCCATGAGAGGAAGGATTTTGTTGTGATTTTAATCACTGATGTCTTCTCAGTGCCTGCCACACAGTGGGCACTCAAATATTTATAAATGCAAGAGTGCAGCTCTGCAGTATGTACATAATTATTTCTAGTTCCACTGCATAAAGAGAACTGAATAGCCTTATTTAAAATGTGTTCTTTAATGGTTTAAACATATTCAGAACAAAAAGAGGCAAACCAGAATACATTAACCTGACTATATTAAAAGGTGCTGTCTTTCATCTAGTTATATTAAAAGGTGCTGTCTTTCATCTAGTTGTATCTACCTAATATGCAGTCAGAGAAATCGCCTAAATGACTAAATGCTTAGGAAAATTTATTTAAAAAAACAAACAATATTCATGACCTTCACCAAAAACTTGACTAGAAAAGAAAAAAAATGATAAATTGGACTGGGGGAAAATATTTGCAAATCACATATTCAGAAAGAGACATATCGAAATATTAAAGAACTCTCAGAACTCAACAGAAAAAAGAAACCAAAGTTGAAAATTAATGGGCCAAACAATATTGAAGAAGAACAAAGTTGGAGGACTGACTGTACTGTCAAGACTTATTAAAAAATCCACAGCAATAAAGACAAATAGATCAATGAAACAGAATGGAGAACCCAGAAATAGACCCCATAAATTTAGTCAACTGATCATTTACAAAGGAGTAAAGGCAATACAATGAAGCAAAGACAGTCTCTTTAGCAAACGGTGCTGGAAAAATTAGATATCCACATACAAAAAAAGTGAATCTAGACACAGACCTTACAACTTGCATAAAAAGTAACTCAATGGATCCTAGACCTAAATGTAAACTGCAAAACTATAAACTCCTAGAAGTTAATGTAGGAAAAAAACCTAGATGACCTTTGGTGTGGCAATGACTTTTTAGATACAACACCAAAGGCATGATCCATGAAATAATTGATAAACTGACTTCATTAAAATTAAAAACTTTTGGAAGATGCTATCAAGAGAATTCTACAACAAGCCAGACTGCAATAAAATTTTTACAAAAGACACATCTGATTGCGCTGACCTGTTTTCTCAATGGTTAGAGAGCTTCGTCCCCAAGACCGAAGGGTCACGGGTTCAATTCCAGTCAAGGGCACGTCCATTGCAGGTTTGATCCAACGACCCTCTCCTTGGGTTTGATTAATTTGTAGAGTAGCTCACAGAACTTAGAGAAACATTTTACTTACCAGTTTACCATAAAAGGCTATACCTCAGGAAAAGAGAGATGGAAGAGATGCATAGGGCAAGGTATGGGGAAGGGGCATGGAGCTTCCATGCCTTCTCCTGTGTACCACTCTCCCAATGCCTCCATGTGTTCACCAACCCAGAAGCTCTCCAAACACCTTCCGTTTGGGTTTTTATAGAGGCTTCATTGCACAGACATGATTGATTCAATTATTGGCCATTGGTAACTGAACTCAATCTCCAGCCCCTCAGGGGGTGGGACCAATCCTCCAATCACAAGAATGGCTCCACTGGCAGGCAGCCCCTACCTTTAGTTGCATTCTAAGAGTCCTCTCATTAACACCAACAGATACTGTTATTACTCTAACTGGGGACAAAGACCAAAGATATATTTCTTATTATAAATCACAACATCACAATCAGTTTTGTCAATTTACTTATACACATACCCCTGTCACATGATCTAGCAATTGCATTCCTAGGCATTTAGCCTAGAAAAACAAAAACTTACCCTCACACAGAAACTCGGATGGACCTCAAAGTCATTATGTTGAGTAGATGCTAGTCTCAAAATGCCACATACTGTACGATTCCATTTATGACATTCTGAAAAAGGAAAAACATGACGTCAGAGAGCAGATCAGTAGTTGTTAGGGGCAAGAGATGGAGGAAGGCTGTGACTGTGAAATGGTGGCATGAGGGAGTGGTTTGGGGTGATGAAGCTGCTCTGTGTCATGAGTGGAGAGGTGGATACACAAATCTGTAAGGATGTTGAAATTCACAGAGCTACACACACACACACACACACACACTACACACACACACACACACACACACACACACACACACACACCAAAAGGTCAATTTGACAATTGTAAGAATTAAAAAATACATTACATGAGCACCTTTGGAGGAGCAAGGCTACTCTCAGGGTTAAAACCTAAAAGAAAATTTCCCCCATAAATTTGTTTTAAGAAAATACTGCGCTGAACTGAACAACATGCAAATAAATGTCTCAAGGTTCACCAACCCAGGCATATAATGCAATCAAATTTATGTTAATGAATCTTGGTTCTTCTGCTCTTATTGGAATTTCAGTCCCTGCAGAGATTGTATATTTTCCTCAAGTTATTCTAATCCTCCTCCTTTTCATTTAGAAAGCTATATGAGCTAAGTCAGGGCTCTGTCATGGGCTGCATGAAGGTGAGCTGCATTTACTAGCCTAATGCAACCCTGTCAATGGAGTTCCAGTCAATATCTGGCTATGGAGGTCGTGAGGGCAGCTGGATTATGGAAAATTCCATTAACAAGTGTTACACTGAGCCCCTGAAACACTGAAGTTGTGATTGGTTCCTTCTTTCCTACAGTTATTCAGGGGCCTGTCACCCTCCTGCAGTCTGGTGTTGCCATCTGCATCCCCGCCATAATTCCACCAGGTAGGATTGCTTATGGGCAAACACTAATTCTGATTAAACATATCTTCCTTTTTGTTCCTAAAAAGATTTTCAGGCACTATGTACATCAACGACTACCAGTCATTGCTTTAAATGAGGAATGCCAAAAAACAAACAAACAAAAACCACCACAAAATAAATGAAAATAAATGAGAGGTGCCAGCTAATTCCACTATAAATATAATAGTAAGTTTTATAAACCTGCTTTTAAAATTAATTACTCACTGCAAACTGAGAATGTACCTCTCACTAAAGCAATTCAGAGCATTTGATCCAAAGAGATAACACAGTGATTGTATGGTTCCAAAAGGTATAACGTGTTTTAGAATGTTGAGAAGAATGAATGAATTTTATATCTCAGGCAATTCTCCCCAACTACTTTTCACCAGACTTTGAGTGAGGGTTGGGCAGCAACCATGGGGAGTTTGAAATCAGATGTTCTGACAAGAATCTGGAGTGTAGATTGACAGTAAGGCCAATTACAGAAGCAGCTGTGTGCTCTGAGAAATAAACCAAAACAAAACTGTAGCAACTTCAACTCATAGAGATGAAAAAAAAAAAGATATTATAAGATACTAGAGGCCTGTTGCATGAAGAGATTCGTGCAATAGGCCTTCCCTTCCCCTGGCTGCCGGCACCGGTTTTCCTCTGGCACCCGGGACCCAGGCCTTCGCTCCTCCAGACAGAGCCTTCAGTCTTGCTCCTCCGCTTCGCCCCTACATATGCAAATTAACCGCCATCTTTGTTGGGTTAATTTGCATACTCTCCTGACTGGCTGGTGAGCATAGCGGAGGGATGGTTAATTTACACATTTGTCTATTATTAGGTAAGATAGCCCTAGCTGGTTTGGCTCAGTGGATAGAGCGTCAGTCTGAAGACTGAAGGGTCTCGGGTTCAATTCCGGTCAAGGGCACATAACCTAGGCTCAGTCCCTGGCCCTGGTCTGGATGCGTGTGAGATGTAACAAATCCATGTGTCTCTCTCACATTGATGTTTCTTTCTGTCTCTCCCCCTCCCTTACACCCTTCGTAAAAATCAGTGCAAAAGTATCCTTGGGGAGGATTAATAAAAAATAAAATAAAAAATGATATAAAGGGCAGATTCATGATTCTACTTAGAAATTAATCACTGAGCCCCCCCAAATTATATCAGAATTAGCATACATTTGTCATAGAAACTTAGAGATTAGTACAACATAATGATTAAGAAATTAAGCTGTGGATTCAATCAGACCTGAGTTGGAATTTGTTCCTGATGCATGTTAGCTAAATTAACGTATTGTCTAGATTACCTTGGCAATGGGTAATTGCTTTATGTCTCACTTTCCCTCTGCCTGGGTTGGTTAAGATTCATTTGAGACATACACATAAAGTGCTTTGCATAATGCTTTGGATAAAATAAATGCTAAATAAACATGAACAAATACCAGGAACATTTAACAAACACATACACACATTCACAAATGTGTGTGTGATCAAATTATTTTTTAAACCATGGTGTAAATTAAACAGACTTCAAGAATATTTTTATAATATTTAAAATATTAACTTGCATTGAAAATTTGCAAGAGGGTGCAGCATTTCTCAAAATAATTTAAACATAGAACCCTTATTTCTCAGAGCATCCCCAAAGAACTATTGTTCTATAAAACTTTCTTTAATACTATTTCATATTCTAGGAGTATGTCAAATATTTTTATGATAGTCATTTTGACTTAGCAGTTTCGATGATACAGTCATTTTTATGAAAAGTATATTTTAATTTCAAGTATTGACATAAGTACATCACAATGGCTTTTTGCTCATAATAACCAGATAGTGTGAAAAGCCCACTTCCCTGACCTTCGACCATTACAATGTCCACTTTCTACTCTATTCATTCCCATGTCATTTTAGAATTGTTTTGAGCCTGTGTTAATTTTATAAACCAGAAAAATGAATTGTCTTTTTTTCTGATCTCAGTTATTTATCCTAAAGCCACAATTTTAAGGTTTATTAATGGCATTGTATTTTACTGCAACAACTGAGGACAAAATTTAATTGAGAATTGTCTACACAGTTGACAGTTGGGTTCAAGAGATCTTTTATGGACCAACAATTTTCTCTCCCCTTTCTACTCTTTTGCCTAATATAGATTCAATCAAACAAAATTACTTCAATTAACAACCTTATACAATGAAAATTAATTTGTCTTCTCAATTTTCAAAGAGAAAGCAAAATAAATGCTATTAGTATTCTGAAATTATTATTGGAAAGTAAATAAGTATGACCATCATAATGTTCATAAATTAGTGAATGTGAGAGGCAAATCACTCAGGATATCAGAGAATTGTTAAAAAATGAGCAAGCATTCTGCTTAAAATTATTGAAGAGCTCTTCTGAATTAAGCTGGTATAGCCCTAGCCAGTTTGGCTCAGTAGGCCCATGGACTGAAGGGTCAAGGGCATGTACTTGGGTTGCAGGCTGGATCCAGCGCACATGTGGGATTCAACCAATCAATGTGTCTCTCTCACATCTCTGTCTCTCTGTCTCTCCTCCTCCCTTCCATTCTCTCTAAAAATCAATGGAAAAATATCCTCAGGTGAGGATTAACAAAAAAGTAATTAAGTGTGCATGCCTTTTATTTATACCCTCGAGGCTTGGTGCATGTATTCGTGCACCAGTGGGGTCCCTCAGCCTGGCCTGCAGGAATTGTGACATCCCCTAAGGCAGCGGTTCTCAACCTGTGGGTTGTGATCCCTTTGGCAGTCAAACAACCGTTTCACAGGGGTCGCATAAGACCATCCTGCATATCAGATATTTACATTATGATTCATAACAGTAGCAACATTACAGTTATGAAGTAGCAATGAAAATAATTTTATGGTTGGGTCACAACATGAGGAACTGTATTTAAAGGGCCAGAAGGTTGAGAACCACTGCCCTAAGGGGTCCTAGATTATAAGAGGGTAGTTCTCGGGTGACGGACCCTGGAATCAGGTTCTCTCCTCTCTGGTTCCAGGTGTGTCACCTGAGAACTGCAGCTGCCAAGTCACCACGGCTCGGCAGCTCCTGCGTTTAGCATCTGCTCCCTGGTGGTCAGTGCACATCATAGCTACCGGTCGGATGGGTGCACATCATAGCTACCGGTCGGATGGTTGAACAGTCAGATGATCGCTTAAGCTTTTATATATATAGACTGAAGGCCCAATGCATGAAAATTTATGCAAGAGTAGGCTTTCCGCACCCGGGACCCAGGCTTCCCTCCTCTGGCCACCAGCAGGCACCAGAGACCCAGGCTGCTTCCCAGGGCACCCGGGGCCAGGCTAGCTTCCCTCCAGCCCTGGCTTCCTTAGGAAGGACATCGGGAATGATATCCAGAAGACATTTGGTCTAATTAGCATATTACCCTTTAATTATTATAGATAATTTGACTTGGGTGGTGCCTAACTACTAAGTCTTCCCTAATCCTATCTCTGACCCAACCCCCTCCTTGACCCCTACTCACTTTTCTGAGACTCATCCTCATTATTATCCTAACCCTCACTATTCTTTTTCCCTAATCACCTGTAGCCCAACCTTATCTACACCAGGCCCAGGAGGGCCATTCAGCAATTGAATAAGGCTTAACTTTGTTTCATGGTTTCAGTAGCACCACATTTTCCTGCTGGTTCTTATATTTCTCTGATTAACTACTTTTCAGATTTTGTTTCCAGCTCATTCTCCTTGACTAATTTTCAATTGTTGGTTGTTTTATTTGTGTTTTTTCTTTGTTTTTGTTTTGTTTTTTGTTTTTTTAAAGATCAGTTCTAGGTTCTAAGTATGCACAAGGCACAAGAGAAGCAGGGAGAAATTCAAACCGCCACTGTCCCTATGTAATCTATGAGAAATCTAAGTGATGTATGTATACTCAGAAAAGAACAACACAACGTCTTCATTTTGTACTCTAATAGTGACAAGGTGTATGTGACATTTTCCATGGATTTTTTAGATTTATTTACTTTAAGCCATTCTAGGAAGAAGGCCAGGTAAATCCCCTAAAAGCATTAGATAAGGAATCTACAGAGAGTAAATACAACCAGCATGCTTGCCGGGAAGTCTGTCATTAGCATATTTACAATGAGATTTGATCAGGTTACCTTTCTTTTCTGAGGTGTTCCCAGTAAAGGGAAAGAACAGATGGCAAGCCTGCTGCTAGCCTTTCTGCTTATCTAGGTCGTTCTGGTGTGATGGTGAGCAACTTGCTCAAGCTTTCTATTCCTCGGTTTCCTCTTCGGCAAACCAGAGGTGATAATCCTAGTTTCCCCAAGGGGTTGCTGTGATGCTTAAATGATTAGTACATGTAGGGGTTTAGAAGAATGCCTGGCATTTGATGAATGCTCTGTAGTAGATTTCTTGTAACTTCTTAGGTTCAGCCCCACACAACCAACTGCCTGGTTGACAACCTCACTTGGATATTTCTTAGGGATTTCAAACTCAGGTGCAAAAGTGAGTTCCTAATTTCTTCCCTCGTCCTTCAAACCCACCAGATTCTGCTTTTGAAATACCATTAGTTCTACTAGAGCAGTGATGGCGATCCTATGACACAAGTGTCAGAGGTGACACGCGAACTCATTTTTTTGGTTGATTTTTCTTTGTTAAATAGCATTTAAATATATAAAATAAATATCCAAAATACAAGTCTTTGTTTTACTATGGTTGCAAATATCAAAAAATGTCTATATGTGACACGGCACCAGAGTTGTTAGGGTTTTTCAAAATGCTGACACGCCGAGCTCAAAAGGTTCACCATTACTGTACTAGAGAGTAATGCAGCCATTCATAGCATAGCTCTTGAAAGAAAGCTCACAATCTTCCAAAGTCCATCATTTCCCCTATGCCCTGGTATCGAATTTCTGTAGACAGCTACTGCTCAAATATGTACACTTCTCTGGTTTACTCAAACCCAACCCAGGCTCCCTTAGTATCTGACCTGGATGGTTTTAAAAGCCTCCTTATTGGCTTTTCCAAATTCATTAAAATGCTCTACCCTTCCCATCGCAGAAAACACCAATTCAATCATCTAACTAACCTTCTTAAAGTGGTCAATGGTTATCCATCATTTTAAGGATAGAGGCCAAGTCCTCAATGTAGACTCACATCCCTGCATCATTTAGACATGCTTCCCTCACAAGACCCATCTATTTCCTGCTTCCTTCTCTTTCTTTTTCTTTTTTTGTTAATCCTCACCTGAGGATATTTTTCCATTGATTTTTAGAGAGAGTGAAAGAGAGGGGGACAGAAAGAGAGAAACATATATGTGTGAGAGACACATCAATTGGCTGCCTCCTGCACATGCACCAACCAGGGTCAGGGATCGAGCCTGCAACCAAGGTACCTACCTTTGACTGGAATCAAACCCTTCGGTCCACAGGCCAAGGCTCTATCCACTGAGCAAAAATGGCTAGGGCTCCACCTCCTTTCTTGTCTCGATATTTTATTTTGACCCATTCCTGCCGTATTGTCCTCACACATTCTGTTTCATATTTGGAATGCTCCCTCCAGCACTTTACCCAGCGAAGTCCTCCTCTTTCTTATGAGCTTAGCAGGAATATTGCTTCTTTAATAAGCATATCAATGACACTCAGGAGAAACCAGCATTACTATTATAAAACTATAATCCCCCTCTCATAGCCTGCATCACAATGAAAATTAAATAATTATGTAATTCTTTATAGGTATGTTTCCCCTTCAAAAGGTAAATTCCATAGAGGAAAAGGCTGCATTTGTCTTTAAAATATATATATATATTTCAGAGAAGAAGGGAGAAGGAGAGAGATAGAAACATCAACGATGAGAGAGAATCATTGATCTGCTGCCTCCTGCACACCCCACACTGTGGATCTAGCCTACAACCTGGGCATGGACCCTGACTGGGAATTGGACCATGATTTCTTGGTTCATAAGTCAATGCTTAACCAATGAACCACACTGGCCGGGCTGTATTTGTCTTACTTAAAACTGTGTTTCTAGCATCCATCTCAGTCATTGGCTCTTATGAAAATAGTATTCTCTTTTTTTCACCTTAAAATGCCCAATTAAATGGCTTGCTTTTAATCACTGTAAAATTGTGTATGTAAGCCACATTAAGGTGGCTGCACCAGAATGTCATGACTCTAATGTTTCACATTAAAGAAACATCATAATATTACATATGGAAAACATACATTCATTTTACAATGCAAACTCCTGACAAATTTTCCAGGAAATGTTTTCTTATGTAGCATCAGTTGAACAATTTTTTGGATATATATATATATATATATATACACACACACACACATATATATATGCACATATATATACATACATATATACATATATATACATATACATATAGTATTATATATATACACACACATATATATACGCATATATACATATATACACATATATGTATATATGCGTATATATATATGTGTGTGTGTGTGTGTATATATATATGTGTGTATATATATACATATAATACTATATGTATAATAGAATTTAGCTGCCCGCAAAGATGATTTATGTTTTAGACGAGTTGCTTTGAGCCAATTTCTAAGTTGTATTAGATAGGATAAGTTATCTATTTTTTGCTTCCTGTAAGTTAAGACAGTGAAATTACTATCAGCTTGGAAGATAACACTTATTTTTCTGTCAGAATATCAGTAGGCCTTGAATCTTGATCCAGCAGACATGATTTCATGTCACTAGCATAAACAATTTTTTAAAAGAGGAAATGGGAAAAAAAAAAAGCCTTTTTAAAGCCAGTGACTTATACCACCTCAATACTCCACCTGCCCATCAATACCTGTCCTGGCCCTGATGGTTTTAGTAAGGTTTATATTCTCTATGAGTCATTACCCAGGAGCTCGCTTGGAGGTTAGACTACTTATTTAATCATTCTTTGCTGTCCAGAGTCCAAGGCTGAGTGAAATCTAGCAAAGGGACCAATACAAACTAGAAACAATCTCATTTTGTTCCTACCAGATTCCCCCATGTGGTGTTAACAGTAGCCAATACTGCTGTACCTATCTGCTTAAATTCTGCCTCTTCCTCAGTAGGGTGCTGTCCTAAGAAACTTAGATTAGCATTTTTTAAATGAAAACCAAAATAAAATTTAAAAGTTACATTCAGAAAACTGCTGAACCTATTCTTTAGGCGAAATGGACGCTCCTTTAAAAAACAGTAGTCTCTTATCTGAGCCTATTCAAAAGTTCTGTATCAATATAACTAAGTCAACTGGCAATATTTAAGCTCTTTAATCTGAATAGACACTGAGCCATCTGGGTGATAAAAAAATCTTTACTGAACAATTTTTTTGAAGTTGAGATTTATAATCAATTGTGGTATTGTTAATCATACCAAAGGGGGAAAAAAACAAAAGAAGAAGGTTGGGCCCAGCTAGCCTGGCTCAGTGGTTGAGTGTTGACCTATGAACCAGGAGCTCACTGTTTGATTCCCGGTCAGGGCACATGCCCGGGTTTCGGGCTCTATCCCCAGTGTGGAGCATGCAGGAGGCAGCCGATCAATGATTCTCTGTCATCATTGATGTTTCTATCTCTCTCTCCTTCTCTCTTCCTCTCTGAAATCAATAAAAATATATTTAAAAAGAAGGCTGGGAACCAATAAAGTTCCAGGCACCTATTCTTGACTGTGAATCTGAAATACAGATATGTCCCACTTGCCACAGTTCATTGAAAGTCAAGCAGCATATTTAGTATTTCATTCCATTCACTCTTTGCAACAAAGTAAAGGCACCGATTCCGGAGAATAGGTTATCCCGCATACTGGTTCTCTGATTTCCTTATGGGGTCATTTCTGAATTTTTCCAGATGAGCTTCTGATAAGAAAAAAATACAAAGCAAAAATTTGTTGTTAGAGAAGAGGAAACAGCTGCACACACTTAGTTCACCATGTGCAGAAAGCAGATAATCTTCTGTTGGACAAACTGTCTGTAAAAATGAGGACATTCTGGGGTTTTTTCTTGAGCAGATGATGCTATTTTGTGGTAGATGAAGAAGTGTCCTGCCCGTCAGTAATCTCCAGGTACAAACCCAAGCGGTCTCGTTTTTCAGAGTCCTTGAATAGCATTGTCAGTGTTCTTGAACCAACAATTTACCCATTTTTCAAAGCCTTCAATGTCATTCCCAGGTTCATTTCTCTTAGCTTCTCCAAAAGGTTGGCAGTTCCCTCTCCTTCCAAAGTGGTTTCCAAAGCTGGCCACTTTACAAAGGAGAATTTTCCCTTCCACTGTGAATTAAATTCAAGGAGGACAGTGAAATGTTCAACCAACCATTTATCAGACTGATACAGCCCGGAATTGGCTAACTCCATTCTCAAAAGTCTCCAAGCTCTGCACTGATACCAATGTTTCTGGCTTAGACACCAAAATGATTGATTAAATCCATCATTGATTTTTGCATATGGAGACATTCTTATGCTCTTATCTTCTCAAGATAGAATTTCTTTTTTCCTCTTGTTTTCTTTTGTAACTAAATGTATGCTCCCTTATGAATAAACTGTTTTGGGGGGAAGAGAAAACACATCATTTTTGGAGGTTAGAATTATTATTTTAAGGTGTTCAAATTTGTCATTTTCTGATCTTGAATATCCTCAGAAGGGGACAGCTGGTTCTTTTCACTGATTATTTTGCAGTATCATGATTTGAAAAGATGTTGGTCTGTATTTTATGTGTGAACTTACTAATTTTATAATTGAACATTACAGACAAATATCTTTCATACATCAGTAATGCTTGGGATAGGTGGGTAGTATAATGTTTTTATGCATTTATCTAAATCAAACAAACTGAAAAAAGACCCCAAAATTTCACAATATACTAATCTTACATCTTTGGTTCTCCCTAGGATGAACAAATAAATCTCTGACTATTTAGAGATAAAAGAAAAGAAGAAAAGTTGCATGTAGACTAGGCACTTTGAATGAGTACACATCTCAGTGGGTTTTCTGGGCATTATAGAGTCTGTTGTAACTCATTAAAACAATGCCTATTAACAAGACAATTTGCTGAAACTTATGTCTTCAGGGAGACATGGAATAGATTCACTTCTAAACCATGAGGATATAAACACTACTGTGGAATAACAAATGGGCAAAGATCGCTGACCTCCTATATTATAGAATGGTAAACACTTTTTATATGATGAGGGTTTTTTGTATTTTCACCTGAGAGAGAGAGAGAGAGAGAGAGAGAGAGAGAGAGAGAGAGATGTGAGAGAGAAACATGGGTTGGTTGCCTCTCATATGTAGTTTGACCAGGGGTTGAACCTACTATCTAGCTATGTGCCCTGACTGGGAATCAAACCCACATCCTTTTTGTTGTACAGGACGATGCTCCAACCAACTGAGTCCCTGGCCAGGGCAGGATGATTATTCATGACTATGAGGACTTAGAAGAGATGAGAGAGATCTCCATAATAGTATCCAACCAAGGACATGGTAAAGCTCACTTTGTTAGTCTTATAAAAATCCCTAGAGAGCCAAATTCTCTCCCAGGAAGTTCAAGGACAGTGGATTATCTCAGTCTAATGCTCTTGCTTCTCCTCACCAATGTCTTATCTCCCATCATATTTCCTACCTTAAAATTAAAATCATGCAAAGTTCAGATTAGGGAGAACTCAAGAGCATTGTCTAATCCAAATCTCTCACTGTTGTTTTCTCAAATGCTGAATCTGAGGGCCCCAAAATGTAGTGACTTTTAAAATATCACTCCACATTTTTATATATAGAATTATTATTAGACCTATGATAAAGCCATGGACTCCTTGATTGTAGGGTCTTTGTCTTACTCATCGGAATTCCTTGAACTGACCACAACACCATACACATTGTAGACAACTATTTTAGCATAACCAAAATTTATGTGTGTATGTATGTATTAAGTATGTTTTTTTTATTGATTTCAGAAAGGAAGAGAGAAGGAGAGAGAGATAGAATCATCAATGATGAGAGAGAATCATTGATCGGCTACCTCCTGCACACCTGCTACTGGGGATCAAGCCTGCAATCCTGGCATGTGCCCTGACCAGGAGATGAACCTTGACCTCTTGGTTCATAGGTTGACACTTAACCACTGAACCACTGAGGCTGGGCTTAAACAAAATTTATTAATAATAACTTCTGGTTACTTATACAGCTTTTATTTTTTTTAAACAGTCATTCTTAAAATGTGGTCCTGGGGCAGTAGCAGCAACAACAAAATCTGTCTTATTTTACTGGATTTTCTTAGAAATATCCATTCGTAGGCCCTGTTTTAGCCCTCTAGGGCTGCCATTACAAAATACATTAGACTGCTTGGCTTACAGAACAGAATTTTATGTTCTCACAGTTCCACAGGCTAGAAAGTCCAAGATCAAGGTGCCAGCCAATTTAGTTTCTGGGAAGAGCTCTCTTGCTGGCTTGCAGAAAGCCATCTACCTGCTGTGTCCTTGGAATGTGGGGAGGAAAAGCTCTGGTGTCCATTTCCCTTATTACTAGGGTACCAGTCCTGTTGGATTAGGGCCCCACCCTTATGAACTCCTTTCATCTTTATCACCTCCTCACAGGCCCTACCACTGAGTACAGTCAATTAGGGGTTAGTGTTTTAACATATGAATTTCCAGGGGACACAAACATTTAGTTCCTAATAGGCCCCGACCTAAATGTCATGAACCAGAGCTCTGGGTTTACTAAGTCCTGCAGTGACTGTGATGCACACTAAAATCTGAGAATCGATGATAAGGGAGTGGTGTTCAACCTCGTTATCCCTTAGAACTACCTAAGGAATTCCTAAGACATGCTAATACCTGAGGCTCACCCCACAACACTAAGTTTAAAATGTCTGGGTGTTGATCTTGGGCACTGATTTTTTTAAAGCTCCAAGGTAATTCTTATTTGTAGCAAAAGCAGCAAACCACCACTGTTATCCCAAACTCTGTGTGTATGCATATACATATTTATATATGAAATATTGTAATAATAAATATAAAACAGCTCTCATTTGGGAGGAAATATAGATCTCTATCTAACTATATATATCCCTTAACAGTTAAGACAGTAAAGTCAGGCAGATTAGAGATCAAATTTTATTTTGGCCCTTGCTTTTCCATGTTACTTTATGAAGGTTAAGTGATTTCTCTGAGACTGTTTTTCCTTGTGTAGGTTGCTATGGAGTTTAAATAAGGTCACACACATAAATTGCCTTGCAGAATGCCTAGCATATAATTGACAACAAATAATTTTAGTTGTCTTCCCTCTTTTCCCTGAAGGGATTCATATCTACACTTAAATATTATAAGAGTTGCTTCGTCTAGATGTATTCCAGTTGACTCGTGAAAGCAAAACTTGGAACACAGAATCAACATTTTTAATAGCATTTCTAATCACACTGTTTCATAAGATTCTGTCTTAAGGACTGATTCTTTTTTCTGTCTTATTTTACTGGTTCTTATTTCATAGTCATCTGAGGAGCAGAGGAATAGGTAAGAATCTAAATAACATTGAACTCTACTGTGTTCATTTAATATTTCAGTCATGAGCATCCCCATTATCACCTGTTATTTATTAGTAAGGAATTGTGAAGAGCCTTAGACCTCCCTCCCTTCCCAGAATATTGAATTTAAATAATCCCTGCAATTCAGAGTAAAGCACGTCTCCCTTATATTGTAGCAACAACCCTTTGACTTCCTCGAGAGCATTAATGTTCTGAAAGAAGTAATTTTCCCTGACGTTGATGTGCAGGACAAGTTGTCCTAAGTAATTTGTCATAAAGATATTTTTGCAGAAGAAAAGAAAACAACACTAAGAAAGATTATTTCCCATTATAGAGGTAGAATGACTGGGGTTGTAGATGAGAAAGTGATTTATATAAATGAAAGAATATACCTAGACCACAGAGAAAAATTCTTCTGGAGTGATTATCATGAGCTTGATTATGTCTGCTTGCGAGTTCAGTAGCAATAAAAAACCCAACTGACCTTCCCTAATTCTCAGCAATATTTTGAGTAAGAACCATAAAGAGCATATCAGGTACTTTGAAAAAGAAAAGAATTGTTAAGACATTGCAAATATCTTATTTTAATCATTGTTGGATTTAAGATGTTACAGTGGAAAGAAACTTAGACTAGGAATATGGAGACTTCATTTCATTATTACAAATAAATAATAAACAAATAATAAAAGTTAGTTAGTTTCTGGGTCTCGATGGATTCATCTTGATAGTGAGAAGACTTTACTGCATGACCTCAAATACCACTTTCAAGCTCTACTGTTCTGGAATGCAATAAGACTCATCTAAAGTTTGCTCATTTCCATAATAGTTTGCTTTGGGAATTCTTAAATCATTGATCATCATTTTGATATTTAAAGATGTACCAAAGCTTACCTTCAAGGGCATTCAAAGTCTGCATATATAGTTTGAGTTATGAAAACACTCCAATGATAACAAGGCTATGTAATTTAAAATAAGCATGTGTTTTGATATTACCCAGGGCACTAAAAAGGAAATGAAAGTAATGGTCCAATGGCTTGAATTCATTAGGTTCCGCCTGAGGAAGGATTTACATATGCGTCTTATGTGAAAGGATGGAAGAGAAATCATCCTCCTTCTTCCCCACCCTCCTGAATGCCTACGAAATGCCATAGTTTAATGTTTAATGAATTCCTACAAGTAGATGGCAGAAACCAAAATACAATTAGCAAAGCCAATATAGAAGGAAACCCAGGAGGGCCAGTAGAGTGTGTGGTACCACTTAGGAGGAACCAAAAGACTCAAATCTATTAAACCCGTGGGATGCTGTAGAATATTTCCCTTGAGATATGAGAGGCCTTGATGTTCCTTTGACCAGTTCCTTCCTTCCTTCCTTCCTTCCTTCCTTCCTTCCTTCCTTCCTTCCTTCCTTCCTTCCTTCCTTCCTTCCTTCCTTCTTTAAAGAGAAGAAGGGAAAAGTGCACTTGTCTGATGCAGAAATTAAAAGAAGGAAATAATATCTGTATGTTACAAATAGTTTGTAAATTACAAGGAAATTTTTCCCAAGACAAAATTTAACTCATCTTTCCAGTCTTGCAGCCAATTGAACTGAGGAGAAAATTGGAGGAGGAAGGCAGATGGCTCACAGAACTTCAATATTATCCTTAACAAACCCATAGTCATGCTTCTGAGTCAGGAATAAAGAGATTCCATGAGTAATATCCTAGAGCTGAAAAAAAAAGTTCATATTCCAGGCCATATTCAGAAGGTAGAGTATGTGTAGAAGAAAAAGAGTGAAATGAAAAGAGAGAAATGTTTATGTTGGGGGAAGAGAATTCACTAAAGTACAGGAATGCAGAAACTAATTATGTATGCTTGGACTAATGGGGCTAAACAAAGATAACTTTGAAAAGATGTGAACTATTACTGAAAATTAGCTAAACTACTTGAAATGCAATTAACAGTCAATTTTCCCTCCTTGACCAGGTTTATTTCATTTTCTGAAGCTTTTTTGTGGAATAAGGTTAATATTTGTAGAAGCATTAGTACATTAAAACATAGCATTTGGGACTTCTTATGAATTTTTAATGACTTTTATCTTTTTTTCTCAACTTCTTACTTATCTCCAGAATAGGCTGATATAAAGAATGACCGAGAAAGTTCAAAACACACTAATCATTTTTGCACTCACAAAAATGAAATTAATATTCTTCATAATGATTGAATGTTTAAAGATTTATAATTTGTAATTGATCTCTCACCATATTCTGAATGTACCTAAGATTTTTTTTCTCAAAAGAAGTATATAGATGTTATAAATAGTCTCTTTATCTTGATTGTGGTAATAGTTACACATTTCTATTCATTAAAAATCATTGAACTGTATACTTAAGAAGTGGATTGTATACTGTGTGTATATTTTATCTCCATAAACATGATATTTTTTAAATGCCCAGAACTTTAAAAAATGTATATAGTAAAAGAAAACTTAATGTCAGTAGAAGTTAAATAACTTGTTTCAAAAATCACTTTTAAATAAGTTATATATGATCATGAAGCAAAATTCAAATGATGCAAAAGGGTATATGTTGAAATTTTTTAAATAACTTTTTCTCTACCCACCCAATTTCTTTTCTAAGAACAACTGTCCTCCTAGTTTCATAAATATATTTTTAGATAATATATTCTTTATATATACAACTATTATATACTAGAGGCCTGGCACACAAAATTCTGCACAGGTATGGTCCCTAGGCTTGGCCTGCAATCAGGACCATCTTCCCCAGCTGCCCGCAGCCAGCCCCGCCCCGCACCACCACCCATTCCCCGTTCCCCATTCGCCATCGGGTGATCAGAGCCTGAAGACCGGGGAAGGGACCGAGAGGTTGGCTGTTCCCACCCGCTCGCCAGCCCCACCCCTGCCGCGGATCGCCCTCTGGTGGGGGGAGACTGGCAGGACAGGGGCCTTGGCTTGGTGCCACCCACATTCCCCACCACCCACTCCAGGTTCCCCATTTGCCATTGGGCAATCGGAGCCTGCCAGCCAGGGAAAGTGACTGAGAGGTGTTCAGTGTGCCTCAAAGTAACTGGTCGAAGGGTCGTTCTGGTAGTTCCGCCTTTAGGGTTAATTTGTATATTACCCTTTTATTATATAGAATAATGCTCCATGCATGTATATGTGTATGTGTGTTGATTATACGTGATAGGAGCACAATCTACACTTTGAGTTTTGTACTTAATATATTTTGGAGATGATACCATATCATTGCATATAGAGCTGGCTCATTCTTTTACATAACTATTCCATTTTAACAGTGTACTATAAAAACATCTTCATCCATTCCCTTTTAGGTTATCATTTAATATTTGTTTCAATTGATTGCTAGTCTTTTTGGTAACTTTAGCAAAAATGAATGCACTTACAGGTCCTAGGAGTAAAACATTGGGTCAATGAGTAAGTGCATATTTAATTTGACTAGATATCGCAAAATTTTCCTTATAAGCCTTGTACTATTTTATACTCCTGCCCTGCAATTTTGATCACCTGTTTATCTATTTTCTTGCCAATAATAGAATGTCATCAAACTTTTTTTTCACTAATTTTATAGGTAAAAATTCCATAGTATTAAAGTCATAATTTGCATTTCTCTCAATATGAGTAAGAACAAGCCTATTTTCATATTTCTTAAAACTATGAGTTTCAAGATGGTAAATAGATCAAATATTATGTTATAGTAATTCATTAAGCTGTACATTTATTCTTTAATCACTTATTTATAATTACTGTTTTCAAAAATGCGTTTCCTAGCTTCACTTTTGTCTTGACTTCTAGGTGAAATTTGAATTCGGCCAGACTAGTGCACTTACTTAAGAACAGAAATTAGTCAAAGGTATTATTTCTTTTGCTTCTGTTTTTGTGCTGCCAAATATGGTTATGAAGGCTTTGGAACTTCCCATGGCAGCCTTAGGAAAGGTCCCCGTCACCAGTTATATGCTTCAGATGCAGGAAACAAAGTCCCTTTTTGGCTGGTACCTCTTGCAGATGCAATATAGCCCTATATGCTTCAGATGCAGGAAACAAAGTCCCTTTTTGGCTGGTACCTCTTGCAGATGCAATATAGCCCTGCAGCAAATAATGAGTGTGACTGATCCCTTGATGAAATGTTTTACATTTTTTTCTACTGGACACTGACTTACAGAGCATCCCTATAAATCTTAGCATGATGTCTTTTCATATATATTTATAAATGAGGTGAGTTACCCCTGGACAAATTATCTCCAGGGGTCTCGTGTTAGAAAAAGGAACAAGATATCAGGCTCTGAGGAATTCCACCAAGTTCTGATTGAAGCCTCTTGAGACTCCAGGTTGTGTATTATGTGTGTTATTTATTTTAGCTCTATTTCTCCCCAGCCAACAGGAAAGCAAATTTTCTCCTTCGCCTTGCCTCATTGACAGACTGCTTCCTACAAATATGGCAGGTCTTTATGTTTCTTCATGCAGCATCTCCTCCTTAATATTCGATGTTAGCCAATGAAATCCAAAAGAAGTCCCATGGCCAGCTTACACTATCTCTATTCATTGTTCTAAGGCAGGGGTTGTTCATTTTGCCTCATGGGATAAGTTAGTTATGTCAGAGAGCTCTGCAAGGCTAGGTGTGAACCACAGCTGTAGACATTTCTTCTGGCATCTCCTAAAGTGTTATTGACAATATTGTCCATTTTTTTTCTGAACACTAGGAGAAGAAGCCCTTAACCCTTCCATCATATTATCCCCATTTTATTAATTTTTAATGGTGTAAAGTGTTTGGTTCATAAGCACATCAAAAACATAAGGGCATTTGTTTTATAAGGTAGTTTGGGTTAGAAAAGTGATTCCAGGTATATTTATGTTTAGCACCAGAATTTGTCAAGTATGATTATCATAAAATAAGAAGGGAATTTGGACTGCTGAGAACATCTCTCTCACCTATTTAGATTTATTTTTCAAATTAAACCTATTTTTCCCTTTCCAATAAATGTTCCGTGGAGTCCAGTACACATTAAAAAAATTCATAGTGATAAAAGTCATTGGCTTATTGCCCCTTTTTTATTCCTTTGTCCCTTTTTAAATCCATCATTGATTTCTAAACACTAGTCTAACTGCATAGAAATCACTTATTAAAATACTAGTGACCCAGTGCACAGATTCATGCACATGGAAAGGAAATTAATTAGAAGGTGGCCGGCAGGGCAGGAGTGGGAGTGGGCGAAATGGGCTGGGCATGCTTTGGAGCCAACCTCCCACTGTCCCTCCCATGCTGGCAGCATCTGGGGTGGTGCAAGGTGTCTGCGGAGTGAGCAGGGTCCCTCCGGCAGGTGGGGTCCCTTGGCCTGGCCTGTGGGGATCACGCTGAAACCAGCTCTCCAACATCCCCAGAGGGGTCCCAGAATACGAGAGAGCACTCTGTAAAGTTGTTGTGGTACAGGGTGTAGAATGCAAATGCAAGTGTGCAGTAAACCACATTCAGGGCAGACAGTGCCCCAGCAACAACCTAACCCACGGCTGAAGGTGGAATCGTGCAGCCCCGCAAGGAATCGGGCTCCCTCCTCTCTGGTTTCAGGGTGCACCACCCAAGAACCACCACTACCAAGTCACTGCAGCTTGGCAGCTCCTGCGTTGAGCATCTGCTGCCCCCTGGTGGTCAGTGCACATCACAGAGACCAGTCGGTGGAGGGAGGGACACTTAGCATATTAGACTTTTATATATACAGATATATGCCTGAGTTTTATCCCAGAATGCATGGATAGGAATCTCTAGGATTGTGGCCCTAACAAAATATTTTAGTAAGATGCTCAGGTGATTCTCATACCTACCCAATTCTGGGACCCACTGCCCTAGATTATAGAATCTGAAGCTATCAAAAAGGTCAAAGTCCAACTTAAGAGTCTTCCAAATTAATTTCACTTTTACACCATCAAAAAGGTATAATAGCTAAGCTTGAAGGTCAACAGCAATAGTGTGTCTCCAGATTATCTACATATAAATATATTAATAAATTTACACTGAGGTTAATTTCTGGTAGCAATTCAGGCCCAACAAATTCAATTTTCTCTATTTTTATAAGCATAAGCATTTAGGACATTATCTAACATCTGCTTTTAGCAGAGTGACAAAATGAGATGACTGGGAATATCCCAAAAGACAAACTTGTTATTCATAAAGAAGTGCAACATTTACTCATGGGGGGAAAAATGAAAAGAAACTATTCTGAGAAGAAAAGAAGCTAAGAATGTCTACCATGAATTCAAGCATCTGGTAATTATTTTGACAGCATGCAGAAGAGAAAACCTAAACATTTGCATTACCAGAGACAAAAAAAGAAGCATATTTGTTTGTTTTGTGATTCACACTATTTGCACTCTGAAATCATACAGAAATCGTGCACTCTGGAAATAAATAATCTAGTGAGAGGGTTTGGGATCATATCATTCAACTACAATTTGTTGTGGCTATGCACTAAGAACTTTGTTTCATGTTTCTTACATGTTATTTCAACCAACCTTTGTAACAACTCTGTGAATTAAGTATCATCTCCATTCTACCCATGAGGAAAATGGAGACTCAGTGGTGTTAAATTACCCCCAAAACACACTGCTAAAAAGTAGCAAAGGGCCACACTTGGCATCCATATAACTCTTCCAGTGCCTCTTCTGCTACAACAAAATCACCTATTTTGTTGTATGTGTTGGCCTCTCTTAGACCGTCCCCTCTTCTGTAATCTGGCCGTCATTTATTTCCTCAGGCATCTCTAACCTCCTTATTCCTTCCCTGATACATCTTTTCATAACTGGTCCTTCCCACTTCCCCTTATTTCCATCCACCAGAAACACGCAACCTCCTGGGGATCTCAGAGCGATTTAAGAAACACGTGAGGACAGATACCAGGCTGGTGTGTGGAGTCTTTGGAAAATAGATCAGCTTTATGACGCCTGCTGGAGTAATGAAAACAGGGAATGTGCTGCTTGAAAGCCAGTTCAAAGAAGTAAACCTACACACAATTTACATAAAGGTTAAGAGCCTCTTTCACATTCCACGATAGAATCCAGATTTATGTCGACCTGCCTTCTAATTGTTGTGAAAACTACACATCATAACAAAAATAGGACCTTTTCAGGAGAGAGAGGAAAAACAAGATTATGGATGAAAACATGGGTCTCAAGATGGAAAGTCTTGCCCTCAAGGGCCACATTCAGTAATCTCGTTTAATTTTTTTCTTACAAGTCATTCATATTTTGTGTGACAAAAAAATACAGACTCATTAACACTGGGGAGAAAAAAACAACAAAACACCTTACCTCTATTCAGACATTCTCGGAATATAAGTCACCACCTGTTGGCTTCTCCATTGTCCCACAAACACCAAGAGAACATAAATTCAGGGCTGACGCTCACCCTGTAGACAATGACAGACCCGTAAGATGGTGTGCAACTGGCTTTCAGTCTGATGGGGTGGTTGGTACAGGGCAGCTGTACAGTCATTAAATATGTTTACTATAAATCATTGGAATCCAAATTTATCCTGACCAAATTAAAAAAGCAAGCAGCATACTAGTAAATTCCTTCATTAATTCATCAAGGATTACACAAAAATGAGGTAGCTTTTAAGGTTAAAATGAATTTGAGATACACATTATGAAATATTTTTCTGTGCTGTTCATTGCAATTACATCTGCGCATCATTCTCTTTAAGCTCATTAAGAATGCCAAGGAGGACCACGGAGCTTACTTTTAAACACAACAAAATGAAAATCCTGAGTCTATGACCTTGACCAGCTATGCTAAATCTGTTTCCTCAAAAGTGATATCAGCCTGATTTTTATACCTGCATTAGAGACATTGTATAAAGGTTGAATGAAGTAAACCAGTATCCAACTCATAGATGCAAGAGCAAATGTTTCCTCCTGCCCTTTTTTAAACTACATGTTGAGAAGATAAAGGGCTTTAGAGGCTCATGTCCATCTCTATTTACAACAGCACCACATTGGATTTCTTGGCTATGTTGACCATAATCCAAAGAAACAGAGCACTTGATGGCAGTCGAATAAATAGCCCACCCCTTCCCCACAAGGAGGCGAAACACTAGTTTGAACTATTTTTCCTTTGGTAATTTGAAACCGAGAGTCAAAAATTAAATCACACATGTCAGAAATAATCCATTGTTTACTTTTACCTTTTATATGCCTTTTGAAAGATGGAAACAGGCATTTTATACATTATCAAAGTGGCACCACATACTCACTCACATTACTGATTGGAGAAACAGGAATTCCTGAAAGGAAATCAATTTTGAACATGGAGCAATGCTAAATCTTGCCACAAAAACAACAAATCTTTGACTAGACATTTTGCAGATCATCTGCTATGTCATTAATTTAGATCACACTGGATGCAGCCACTTGACACCTTCATTTAGCACCAACCCTCATAGCAAGATTGTATTCACGATGCATTCCAAACGCAACAGCAATTAGTTTACACAAGTGTTAGAATACTTACAAGATTTATTTCCTAGAGACACGATAGGAGGCTCTAAAGCTCATAGGTACCATAGAGCTTTTAGGGTGAAAGTCTCCTCCTGCCCAGACTGTTCCTACTACCACCATATAAATAACTCTACTGTTGCCACTGCATTCTGCTATTTTTGTATTCATCCCTAATAAAACACCATCCAGCCATAGCCAGTTTTCCTCAATGGATAGAGTGTCAGCCTGCGGACTAAAGGGTCCTGGGCTCGATTCAGGTCAAGTGCACATGCCCGGGTTGCAGGCACGATCCCTGGTAGGGGGGCATGCAGGAGGCAGCCAATCAATGATTCTCTCTCATCCTTGATGTTTCTATCTTTCCCTCGCCCTTCCTCTCTGAAATATATATATATTAATTAGAGGCCCGGTGCACGGAATCACGGATTCGTGGGGTTCTTGGGGTCCCTCAGCCTGGCCTACACCCTCTCACAATCCGGGACCCCATAGGGATGTAGTAGTGTGTGAAGTGGCAGGTGTGAGCCTGGCCTCTGGTGCCCATCGCTCAGTTGAGCGGTGCACCCCTGGTGGTCAGTGCACGTTATAGCAACTGGTCAAATGGCCCACCGGTGGAACAGTTGACTGGTCGCTTAGGGTTTTATATATATAGATGAAAAAACACCATCCTCATCAGCATCATTACCACTGTCACCACTATTTGTATTACCATCACCATCTCCACTGCCTACCTTTATCACTTCCCTTTTTTCTTCCTCTTTCAGAATTTCTTGCATCTAAGATGTCTTACAGAATTAAATAATAACAATGGCATCTACTCATTCATGCCCTCACCCCCCTGGAGTCTGTGCCCTTTGGTTTGGCTTATATGCATGCATACAAGTCCTTTGGTTGATCTCTTCCCCTTACCCCCACCCTCCCCTACCTTCCCTCTGAGGTTTGAAGGTCTGATCGATGCTTCTCTGTCTCTGGATCTGTTTTTGTTAATCAGTTTACATTGTTCATTATATTCCACAAATGAGTGAGATCACGTGATATTTATCTTTCTCTGACTGGCTTATTTGAGTGTGTGTGGGGGGGGGGGCAATGGGGGGATAAGAACACATATGTAGTACCTTAATCAATAAAGAGAGAAAAAATCCAAAACAAAACAAAACAAAACAAAAACAATGGCATTCATCTTTTACAACCTCATGAATAACCTCCCCCCAACTAATTTTCTTAATTTTTGAATCCCAAAATAGACTTTATGTGCCATCCTCTCAAGCAATTTAGTGTATCTGCACCTAAGAAAAGATTTCACCAGAGAGTTCTGTGCTTGGTGCATTATTCTTTAAAAGTGATCTAGGTTTTCACCCATTTTAAGTTTCCACGGATGGCACACTTTAGCATGAGGTTGGCAGCAGCGGGAAGGAACATGCTTCTGCACCAACCATCAGCTTCTCTCAGATGAGTAATCCAGGTGTTTCTTTTCTCTTCTTTTAGAGCTAATCAATGTGATAGAAAGTTTAATCTATCATCATCTATAGAGAGAGAGATTACCCATGGCTGCAGTTTCAACCAAAATATGAAAGCTTCTCCCATCTGTGAAATGATCAAGTGGAACTGTAATAGATGCTCATGGTTCTTCCCTCTGGCAGTATACAGTCTCCTATTATAATCAACAGGAAATCAGTGTGTTTTCAACTATTATGAATCTAACTATAGTTTTCACTCACGGAATGGTTCTCCTCTTTTAAAATATTACCAGGAATCTGGTAATTTCAGAAATTCTATGTTAGGATTTTAGCATGAGGAAGTGACTACTGGCAAAAGCCTAATGATTCTGTAAGAGTTTCTTCTCACAGGTTTAATGCATATGATATGCACAGAATCAACAAGGGGATTAAAGCAAGCTTTCAACAACTCTGTGGGAAACCTGGATTCGAGAATGTAGCCTGGTCGTGAAGTCTCATTACTGGCCTCCACATCACTGAGTTGAAGAGAAATGGATAGTCTCAACCACTGGTGGAAAAGAGCCGGAGTTACCTGCACCTAATCCCACTTCTATCTTCCAGGAGACCTTGTTCAGGAGGCCTGGGGCATGGAACTTGGACACCTTATGTCCTTCATACTGATTCTTGAGTGAAACCAACACCACTCATCATGAAGGATATGAGTTAAATAATTTCCCGTAGCAGAGGAAATAAGTAGGCTACAAGTTAGTACTCACTCTTAAAAAAAAAATAATAACCTTTGAGAGAACAGTACCCAATACTAACTCCTTGAGGGAGGGAGCAGGAGTCTCTTTGGTGTGTGGTCTCTCCTCCAGAATATGGGGGAATAAAGGCAGGACCCACGGAAACCACGGGCATACATCCTTTGTTACCTCTTCACATTGTCCTGTGAGGAGACAGCAAAAGCTGAGATAATGTTTAATATCTGTGAGTGAGCCATCATTTAAAATGATTTTTTAATCATCATTTTTTTTTCCTTATCTGAATCAGGTTCCCTGGTACTTAATATAATCTTAAAGATAAGATCTGTCTTTTCACTTTGATTCAATAAATTCCAATAATGTAAATATTCTAAATAGATAATATTATTTCAATTATAATTGAAAGATAGTATTATTTCAATTACAGTTAGAAGCCTGGGAACTAGAGCTGGCTCGTCCTGCCCTAGCATTATATGGCCCTCTTTTATAACCAACAGGAATTCTGTATATTTTCACAGACTTTGAATCTGAATATAGTTTTCATTCACAGGAAGATTTTTCTTACTCCTCAATCTTTACCATATGGCTTCCTAGATTATCACAGAAGGAAGAATGAAATAAAATGAGAACTATATATGTATACATATATGAGAGGCTACTAAGAGTCAGACCTGGACGTGGTACTTATCACCTCCCTTATATTTTATTACCAAAACCCAGTCACATGGCAGTAAGGAAGGCTCAGAAAAGTAGTCCAGCTGTGTATCAAGAAAAAAAAAAGTTTATAGATACTGTCTCTGTTACAAGATGTCAAAAGCAGATAGATAAGTAATAAATGACTTAGAAGACAAGAAATCAGATACCCATGCCTGGCAGGAAGAAAGAAAGGAACAACACAGAAAAAAAAGAGTAAGGTGAGATAAACTACAGAACTTCAGAAATTAGGAGCATTAAGGACCCTCTGAAACACACATGTGAGGCAGGGCTGGAAAGAGAAGATTGTAGATTTGCATGCACAGAAATTAGATCCACCAGCTACCTCACTCCATTCCACCTTTCCAAGTGACTCTATACCCTCAAGTTTATTTTATAGAGGTGTTTGTGCTTCTGAGAATAAAAAAGAGGTACCATATGGATAATAAGTTAATTTTTGAAAGTCAATATGCATAATGCTGGGGCTTTTATTAAGTTCACAAACCACTAGCCACTAGGATTATACCATGCCCACCTCCAGATAGCTATATGAATATTATTCTCTGGGCACAGGCCCCAAATTAAATGCCAATTGATATTCAGTTATGGGAAGATTTGCCAACAAAAATGTTTATCCCTTGTCTAATAATTCTCTAGATAAGATCTGTCCCTGTGATGAGTGCCCTCCTCCCTGAGTTCTCATTCTAAATTTCCAATCAGGTTTTGTATGGTTTTCTCTGAAGTAAGCACCATTCTCCAAGGATCAACATACATTGAAAGAATTCCCATAATGTGAAGAATACAGATCAAAACTAACAGAACAAATGACCTTGAAAGAAAACCAATACAGAGAGCAGAATAAAAACATTTTTAAATGCTCTATTATATCCTTGAAGAGATAAAATTGAGCATACGTTAAAAAGAACTGGATATCCTCAGTGAGAAAATATAGCATACCTATGGAAAGGGACACTCAGAGAATAGAGAGAACTTTCAGAAGGTTAAAACATTAATAGCAGAAATAGTGTAATGATTGACAAGGAGAAAAGATGGCTGCAGAACAAGTTGATCAATAGCAAATGCTAAGCATCATTTCCTCACTTCCTCACTCTGCTTTTAACTTCAAGCCTACACATCCAAGTCACAAACTTGGCTAAGTTACTGGAACATTTATTAGAGAATTAAACCATGGGCCATAGTGAAACAACTTACATGGAATTCCATTCCCTGTCCTTACCCCTCCTCCCCATTATTCATGTTAAGTAAACGTCTATCTCCTTCCCTATATTTTTTTCCGGAGATAAAATCATTTAATTTCAACAAACAAAACATTTATTGAGCATGTTCTACATGCTTAACACAAAGATCCATAAAGGTGAATGGATTTGCCCAAGATTAATATTAGTTAGTAGGGACAGTCCAGATTAGAATCCAGATTCTCCTGAATCCCAACACTGGATTCTTTCCAAAGGTATCCACAGCCCTCTACAATCTGGTCCAACTCTAACTAGGCAATTTCCCACTATTCTCTTATTTATTTTTTATTTATTTTTATTGCTTAAAGTATTACAAAGAGTAGTACATCTGTCTCCTTTTTTTTTTCTCCCTTGACCTTCCCCCGGCCTCCCCTACTCCCCAGTGTCTTGTGTCCATTGGTTATGCTTATATGCATGCATGCAAGTCCTTCGGTTGATCTCGTACCGCCCCCCTCCCAACCCTCCCCAGCCTTCCCGCTGTAGTTTGACAGTCTGAACAAAAATAGATACAGAGGCAGAGCAGCATCGAACAGACTGTCCTTCCCTATATTTTATCCTCACACTCACCATGTTTTTTTTAAGTATATTTTATTGATTTTTTTACAGAGAGGAAGGGAGAGGGATAGAGAGTTAGAAACATCGATGAGAGAGAAACATCGATTAGCTGCCCCCTACACACTCCCTACTGGGGATGTGCCCACAACCAAGGTACATGCCCTTGACAGGAATCGAACCTGGGACCCTTGAGTCCGCAGGCTGATGCTCTATCCGCTGAGCCAAACCGGTTAGGGCCACACTCACCATGTTGCAACATGGTGTGGTGTAGTCCAAAGAGCATGGGCTTAAGATTGGAAAATAAGAGCATTTGTTTTGTGATGTGGCTTTTCAAGAGGGCAAACTTGGTCAGTAATCAACTCTTTAACTTCAGTTCTCCATCTTGAACAAGAGAGCTGATGAGGCCTATGTCATGTGATTAAAATGAGAATTAAATAAGATAAAGTATGTCACCGGTTTTGCACAGTGACGAGCATGAAGCAAGAGGCCAAACACAATAGGGTGTCCCCAAAAACTGTATACACACACTGTGGATAATTGTAAAGTCAGCGTTATTTAAAATATGTTTCCTTTTCAAAAATTAGCTATCAGCCGTAAAGTGTATATACATTTTTCTGGAGACACCCTGTATGAGCACTGTTTTTTCTCCCTCCTAAGAGTGTGTGAAATTCTGTGTCATATTCCATTGAAAGGGAAACTTGGAGTCCTCTACATTACAACAAATAGTCCTCACAGGGAAACATTCGTGGAAGGGAAACATTTCTATCATCTAGCCAATTTGTTGCCATTAGAAAAAATAAAATGATTCAACTGATTATTTTACTAATTGAATGGCTCATTCTGTTGCCACCGTCTTCTTGTAATCTAATTAGTAGCTAAATGGATTCAGTCCCTCTTCCTTTTTGATTTTATGGTTCAAAAAGCTAATAAGGACCTCAGAGCCTCTATGCTGTTTCAGAGAAGGTAAGTAACGATTTGATTTCCAAGAGCAAGTCCATGGTTGTCTACATGTATATGTTAACTTCCCAGGCATGTCTCTTTCGCTCCCATCCAGTGAGGGCAGAATGAATTACACTCCTTTCATTGGTGAACAGTACTGAATTAATCACCATTCTCGTTATGAATTCCATGTCTAACGAATAAAGCTTTCCTCAGCCTTCTCGGGGACAGAACTATCGTCAGCAAATTGTTTTCCTGCTTTCAACCAGTCCTATTATTCATAGCATTTTGCCTTACACACTCCGTGCCATTGAAAAAATTGCTAGAATTTCGAAGAAAGCCAAAATGCAATTTTCTTTCCATTTCTAATGCTTGTCTGAGAAACTTGTTACAGAAGACGGCAAGGTCATGGGTCCAAGCCCACACACATCACCTGGGAGGCAGGCTCTGGTTACTCCAGAAACCACTGTTCTCCCACACTCAGTGATCACTAGCACCCAAGTTAGAAACACAAATCCTCTCTGTGTAGCTAAATATACACTCAGGCATCATACCTGTAAGGCAGAAGCCCAGGTTTTTAGCCCAAACACTGAGACCAGCAAGAACAGACAGGGAAGTGTCTGGTTTGTCAGTGACCTGAGAGTGGGGGGGAGTTTTGGAACTCAGCTTAAACAAGATCAAACCCCTAATTGTACATAATAGATCCAGCTGGCAAGTGGAAACATCCTATTTTAATCAGATTCTGTGCAGCTACATGTCATTGGTGTGGTTTAGTTCAATAAATCGCAACAACCCTGTGTTTTTGTCGTTTTCACGTCCACGGGTGTGTGCAGGTTAGGCTTACAGAATGTGTTTGATTGGTAGGGAGAGAGTCTCTTTGCCAGTTCCACCATTGAGTTTGGGACATGGATACATTCATTCAGAGGCCCAGCTTGCTCTCTATTAAGTTGTAAAACTAGACTTCCCTCCACCCCACTCGTCGGGAAAATGCTCTGAATATGATTTTCTTCTCCTCTGTATTTGGGAAATAGGATCTTTGTTGAGACACATAACGTTAAAATTATTTAGGTTCCTGACACTAGAGTAGAATATCAATGAAAAAATATTCAGGATGATCAGATTCCCTCTGAAACTTCCTCACTCACCCAATTTGTTGACGTGTATTTATTAAACATCTACTATATGCATGACACTGGGCTAGGGTCTGGGGTTAAGAATAAAATGTACTGCCCTAGCTGGTTTGGCTCGGTGGATAGAGCGTCTGCCTGCGGACTGAAGGGTCCTGGGTTTGATTCCGGTCAAGGGCATGTACCTTGGTTGCAGGCACATTCCCAGTGGAGGGTGTGCAGGGGGCAGCTGATCAATGTTTCTCTCTCATTGATGTTTCTAACTCTCTATCTCTCTCCCTTCCTCTCTGTAAAAAATCAATAAAATATATTTTTTAAAAAAGAATAAAATTTACTGTTTCCTGCTTCCAAGGAGCCTATGATTCAATTGGAGGAGAGAAATTAAAAAGTAATTAAAGTTCCACACATGCTCCGACATGAGAGTCTAGGGGGTCATGGAAACACCTAGTTTGAAGAGAAAGGGTCTATAGTGAAAAGAGGAAAAAAGAAGTAAAGAATTTTTAAAATTGCATGACTTAGCCATAAGTACTTACTGATAACTTTCATGAGAAAAATTCCATGAAGTAATGAGGGCTAAAATAATTAGAATTGTTTAATAAATGATTTAAAAGTGAGGAAATGAAAACAAAAATAAGGACAAATAATTTAAGAGGTTTAGGTTAACATGGAGGAAAAATAACTGGCATACTAGCTAAAATGGGGAAATGTTTATCTTTTATAAAATACTTTTGAGGATGGAGAGCAGAAACATGATTAAAAGTTTTCAAGTATTATACAAGTCAGTATTACATAGTGTTCATCTTAAAAAATATAAATTTGCACAAAAGAATTATTTGTAAAAGTCACCTACATTCTACCATCCTATATAATAAAAGCATAGTATGCAAAGTGTCCCCTTGACTTGGGGTTCGTCTGGGAGTTTGACCAGGGGACGGGGCTGGCCAGGGGAAGGGGAGGGAGTGCCTGGCCGGCAGCTGGCAGCCACTAGGGACCCTACCAGTGCATGATTTCGTGCACTGGGCCTCTAGTCTATATATATAAAAGGCTAATATGCAAAGTGTCCCCTGGGAGTTCAACTGGAAGACCGGGAGTTCGATCGCTTGCTATGATGTGAACTGACCACCAGAGGGTGGCACGGAATGAAAGAAGGCCCTAATCAGCCCTGATCACCGGCCAGGCCTAGGGACCCTACCTGTGCACTAACTTTTTGCACCAGGCCTCTAGTTTAGATATAAAGAGTAGTAACAGCCGAAACCGGTTTGGCTCAGTGGATAGAGCGTTGGCCTGCGGACTGAAAGGTCCCAGGTTCGATTCCGGTCAAGGGCATGTACCTGGGTTTCGGGCACATCCCCAGTGGGAGATGTACAGGAGGCAGCTGATCGATGTTTCTCTCTCATTGATGTTTCTAACTCTCTATCCCTCTCCCTTCCTCTCTGTAAAAAATCAATAAAATATATTTTAAAAAAAATAAAGAGTAGTAACATTTTCTATAAATAGTAACATTTTGATGTGTAAACCTGAAGATTTTAATACCTATGTACATAAGTAAACATATATACATATGCGTGATTGATTTTTATTAATATGAGTCATTCTATACATATTGTTTTATTGCTTTTTTTCAATGAAAAATCTATACTGGAAATCTTTCCAGGCCAATAAATGTACCTGCTTATTCTTAAATATTACATAATCATTTCTAATATAGTTGTCACAATCTATCATTCTTCTATCCTTAAACAAATAGTATATTTCCCATTGTTCATAAGTGTAAACAATAAAGTTACAGAGTGTACAACTGTGACTATTTCATTGATATAATTACATACTTGTCCAATTATTTCTTCAGGATAAATTCCTAAAAGTATGTTAGGTCTCGCACTACAATTTTACACTGAGTTTGAACACCTACTCTAATGTTGCCACAAGGGATATTTACTGGGAAAACCAATAACAAAGCTGCTAACCCCAGGACCTGACCAATTTAGAGCCAACCAAACCTGAGGAGGATTAGGGAGCCCCAATGAACACTGACTGATAAATTATTTGGGCACTTGGGAGGTTACAGAAGTCCTAGCCAATAGAGTTGTTACGATAGAAGAGAAACAGGTAAAAAGCTAATTAAACAAGGTGCAGCAGAGAGAAGATGGGGGAGACATTAGAGAATCAAGCTGGCATTGGCATTTGTGAAATGAGGAGCCCACAGACTCTCCTGGGTGAAAAGGCATTGATTTGACTGGATTGTAGCTAAAAAAAATTGTCTCTGAATTGGAAGACTGATATATTGGCTACCGTTTGTCAGGTTATATTTTAGGACTGTTGGCTGGGGAAAAGCTAAACTATTGACCAAACTGGTTAAGCTGACACCAAGAGGGGGACAAAAAATTAAAAACAAGACGTATGTTTCTGAACTACCAGCATCACTTTCCAATGTTTCATGCTAGACAATGATCACGGGTTTGCCTTCCCTTCCACAGAAGGGCATAACCAGGAAAGGATGTTGTCTAGCAGTCATCACAGAATACCTAGAGTGAGAAAGAAATTTAATCAGAACAATAAACATGCAGGGAAAAGTGATTTTATATTTGAATGGTATTATTTATTTTTATTGCTATAACAATTAAAATATGTCAAAAATAAAGGTGCAGTGTTGTCTTCCAAATGTATTTCTGAAATACATTAATTGAGAATAGATGCAGAGGTAGCAAAGTGCACCATATTAAACAGCCAGGTTTTTAGAAGTGAGCACTTCGAAAATATATTCACGTATAAAATGTTTAAATGGGCTGTCAAGTATCACAGAGCATAATTACTTACACATAAGTTATTACACAATATGGTGCCGCCTTGTTTTTGTTTATAATTATTACAAAACATTTACCTATGAAAACTGCACCCGTATCATGTAGACTTAAAAAAAAAAAAGTGGAACTGGGGCATGGTCAGGGAGTTTTGATGCCACCGTCTATCAGATTGTTTTGCCCTGTATTTGGTAAATACAAGCAGGCTGATATTTTGTGTCTGTGGAGTTTTTAAAAACTTAACATTTATTTACCCTTTTTGTTATTGGTGGAAGTGGGGTGTCCACCGGTGGAAGTGGTAGATCCCCCCCTCCACTGGGTGTTTGGGGTCGGATCCTTTTGATATCTCAAGAAGAAGAACTTTCTGAGACCCATACCGGAGGATGGTGATATTTATTTATGTGGAAGTACATCCCTGAGCTTGCAAAGTCCCATTTCCCTACATTCAGTCCTGGGAGAGGTGCAGCTGGGCAAGCAGCAGAGCTAAAAGCAAAACCGGGTCCAGCGTTTCTGCTCCATGGTGGAGCTGGGTCCAGTTTAGCATTAGGCTAGTTGCAGTCCGTTCGTCCATTGTGTATAGGCTCCAAATGGCCCTGAATCGTGTGGGCAATGCAGGGGAGCCAGCAGAGTGTGCCCCCTGCAACAAGAGGTCCAGGGGAGAGAACCCCTTTGTTTAGGAGATGATATATCTCAAATCTTCCCTTGCTTGCTGTGGCCACGCCCACTCTGGCCAATGACCTGTTCCCAGGTCTGGCTGACAGACAGATACCTTCCCTATGCCACTCAGACTTGACTTTGGCCTTCTCTTTGCTCCTTTCCGATTATTTACATCCAGTTAGTTGCAATGGTATCATTTTTTCTGTCAATGCAGAAGACAAATACTGTCATAGAATGATTACTTGGGTTTTTGTAAAAACCTAAGGATTGTCTTTATTGTATTATAATCATCATGTAATACTGGGGAGGACCTTAGATTAAGTTCCTTGCTTCTTTTATTTTTAAATATATTTTATTGATTTTTTACAGAGAGAAAGGGAGAGAGATAGAGAGTTAGAAACATCGATGAGAGAGAAACATCCATCAGCTGCCTCCTGCACATCTCCTACTGGGGATGTGCCTGCAACCCAGGTACATGCCCTTGACCGGAATCGAACCTGGGACCTTTCAGTCTGCAGGCCGACGCTCTATCCACTGAGCCAAACTGGTTTCGGCAAGTTCCTTAACTTTTTATTTGTGTAGTAAGTGAGGTCGAACAACTTGGCAAAGGTCAATTAAAAAAAGAATGTAACACTAGATTTAGTACTGTTTCTTATTACATTGTTGAGGTTTTTATTTTCTGTCGTCCTATAATATAGAGTCACCTTCCAATTTTTCCAGATATTTTCAACAGATGATTAAAATTAGTTCTCATTAAATGGGGTTTCTCACCTTTTCATTACATGCATGTTAGAAGATAAACCCTGGTACTTTTCATATACTCTACTTTGTTTTACTTTTTGATAATTTTGGCAGGTTTATTACACATAAAATGCATAGAAATTTAGCTTTTAAAATTATAATGGACCTGATACATGCATAATTGGTGCTTCTTTTTTAAAGACCACTTTAAAAAATTTTTATTTTGGTAAGAACACTTAATATGAGATCTACCCTCTTACCAGATTTTTAAATATACAATAAATTATTGTTCACTAGAGTTACACTGTTGTACTATAGGATCACTAGGGTTGTTCATCTTGCTTGACTGAAACTTCATGCCTATTGGTTAGTAACTCTCAATATCCCCTAACCCTGCCCTTGGCAACCACCATTCAGATACCTCATATAAGTGGAACCATATAGTATTTGTATTTCTGGAACTGGTTTACTTAACTTAGCATAATGTCCTCAAGGTTCATCATTTTGTTGAGTTCACTGACAATTCCATTAGGAGGTAGAGAAGACTTACACAAAACCCTTTCAAACCATCATTGCTCATTCTTTTAAAAAAATATATTTTTTTATTGATTTCAGATAGGAAGGGATAGAATCATCGATTGGCTGCTTCCTGCATTCTTCCCCCACCTCCCACCCCCACACTGGGGATTGAACCTGCAACCTGGGCATGTGCCCTGGGAATCGAACAGTGACCTCCAGGTTCATAGGTGTGTGCTGAACCACTGAGCCATGGCAGCTGGGCTTTTTAAAAAATATTCACCCGGTGATATGTTTGCATTGATTTTGAGAGAGAGAGAGAGAGAGAGAGAGAGAGAGAGAGAGAGAGAGAGAGATATCAGTGTGAAAGAGAAACATCTTGCCTCCCATACTCACCCAACAGTGGACTGAACCCACAACCTAGGAAATGGAACCCACAGTCTTTAGATGTATAGGATGACACTCCAACCAACTGGGCCACCCAGTCAGGGCAGCATTGCTCATTCACATTCTCTGAAAATTACAGCTAATAATGCTTCCAAAATTGTGCCTCTCCCAATGACATTTCACTATGTCACTGGCTCTGGCAACCCATTCTCTACAGTCCTATAAAATATATACTTAGCAATAAAACATACACACAGAAACATATGCATATGTACATACACACTCAAATATATAAATATAATAAAAGCCTAATATGCAAATTGACCGAAGGGTGGAACAACCAGTTGCTATGATGCACACTGACCACCAGGGGGCAGACGCTAAACACAGGAGCTGTCCCCAGCCTGCAGGCCCTAACCAGCGTGGGGGTGGGGCTGGCGAGCAGGTGATGCCAGGCCAGCCAAGGCAAGTGTGAGCAGGGACCCTGATCATCCCACCAGTTACCCCACAGATTGGCCCTGATTGCTGGCCAGGCCTAGGGACCGTAACCATGCACGAATTCATGCACCGGGCTTCTAGTCTACACTAATAAAAGACAAACATGCAAATTGACCATACCTTCACTATGCCTTAAGCCACGCCCACCAGCCAATCAGAGCGACTATATGCAAATTAACCCAACCAAGATGGTGGCCACCAGCCATGGAGCTGGAGTAAGCAGGAGGCTTGCTTGCCCCAATGATGGAGGAAGCCAAGCTTCCCGCCAGCTCTGAGCTCCACTCAAAGCAACAAAGTTTCAATTATAGAAGGTAAATAAACCCCAGATACCTGCTTTCAGCCCGCCGTGGCCACGGAGCTGGAGCAAGCAGGAGTGGGTTGCCCCTGGTGACGGAGGAAGCCAAGCTTACCTCCTGCCTGCCCTGGCCGGCTCTGAGCTCCTCTCAAGGCTACAAAGTTTCAATTATAGAAGGTAAATAAATCCAAGAATAAAAAAGAAAAAGAAAAGAAAAGAAGGAGAGGAGGGGAAGGTCAAGGGGAGAAAAAAAAAAAGGAGACATATATAATACTTTTTGTAATACTTTAAGCAATAAAACTGTTAGGTCGGAAAAAAAAAGAAAAGGAGAGGCTGGGAGCTTCCGTCATGGGGGGGGGGGGGGGGGGGAGAGCTTGGCCAGCCTAAAAATGGCCCTCAGTCCCTCACTCAGACTGCCAGGCACCCCAGTGGGGACCCCCCATCCTAAAAGGGGTGTGGCCAGCCTGAAAACAGCCATCAGCCCCTCACCCAGGCTGGCCAGGCACCCCAGTGGGGACCCCCACCCTGAAGGGGGTGTGACCAGCCTGCAAACAGCCATCAGCCCCTCACCCAGGCTGGCCAGGCACCCAAGTGGGGACCCTGACCCTGAAGGGGGTGTGACCAGCCTGCAAACAGCCATCAGCCCCTCACCCAGGCTGGCCAGGCACCCCAGCGGGACTCCCACCTTGATCCCGGGACACCCTTCAGGGCAAACCAGCCAGCCCCCACCCATGCACCAGGGCTCTATCCTATATAGTAAAAGGGTAATATGCAAACTGACCCTAACAGCAGAAAGCCTGGGAATGACTGGTCACTATGACACACACTGACCACCAGGGGGCAGATGCTCAATGCAGGAGCTGCCCCCTGGTGGTCAGTGTGCTCCCACAGCGGGAGCTCTGCTCAGCCACAAGACAGGCTGCCAGCTGCCAGTACAGCAGTGGTGGTGGGAGCCTCTCCCACCTCCTCAGCAGCGCTAAGGATGTCCGACTGCAGCTTAGGCCTGCTCCACGCTGGCAAGTGGACATCCCCCAAGGGCTGCCGGGCTGCCAGAGGGAAGTCTGACTGCCAGCTTGGGCCTGATCCCCCAGGGATCGGGCCTAAGCCAGCAGGTGGACATCCTCCGATGGGTTCCAGACTGCAAGAGGGCATAGGTCTGGCTGAGGGACACCCCCGGGTGCACAAATTTTTGTGCACCGGGCCTCTAGTATAAATATAAAATACAAATGAAGGAATGATTTTTACTGGCACAGATTTTTTTTTTTTTTACTCACTGGTTCCTAACTAACAACACGAGGAAAGGAAAGTTCCTTTCTAATTTCCAGTCAAGCTAGATTTTATACTTTTTCCTAAACTCTGAACACATCTTTTTTGCACCGTATGAATTATATTTTGAATATGGAACACTTCATGAATTTGTGTCATCCTTGTGCAAGGGGCATGCTAATCTTCTCTGTATAATTTACAATTTTAGTATCTATCTCTGTTGCCAAACTGAGCATGCAGCACCATGAATATGTTAACCTATAGAAGTGTTACCACCTAATTGAAAATATTCTGTTTAAAAATTTTTTGTTTTCTTTAAACCAAAAGGGAAAACTGTGTTCTTGCAACTATCTCAGTTTGAATAAAAATATATTTATTGTTATCTGTGTTGATAAAAAGTTTGAGTTACTGTTTCCCTTACTCTGTATTCTACAGAATAAACAGCATACATTTCATATCAAATAGAGACATACACCATTTTGGACAATTTAACCCACTGCATTTATATAGCTATAAAGGGACTGCAGTGCTTTTTAATATCCCATAGTAGTACTTAAAGAGAATAAAAAATGTAAACAGTAAGAAGATACGCTTATTTTAAAAGTGTTCTCTGATCCTGTATCACCACATAATGGTGTGTATAAAATGTGCCACAATTCTGAAGTTAGAGGACATAGAGTATGAAAAATTATATTTATCATTAAAATCTGCCTGTCATTTCTCTTAAAATCTTTATACTTGAGTCATCCTTAGATAGTGTCTTTTAAAAACTGATAAATTCTGTCGCATAGCAGAGTATCTTTTGTTAACTTGTATTATTGGAGAAAAATGCCCTGTGGCTTTTACAATCACACACCCAAGTCGTTTTAGGCTCAATGATTTTATTATCATTGCCCCCATTTCTTCCAGTAGTTTATCTTCAACTACCCAAGCACAAGTGGAATGGAAAAAGTAGAATATTTCTCTATTACGTTGCTTTTTACTGTTTAAGCAATCTTCTTTAAAATCAGGAGAAATGTGACAAGAAAACTACTTTGGGGGTATATATTTACAGATTTGTCTCTTTTATTTAATGACCATGAATGCATCTTCATTTTATATGTGTTAGGCCTGTAATTTTACCATAGTAACTAGACTTGATTCTATATAACATTGCATGTTTTATAGCTAAGGATCAATTTAATTCAATAAACATTTTGGTAATATTTTCCCATGTATTTTCTTAAATTGAAGGGACAAAGAGACAGAACTAGGGGACAGATAAAATGGTGCCAACAATTTAAAAGAGTTTGACGGTTCCTCAAAAGATTCTTAACCTTTTTTAAAAAAATACATAAATAGGCATCCATTTTACACAAGAGAAATAAAAATATCAAGCCACAAAGATGTTTACACATATTCACAGCACATTATTTCTAATAGCCGAAAATTGAAAACAACTCAAATGACCACCAAATGATAAGTGGATAAAGATAGTTTACAATAAAAAGAAATGAAATACTGATCCATGGTATAACCTGAATGAATCTTGAAAACATTATGCTCAAAGAAAGCAACACAAAGATAAAATATTATGATTCCTTTTATATAAAATGTTCAGAATAGATGAATCTATACAGAAAAAAAAATAGATTAGTGATTGCCTACGGCTGGAGGGTGGGATTAAATTGGGGAGTGACTGCCAATGGGCATGGGGTTTCTTTTCAGAGTGGGGAAAAAAAGTTCTAAAGTTAGATCGTGGTAATTCTAAAACAACTCAATAAATACACCTGAAAGTACTAAAGCCCTAGCCGGTTTGGCTCAGTGGACAGAGCATCTGCCTGCAGACTGAAAGGTCCTGGGTTCGATTCCGGTCAAGGGCACATGCCAGGGTTGTGGGCTTGGTCCCCACTAGGGGGCCTGCAGGAGGCAGCCGATCAATGATTCTCTCTCATCATTGATGTTTCTATCTCTCTCTCCCTCTCCCTTCCTCTCTGAAATCAATAAAAATATATTAAATATATATATTTTAAAAGTACTGAATAGTTCATTTTAGTGAATTTATGACATTTTAATATATCTCAATAAAGCTGATTTAAAAATCAAGTGTCACTAAGTTATGGAGCTATGCCTATATAACATGATACAATATTAAATAAAAATGCATGGGAGGGCATGTAATTGATTAAACAAGATTTGCCATAGGTTGATAATTGTTGAAGCTGACTGAGCGTATCTGGGAGCTCATTTTATTTTTTCTAGTTTTTTTCCTATGGTCCAAATTTTTGAAATCAGTTTAAAAAATAATTTCCCCAACCTTACTTAAAGATCATGCCCATGTGCTTAGAAAAATTGATTGCACTGTAAGAATAATCCTTATTCCTGTGAAATACCCATTGATTGTGTCAAATTAACAATTGGCAGGTATTAACCACATTTGATGTATTAAATCAAATTCCTAGAATGAGAAAATGTGTCCCCTTGAGAGCTGATGGATTGTGTTCTCTTTGGAAATCAGTCACTTTCTTACTAAGAAGGGAACATTGATGGTTTGACTTTGGATGGAAGGCACACAATGCAATATACAGATCATGTAAAATATACACTTGAAACCTCTATAATTTTATTAACAAATGTCACCCCAATAAATTTAATTTTAAAAAAAGGATGCATTGAGACTTTACATTCTAACTCTTTTGTCTATAGTCTTTCATGTGTAGGAAATGAATGAATCCTTGTAAAAGTTGTAAAATAAATTTTAAAATCTATCTTCTTCCTCCCTAAAGATTTCCTAACATCCCCTTTGGAAGAAAACTCTCACCTTTGTAAGGAATTAAACCCCATCATTTTATCATAACTAAGATCAAAGCAGGAATGCTTTGTCACCTATGACTTGCTACCATTGTTCGCCTTCAGGGAGTCAAGTCCAGAACAGGGCCAGGGTTAGTCAGGACAGGGATGGTGAATGCTTGCATCCATGCTGCCATTCCCTCATCTCGAATCAGGACAGATGATGCTAATTCATCTCAGAACTTCTTCCTCTTGAGCTTTAGAATCCTTCTCAACAAAATGACCCAGGGACAACACCTCCAGACAGAATTTATATATGAATTAAAACTTATTTGCTCTCCAGGTTTTAGGTATATGGATGCTGAGCTGATATTAGGAATAAAGTTAAGAAAAGGTTGGTATTTTGATTCAGCATGAGAGTAAATGTTAATCCGAGAATGAAAGGCTTTAGCAAGGCACAGCGCTGGTATTAGGGTTTTAGCTAAGATTAGTGGTAGAATTAGGGTTAGTTTTAGATGGCATAATTATAATTTTATACTAGAGTTATGTCTTAGAACTTTTTGCTTAATATTAAAAAGGATGAAGTTAGAATTGAGTGTATTTTACTGTGATGATTAGATGAATATCTTTTTTTAATTAAGTACTGTATATATTTATTCAATAGTAGAAGAAACAACTAGTACATTTTTTTCTTAGCCAATACTTCTATTGGTATTAACCTTTGTTTTCAACAGACTCTATTTCATACAAATTTATTATATATACAGGTGTCCCAAATATGTATACACACTTTGAATAATAATTAATTCCAATGGGTTATATCTGGAAAGAAAGAAACATCCACTGAGCTTTCAGCTGTCAAATGTGTATATATTTTTTGGGACACCCTGTATATATTCAATTACGTTTTACTCTCATATTATTTTGTATTGCTTTCAGGTATACAGCATAGTGGAAAACCTTACAAAGTGGCGCCCTGATATGTCCAGTACCCACCTGGCACAAGGCATAATTATTACAATATTATTGACTACATTTACATGCTGTATTTTACAACCCTCTGACTATTTTGTATCTACCAATTTGTACTTCTTAATCTCATCACCCCTTTCACCCAGTCCCCTGACCCCTCTCCCCTCTGGTACCACCAATCTGCTCTCTGTGTCTATGAGACTTTCAACTTTTTTATTTTGTTCTTGAGATTCCACATATAAATGAGATAATATGGTATTTGTCTTTCTCTGGCTGACTTATTTTACTTAGCATTATACTTTCTAGATCCTTCCAGGAATATCTTGAAAATATTGCAAAACCTTTCAACGCTCATATATTTCTTCTCTTACTGCTTATCTTATGCATGTATTTTGCAAGAATAATGAAAGGACTTTAAAAAACCATAAGGTGATACTAATAACTGAGCTCTTAAATTAGTAGTTTTATCTTGTAGATTGTTCTATATGACTCCCAGATTTTATGAGCTAATTGTAATATTTGCTTAATAACATTTGTTAGGCTGTTTAACAAAGTCATTGCAAAATGTTTCATGTATCTCTTAATCACCATTGCAAAAAAATAAAAATCCAAATCAAGGCGATCAAAAGCCAGTAATGACAGACACGGAGCAATGATCTGCGTACACAGTGAAACAACAGCACGCCAAACAACAGGCACATCCTTCATGAGAATACACGACTTAGTTCCAACCACAATGTAACATTTATATTCTATGAACGTGACAGCAACCACCGCACAGCATTGCTGCTCAGTTCCACCAACCTTACCCGATTTATCATTCTTGTTTCAAAACAGAAAGCAGGAAATGTTTTCTAGGTATTAGGAGCCGTGCCCAACAGGATGAAATGTTACATCCCTTTAAGAAATTGCTCATTTTAAACTGTAAAAAAGAAACCGGCCTTGACGGACACAATGCCATTGGATAAGTGTGGTTTTCTTGCTAGTTTGCTAACTAGCTCTCTACTTCTTTTCCTCTGTTTTTCCATTTGAATCAAAGCGAATAAATGTAGTTCATTAAGAACAAGACAAAAATAAGTTTTTTTTAAAGAGAGAATAGGAAAACAAGGGTAAAATGTGTATGTCAAGACCAGAGGAACGGCACTGGCTGGTTGGCTCAGCTGGTTGGAGCATTGTCCCATCCACCAAAAGGTTGTGGGTTCAATTCCCAGTCAGGGTACATACCTGGGTTCCAGTTCAATCCCCGGTCAGGGCATGTATGGGAGGCAACCAATCTCACATGGATGTTTTTCTCTCATATGGATGTTCCTTTCTCTCTCTTTCTCTTCCTCTCTCTCTAAAAATAAATAAAAAAATTTAAAAAGACACACAACATATCCTTAGGATATCCTCAGGTAAGGATTAAAAGAAAAAAGACCAGAGGAACAAATACTAACAAAGAATGCATGTCATTTGATTTTCTACATTTAACTATGAAAAGTGCAAATTCATGTCAGACTTCCCTAACTATAAACATAAACATAACTATAAACATAGAAAAAACAAGTTATGAGATTTGAATAGGTACTAAATGAATCAATTAATAAACAATCATTTAAAACTTTTATCCTCTTGAAATACTCTTTTAAAAATATATTTTTATTGATTTCAGAGAGGAAGAGGAAAAGAGATATAGAAACATCAAAGGTGAGAAAGAATAATTGATCTGCTGCTTCCTGCATGCCCCACACTGGGGATAGAGCCCCAACTCGGGCATATGCCCTGATTGAGAATCGAGCCATGACCTCCTGGTTCATAGGTCAATGCTCACCACGGAGCTATACTGGCCGGCCTTAAAGCACTCTTTGCTCATACATGCTTCTGTATGTAAAAAGATGGAAAAATAAAATGACATCATTTATTATCTCTGTATCCCTTAAAAACAATTCCAGTCTCAAGAGCAAAGTGACAGTGTGTATTTATGCAGATTTCTTCAAGTAAAGCAAGGAGCTGTTGCATAATAAATCTATTTCTAGTCTTGCAAGCCTTTAAGAGAATCTAAAATAGTAGCATTTCATCAGGGGCCAAGTTTCATGTCAAATAGTGTGTAAAATCTAATAATACTCAGCAGGTGATAGAGGCAATGCATGGGGAAAATGAAGGCTACATAAAACTTTACCAGGGATGTTATAGTTGGGACTGGAAATTTCTGGAGTTCTTTTGTTTAGATTATGTAACCATGTACAAGGGGGAAGAAAAGGAATCACAATCTGGATACCTTTGTGGCTAGTGCAACTTTCTCTTCTTATTTCCCTCACATATTTTCACACTTATTTTGTAATCTGATTTTTATTGATTTTAGAAAGGGAGGAAGGGAGAGAGCGAGAGAAACATTGATGTTAGAGAGAAATATTGATCACCTGCCCCTGGCATGGCCCCTACTGGGGATCAAGCCTGCAACTGGGGCATGTGCCCTGAAGGGGAATCGAGTCTGTGACCTTTGGTGCATGTATTAACACCCAACCAATTGAGCCACATTGGCCAGAGCCATACTTGTTTGTTTTTTTTCTAGGCATTTAACAGTCCCACTGGAGGCAGTGGATTGGAAAGAACACTTACGGGGAGTCATAGAATCTGAGCTCTCATTGCAGTTTTGCCTCCAACTAGTCTTTCTCTTTATCTTTCTCAGCTCAGCATGAATCTCTAAATGAGAAGCCTTTGCTGTCTAAGTTCACAGCCCAGATCTATCTTCCAGTAATTATATGACTTGAAGCAAATTACTTCTTCCATCTTTTAACTTTCTATCTGGAAATGGGTTCCAACCCTAAATCTTACAGAACTCTGGTGAGGACTGACTGAGCTAACATAACTGGAAAGCTCAGAATACCAAACGCATAGTATATTCTCAATAAATGTTATGATGTTATCCTTTCCTTTGCAGTCTCCCCATAAGGTCCCCTCAAGCTCTAACACATTCTTATATTAAGAACCAATAGATGAAAACCAATGCCTCACCAGCATGGAGCACAAAATGGGATCACACTCTTTTTATTTTTAATGTATTTTTTTTCCTTTCTATGGAATTCATTAGGGGTGACACTGGTTAACAAAATTACACAGATTTCAGGTAAGCAATTCGACAACCCATCATCTGTACCCTGTATTGTGTGTTCACCACCCCAAGTCAAGTTTCCTTCCATCATCATTTCTTTTTAGTGTCCAGGTTAAATTACACTGTGCCCCCCTGAGACCATGAATAGAAATTCTCCTTTCCCCCCTTTGGCAGTCCCAAGATAAGTCCATGAACCCCAAGGAGCTAACTTGGCCTGAGTTCCTCAAAGAAGAAAAGAGAGAGGAAGAAAGGAAAAGAAAACTCTATGCGCCAAATTCACCAAATCCCGTATTCTTTGTTGTGTATGTGCAACAGTCACATGGCAACCGATACCTGACTGACTGGATGGGGTTGCTCAAAGTGTACATTACCTTCTCTGACCTGGGCAAAGTTCCCCTGATCTATTTCAGTGTGTGCACATAATAGCTGGGGAGGGGAGGGGAAAGGAAAGGAAGTCCCGCCTCCCCGGTGCTGTGCTGAACAGTGTCCGCTGTGTGCTACTCTCTGTCTAGGCCGGCATGACCGCATCAAACCTATTTCCACTGTGTCTCTTTTATTAAGTGCGCAGTCATACACACATGCACAGCCATCGTTCTGCGATACGGCAGGAGTGTCTGTGTTAGAGAAAAATCTGGCACTATGAACACACCATCTGCAACTCCCCTTCCTTTACAGCAATGGCCACTGCTCTTTTCCTGTTTGCCTGGTGGGTCTGGGTCTCAGGCATATGCCCTTGAGATCAGAGCCCCATGCCCTCTACCCAGACTCACAGCAGGACAGGATCAGGTGGGGGTGAGGGGCAGGCAGAAAACTCCTCACTGCTCTTCTCCATAATCTGTTGACCAGTAGGAATCCTCCCACCCTCATCTGGTTCTTGAGGCCTAGCTTTCCAAGGCCTGGCATAGTCTACATTAGCACGGGCTGTAGAAAATCCCCTTGTCTTGCCCCTATGGCTCCCAAAAGATAATTACAAAGCTTTCTTAATTACAAAGATTTCTTATTTTGGTATCTATGCAAAGAGCTGGGCTATTAATTTCATTGTCTTTTTCAACACATAGGAAGAAATCTCACTATACTCAAGTGGCTAACTCTCTCTTGATGGTCATAATAACCTAAATCAATCTTTTGAGCCCTGGCCATGTAGCTCAGTTGGTTAGCATTTCACCCCAATAAGCCAAGGTTGTGGGTCTGATCCCTAGTCTGGGCACATACAAGAATCAAGCAATGGCCCCAGCCGGTGTGGCTCAGTAGATAGAACATCGGCCTGTGGACTGAAGGGTCCCAGGTTCGATTCCAGTCAAGGGCACATGCCCGGGTTGCAGGCTGGATCCCCAGTAGGGGGCATGCAGAAGGAAGCCAATCAATGATTCTCTCTCATCATTGATGTTTCTATCTCTCTCTCTCTCTCCCTCTCCCTTCCTCTGTGAAATCAATAAAAATATATTTTTTAAAAAATCAAGCTATGTATGCATAAAAAAATGGAACAACAAATTGATGTTTCTCTCTCCCCCTCTCTCACTCCCTTCCTTTCTCTCTCTAAAAAAAATTAATTAATTAAAAAAGGGAGGGGTTCATTTCATATTTAAAGACACAATCAAAATAAAACTGTTTTTGTCGCATTTTCATCTCTCGGAACGCCTCCTGCCTCTCGCCTCTGTCAGATTCCCCTTCACTGTTCCCAGTCCAGCAATCCCTTCGGAAAAGGGGGACTCTTCTGGCTCTAATGAGTGTACTGAAATTGTTTTTCCAAGAATGATTAAGGCAGTCAGACTTGGTATGGGTAGTGATAATTGCTCCCCACACTGCCTTAGCAGGGAACAGAGCTGTTGGGAACAGAAAATACTGCGATGTTATGTAAGGCCTCATTACTCTCCTTTGCTCCTCTGCCTGCTGGCTCCCAAGGCAGTGATGGGCTATGATGTGCACCTACAAGAGAAGCTTAATGCCATTTAAGGATATGCCCCAAGACGAGCTGTGGAAAAGAAAGAAAAAAAAAGCTTAGAAGTGGAGAGATGGAAAGAAAGGTAAAGCGAGAGCTATCATAGATACAGGGCTGGCTCCTCAGAGTAGCCTCTGGCACCAAATATACCCACCCTGGTGAGAAGCCAAACTGTCAGCTGATGTATGTTCCTAAATCATGTAATTCTATTGCTACAGAATTATCTCTACCACCATCACCCCCGCCCCTGTTCAGCAGTTTTTCTTTCTCCTTTTGAAGATAAAAGGGATTACAGAAGCCTTCTTTTCTGAGATTTTGAAACAACAGAGTAGAAACATCTACTCCAGCCAAATGTGCTCAAATAATGAAAACAAAGTACAATGCCCCATGATTTGGTGTCACAGACTTAGTAACAACAGTGAACGGTGGCTTAAATGCTAGAGATGTACAAAGTCAAAGCATGGAACAGTTTGCTTGCTAAGATTAGGAATTTAAATCCTGAGTTTTGTTGAAAGATGGAACCTCCATGGGGACATGCGTTTAGAAGCTGGCCAAAGCAATACCTTAGTCTCATCTGTATTCTTTAAAACACCAGTAAAATTTTGGAGTCCGACAAAGCATGATGGGGGGTGAGGGCATTTACTGAGCCTTTAGTATGTGTTAGGCACTTTTGAACAAATTTTGCAGTTGGCGCATACAGCAATCTATATATATATATATATATATATATATATATATATATATATATAAATGCAAATTAGGTCAGGCGCCATAAAGGGTCACGACCAGACAGAAGGAGGTTGTGCAGGCAGGTGAGGCCCTGAGTGGAGACAGAGACAGAGACATGTCTGGCTGCCCGAGCTGGCATGCTGGCTTGGGCGGCCCCGGAGCGGATACAGGCAGGGGGGCCAGAGGAGGCTGTGAGTCAGGTGCGGGTCCTGGCCACATGCGGCGCTGGTCCGGCCTGACTCCTGTGGAGGCCTGCGCTGTGCGAGTCAGGTGCGGGTCCCGGCCCCTCGCAGGGTGCATCCTTGCACGGCAGGAGGCAGGGCGCCACCTCGCACGATTTCAATTGCACACTGGGCCTCTAGTTTGAAATATTTACGACTCTCACCATTAAATGAGAGATGAGGAACTTGAGGCTTGAAGACTTAAGTAACGTATCCAAGATCATAGGAGCAGGGGCAAAGGTGGGATTGAAGCCAGGTGCTGGAAGTCCTGAGCCCATGCAACTTCCATCACAAGCTGCTGCTGCTCCCTGGACAGGCCTGGACGGCGGGAATGGCAGAGCTTGCTTCCATGGTCAGCTTTTGACCTGGCGCACTTACCCTCTGTGCCACTGGTATGGCACCTAGGACTCTGGCTTGTTCTCATAGGTGTCTGTCTTGTTTCCCATGGGTTGCCAGCTCAAGAATGGCTACGCCAGTGTCCACTTCTACCACTAAGTAACTAGATGGACTAAAACGCTTTCTAGCTTTGTTTCCTGACCGTTAAAATGGACAGCACCTACCTCGTGTGGGTGTTAATGAGTTAACATCACAAAGAATTAGTACAGTACTTGGCAAAGACTTAACTCTCCATAAATTTAGCCAATAATTCCCACCTTTCTCTTCCCCAAGTAGCACGTAGTACTTGAAAGCTACAAATAATAATAACATTTATAATACTATGTAAGATAAGACTTCCCCTGTTACTACCGGTGTAAAGCCATACAACTTATCTGGTTTTATTTTAAAATCTAAATAAATGGTGGCAATCATAATTCTTGCCTTGTACAGTTAATTATAAGGATTTTATGAGTTCATATATGTGAAGAAAGCAATGCTTAGCAGGAAACTTGTATTTGTGTACAGCTCAACATGGTTTTTCTTGTTCTTTCCTTTGATTTTTAAAAAGGTACTTTATACCTCATAAGGCATTCTGTTTGCCTTTTTATGTCCTCATAGTACCTTGCCATGCATCCATTTTAACACCTATCACACGAGGCATAACCTCTATCCTCTGAGCTCCTTGAGGATAGAGGTTATGACTTATCTTTGATTTTCTGGTGTTTGGTACCATAATGCTATATAGTAGGTAAGAGGAATAAATAAGTAAAAATGTATGAGTGTTCTTCAAATTTAGAGAGAGAAAGACTCAAAAAAAAGGAGATTAAAAAGGAAAAGAGGGAAGGAAGGAAGGTAGGAGGGAGGAAGACGTTTGCCTTTGTTTTGTCTCTGTCCCCAACACAATGTTTATTTCAACTTTGAAATAAATGTTTACTTATCTTTGAAGTGAATGAAGAGAATATGAAGAAGTTAAAAGCAAAATAAAATTCTTGGCTTTTTACAATGGGCTCAATTTGTGGGATAGAGAGTAGTGACTTTAAGTAGCAGGAGGCACCAATCTACTGAATAGTGCCTTTTTTAAAATTTACAATGAAATGATATAGCTCATGTCACAAACATTCATTGAGCATCTACTATGTATGGGCACACCCACACATGCATACAGACAAAAGGCCCTTCTTCTGCCTACCTTCAAGGGACTCACAATCTAAAATAGTTGCAGAAGTAAGTAAGTGATACCACAGAACATATGCAACCCTAAAACTGCATGAAGGTTAAAGTTACTAAAGGAGGGTGTGTTTAATGAAGCATCATGGAGCATTTCCCAGGAAGAAAACACCTGAAATATGATTTGATGGGATACATGTAGGAACCATGAGGGTAGGAAGACTCAGAGTATTGCAGGTGGGGCCAGGCACAAAAGCATGAATTATCTATATATATAAAAAAGCCTAAGCGCCCATCCGGTAGTTATGACATGCACTGACCACCAGGGGGCAAACGCTCAATGCAGGAGCAGAAATCACAGGAATGGAAACATGAAACAGACTAATGAATCTCAGAGGGAAGGGGGGGAGGGCAGAAGAAGATTAACCAAAGATCTTATATGCATACTAGAGGCCCAGTGCACGGATTTGTGTACTAGTGATGTCCTTTGGCCTGGATTGTGGGGATCAGGCCGAAACCAGCTCTCCGACATTCCCCGAGGGGTTCTGAATTGCGAGAGGGTGCAGGCCAGGCCAAGGGACCCCACCGGTGCATGAATCTGTGCACCGGGCCTCTAGTAAGAGTATAATTGGGAATCTGCCATCAGTCCAATATTACTGGAATGTACACCAAAAGGAGAAAATTACGAGACAGTGAGACTGGAGAGAAACAAAAAGTTGAGCTTGAACTTCATCCTCTAAGCATTGGACACGCCAGGGATGTGGCAGGACACAATTACATGTAGGTGTTGCTTCGAAAGCACACTGCGTTCTAACTGCCATAAATGCTGTTTACAAATTTGGCAGATAATTTATCCTACTCAAATGTTTCTCAAACTTGATCACCCACTAAAAACACCTGGATGGCTTTAAAAAAAAATACCAGTGCAAAATGTAACACTAAATCAAGTCAGAATTTGGGCATGGAGCCCAGTCATCTCTATTTTGTATTTCTCCAGAGCAGCCAGCCAGGTTTGAGACTCTCCGTGCTAAACCAGTAATGGCAGTTCTTCATTTCAGGGAAAAGATGTGGGGCTCCGTGATGGATTTCAAAACATCAAAAGGACTCTACTTATATCTCAATAATGGCTACATTAGGAAAGAGCATGAGACTAGGAAATGATTCTCCCCAAAAAGAAGGATGCCACAGGGGAGATAGAAAGCTTTGGTGAAAATACAGGTGAACTTGAATACAATAGACGAGTTCCCTGATTTGGCAGTGGAGCCTCAATACTTGTGCTGAGCTTGCTGCTCAGCCTATATCTCTAAACCCCTCTCTTCCTTCTCCTTTAACCTACCTGTGAACTTCCTTCAGTGGGTTTTGAAAGTGGTTATCCTACTACTGGCTCCTGCTAGTACAGCTATGCCCCACAAATGTGACCTTCCTCATAAATCCTGGGTCTGACTTCACAGCATAATGTTGACCCTGAAGTTCATGCATTGAACTTCCTCACACATTTCTCCACCATGGAACACAGCCAACCCAAAAACGTACGCCATGATTTCCAACAAACTATCTGTTTGTCTCCTCAATCAGATGTATGTGCATACATACATCCTTTGGCCACAGAGACCCCAGCTGACAGTGATCGCAACACTGAAGGTTTCTGGGTTGAGTAAATTCTCTACACAGTAATATGCTGCATCTTGCCCTTACTAGTTTGGCTCAGTGGATAGAGCGTCGGCCTGCGGACAGAAAGGTCCCAGGTTCGATTCCGGTCAAGGGCATGTACCTTGGTTGTGAGCACATCCCCAGTGGGGGATGTGCAGGAGGCAGCCGATTGATGTTTCTCTCTCATCGATGTTTCTAACTCTCTATCTCCCTCCCTTCCTCTTTGTAAAAAATCAATAAAATATATTTTTAAAAATATGCTGCATCTTACCCTTGCTTTAACTTCTTTATGTGTTTTCTACCTGGGGAAGGACCTCAGCTTTTACTGATCCTTAAAATGTCAGGAAGTCCAAAGGAAGAATTCGTAGCCTTTCTGATCAATCAGCATAATTACAGAAATACAATAAGTATGTGCCGATGGTCTATGTAGCATACTAGTTCTCCATGGGTAGATAAACTGAAAAGTAAACGTGCTATTACTTGCTGAAGAATCATCTTTGCCATTGGTACTATGTAAGGCTATGCACCCATCTTAAATCATCTACTTTGGAATCTAATCATCTCAGTTTCAGCCCTGAATGGAAAGATAGTGGAGGTTAAAAAAAGGTAAGATAATTTGCTTAACTTAAATAGTAAGTGATGATGGTGTGGATTCCTGACTGTGAAACCTGGGCTTTCTGGAACACTCTAGTGCCTCAGTGAAATGCTTCCCACACCCACAGTCCCTAGGCTGTTGGTTGGTGGCTTTCACCACTTTTGAGTTTAACACCTTAAGCCAGATGTGCATGCTGGAGCACTGGCAGGGAGGGGTCAGGTAGCTCCCAGGGGCAATGCACTATCTTCCCTATGATGTCAGGTAGCAATTCCTCTGGAATAAATAAATCTATAGGACACATTCTTGCCATCAACAGTCACAATACCTGAAGATAGCTACTCAATGTAAAGTTGATATTAAAATTTTTGTTTGTGGCACCCCATTAAAAAGTGCCCAAAGGGCCTGGCCCATGTAGCTCAGTGGTTGAGCATCGACCTGTAAACCAAGAGGTCCAGGTTTGATTCCAGGTCAGGGCACATGCCAGGGTTGTGGGCTAGATCCCTGGTTAGAGGGCAAGCAAGAGGCAGCTGATCAATGATTATCTCTCATCATTGATGTTTCTCTCTCTCTCTCTTCCTCCCTCCTTCCCTCCCTTTTCCTTCTTCTCTGAAATCAATAAAAATATATATTTTTAAAAGTTCCTCTCTTCACTCCCCTTCTTTCTATGATAGAGAGGACGTGAGCAACTATATGACCCAAAGACAGAGAGGACACTGTGGGCATCCTATGGGATGCAGGTGCCAATATGAAAATTTCACTACTCTCTTTTTCCCCCCTTGGTGCATTCTAAATACTACACTTGTCTATGTTTCCCAGTTACAGCTGTGACCAATGCTCAGACTCTCCTGTCCACTAATACATAGAATTTGTTTTTGGAGGAACATATTAACCTCTATAAATGCAAGGAGCTTGACAACAAAGTAGAAGATGTTAATAAAATCTATGCTAATTAAACCAGGATCGGGCTAAACTAGCAGACGGACATCCCCCAAGGGGTCCCAATTTGGAGAGGGTGCAGGCCAGGCTGAGGGACAACCCCCCACACACACACCCCCGTACATGAATTTCATGCACAGGGCCACTAGTGGGTACAATAATTCTGGAGGAGAAAAAATCCTTGTAGCTTACAATTTGGAGTCATTTGGCATCTCTGGGTCTTTTCTGGGAAAGACTGTTTAAATTAGACAATAAGAGGAGAATAATGTACAACTTAAAATAAGCAGAGTTCATGCTTCCTTTGTTGCTAAAAGTCCAGGCTAGACAAAAACTGTACAGTTATCATAAAAATTTTATCAAGAAACTGCAGTACCTTTAATAATTCATTATTTTACCCTCTTGCAAAAACTCCTCTATGTGCTTTTTAAAGTGTTGTTTTTATCATCCTGGAAGAATTGGTTTTGGAGAGAAATCTTTCTCTAACTACATGGTGACAAATCTATTATCAAGGAGTCATGATTAGTATAAACTAATTCTATTCCTCCTCTTTATACATCTTTCAATTGATTGTATTAACAAAGGCATCCTCCTTCCTGCCTACACCAACTTAATGGCATGTTGAGGGAAATACAAAATTGCATATGCAAATCACCCTGAGAAGCTTAAAGAAATTATAATGCATATGATGATGTTTTTTATCAAGATCTAATATTAACAGGCACGTATCTTGTTTCACTAAAAAGAGAATCCTTTCCAACACCTTAATAAATGAAATTCTGCAGATTGCTACATAAATATATATGATCTGCCAAGAATGGGAAAGTCCACCTTAGAAAGCATTTCATTTAAGAATGGTAAAAGTTACATGATTATCACATTGATCAGGCTGAGCTAGTCATCCCAAACTCAGTGCACAGATGATCAAATGTGGGCATGGCTGTCTGATCATTCTTGGGTGTAGAGAAGTCACTGGCTCTTTGTTAGATATAATTTAATTGCACAACACATCTACCTAACTGTCACCCTGACTTCAGTGCATCTTGTCAGATTATTCTTGGAGACATTAGCTAGAACCTGAGTTAGTTGGTGTCAAAAAATGAAGATAAGACTCACAGTGAAGAACAAAAACCCAACCATTTATTAAATTAGCCTGGCCATCATGGCTCAGTGGTTGAGCATTGACCTCTGAACCAGGAGGTCACGTTCAATTCCCAGGGCACATGCTCAGGTTGCAGGCTCGATCCCCAGGGTAGGGCATGCAGGGGGCAGCCAATCAGTGATTCCCTCTCATCATCATTGATGTTTCTATCTCTCTCCCCTCCCCCTTCCTCTCTGAAACCAACATAAATACATATATATATATATATATATATATATATATATATTTTTTTTTTTTAATTAGCTCTGGGTGGAGTGACTCCTTTGGTTGGAGTGTCGTCCCATACACTGAAGGGTGGCAGGTTCAATTCCTAGTCACAGAACATACTCAGGTTGCAGGCTCGATCCCCGGTCGGTGTGTGTACAGGAGACAATTGATCCATGTTTCTCTTGTGTGTATTGAGGAACAACACTGAGCAAAGGTTGTCAGGCAGGGCTTCACATGCTGTTTCTAAGATTTAAGGCTTGATTTTAAGAGTAATGGGAAGCTATGAAGGTTTTAATCATGAAAATCATCGAATTTCCAGCCAATAGTTCCCCTTGTTGCAGCATACAGAATGAGTTGGAGAGGCCAAGTGTTGAAGCTAGGAGAGCCAGTGGGAACGTAACACCTTCATTTAGTGAGAGAAGATAGTGGCTTACATAAGCATGTGAAGGTAGTAGAAATGGAGTAAAGAAAATGGAGATGAGGTAGAACTCACTTGACTAAATAATGTCAACTTAAATACAGACAGTTAAGGTGCTAGATGAGCAATCTATTTAGAACAAGAGCCTAGTTGGTCACGAAGGGACAACTGTAAGTCTCTGGTATCCCCTCGCCTAAAAGACTGGTGAGAACTGGCAGATATTCCAAAGAACTATCAAGTGGCTGAGATTCAAGAACAAGCATGATCCCTGACTTCCGCCCTAACCGGTTTGGCTCAGTGGATAGAGCGTTGGCCTGCGGACTGAAAGGTCCCAGGTTCAATTCCGGTCAAGGGCATGTACCTTGGTTGCGGGCACGTCCCCAGTGGGGGGTGTGCTGGAGGCAGCTGATGGATGTTTCTCTCTCATCGATGTTTCTAACTGTCTGTCCCCCTCCCTTCCTCTCTGTAAGAAATCAATAAAATATATTTTTTTAAAAAAAGATCCCTGATTTCCATAAAGGGCTAGAAAACAGAGTAAAAACACTGATTTAAAAAGTTGGCTCCTCCCAGGATTTAAAACAAAGAAACAACTTGAGACCTGGAGAGGAAGCAAAGTGAATCCCAGGTATGCCCAGATCCACATGCCTGTGGCTAAGCGGGGAGGGAATAGAGAAGAGAAGACACTCAGATGTGCAACCAGACTGCCTGGGTTCAGATCTTATTTTGTCATTAACTTTGGGCAAGTCATACAGCCACTCTGGGCCTCAGTCTCCTCTGCAAAATCAGGATGATAACATGTGATCCCTGGGTTTACTTGAAGGACCACACAAGTGAGTAATTTAGAGTATTGCCTGACACAAGTCAAGAGAAGACTCAGTGTTGGCTATTACTAACGTTTTGACCCATCAGCTGATCTTAAATTGCTCTGCCTGGATCAGAATGAGCTTATGAGCTCAATGGGGCTGAGCTTGACATTGGATCTAGCCCTGAGCAGGGAGGGTCAAGCCACAGAGATGAAAAGGGGTAAGAACAAAGAACCCAGGTTCAAGAGAGAGAGAGAGACCAGCTAAGAGCTAAAGGAAGGGCTCAGAGCACCTTGCTTTCTGGGTCTCAGCACTGTCTCTGTTTGGGGGACAGAAGGTAATAAGGGGTCAGTCAATGAGATGAATCAGTGGTTTGGAGACTGGGAATAAGGAAATAGACTAATGAAGGGAAGTGGTCAGATGGTTGTTATATTCTTTTGCATGAAAAAAAATATTTTAATCTCTTGTAGGAATTGGTTTTATTGCATCATGTTCCAAGTTTCAAAACACTTCCAATTATCTTGTATTTTTTGCAGACAATAAAGCTCAAGATCTCAAGCTCATTTTTAAAAAGACAATTTTAATCCATTGAAAGTATTTTTGCAAAGTGCATGTCAGGGGGCAAATTAGCAGAGGAAGGATGATTTTAGAAAAAGATATACAGTTTTTATTTAAAAGAAGAAAATAAAAAGGATTTGATTGGATCTTCCCAGTGTAGAAACAGAAAAACAAATTTTCTCGCCATTCCCCTGAAGAACATTTTCTTGCTTTAAAATACTTAGAAATTTAGCACTTGGTATGTGGCTGGCTTTGCAGTACTAAATAATGCTTATTATTGTTTGGAAATGTTAATTAAAATGACAACATTTTCTACAAATCTCAGCAAGAGACATTTATATCTACCTTGTAGCTGCAGTTTGTCTTTTGCTTAAGATTCAGAGATAATATCTGGGTGGCATTAGCTGGATCCATCAACACTCCTGTCACATTAGATGGCTTTGGGGGCTAGTAATGGGCCTCTGAGCCATCCACCTCAGGGTCACTAGTTCAGATGCGGCTCAGACTAAGAGTGAACGAGAATCATTATTCTCCCAGTGCTATGAAGAACTTTCTCTTGGATAAACCTGCAGTGTCTGGCTAATTTCTGGGACAAAGAGAATCTAATTACAGGGCAGTGTTGCATTAGTTAGCTCTATTTTAAAACAATAAAAATAGCTCTTTGGAAGTGATACAAAGGATATACATACCTGGTGTGTGTGTGTGTGTGTGTGCGTGTGTGTGTGTGTGTGTATGTGTGTTTTGGGGTGTTTTTTTTTAAGTAATGAAGCCTAATCTGTTGGCATTTCCAGGTTAGCATAAAGCAGAGAATCCGAGAGAAAAGAGACACTGGCCTTACGCTTAGTAAATTACTTTATCCCCTCTACTGCTACAGACAATACACTAGGTAGGAAAGGACACATTGAAACAGTTCAAGCAGTACTGGTTAAGAATCAGTATTCCTCACCTGACCTGGAAAACTGTGTCAAATAGGACCATGGCGGAAAGGAAATAAGTTTCACCCCATATAATTACTGCAGGTCTTTGACTTTTGCCTCCCTCTGCTCAACTATAAAATGAGAAGAAGAAGAATGGCACCAGCTCTTAGGTTTGTTCTATTACATAAAATGATGCCTGCAAAATCTTAGCATAGCACCTGGCTCAATAGATGAGGAGGAGGAAGAGGAGAAGAAGGAACAGGAGGAGGAAGAGAAAGAAGGAGAGAAGGAAGGCAACTGAATGTATTTGACCTACTAGGTTGGTTTGTGCATGTGTGGTAGGAAAATTGATAAGACTAACCACACGGTTGAGGCAGACCTAGAACATCAGGCAGTCAACAATACATTACAAACATTTTGCAGGAAAGCACGTGAAGGCCTATCTCACAACTTGACCTACAGTCATCTTGCAGCCACCCAGTTGTTAATTTCCCAGTGAACAATCCCCCTTCTCAGAAAGCACACCCGATGTCCACTACGTATGTACACACAGGGTGCTAGGTGTGGCGCATCCCTTGGTGTTCTGAGGTCAGAGCATTAAACAGAAAGAGCACTAAGTCAAGAAACCAGACTTGAATTCCACTGTGCTACTACTTGCGACCATTTTGGGGTTCAATTATGTAATACTTAAGATGACAATATGGTTGTGATTACTTACTATAACCCAGTGCAAATATGCTAAATTTTTAAAATAATGTCTGGTAAACTGTCAATTCAGGAGTCCATATTTTCACATTCAAAGATTGAGGGACATAGAGTGAAGGAATGAAGGAAAAAATATAAGAAAATCAGTTATGATGAAAGTAAATGTTGGCATTTGGCATTCAGGGATAGTAAGAAAAGACGTGAAATTTCTTCCAGTTCATTTCTCTAGTGTCTTAGGTGGAACTCCCTCAGGAGCTGACCCTGAATCAAGGTTTCTAGAGCAGACATTTTGTAAAGCAAATGTGCCTAGGAGAAAGCAATAAGAGAGCAGGGAAGGTGGGAAAGTAAAGGGAAGAGGCCAAATCAGGGTTCAATTTCAGGAAAAGTTTCAAACTCTGCCTATGCCTTCAGGGAGCTCCAGAGAACTCTGTATGATGATGAAAATGTTCTATATCAGCACTTGAATGAATGAACACTTGAAATGTGGCTAATGCAATTGAGAAAGTGAATTTTTAATTTTTGTTTAAATTTAAATACCAATAAGTATTGGGAAGATCATAGCTAGAGCATATATTATACCTCAGAGTTTATTATACTGCCTCAAGACAAAGAAATTGAGCTTTTGTGTTTCCGTACTAGTCAGTCATTGGCTATCAACACACCCAACATAAAAGACCAAGTCACTCCAGCTTTGGTAGATGTTTTAAGTGTCCAAGGGCAATCTTCAGGTGAAAGGAATTAGCCACAAAACATGCAGAAACTGGAGGATGGACATAAAAGACCGAGGAAGTGGATTTAAAGTGATCTGGGTAGGGCACCAGCAGAGTCTGCTATACCCGGTGATCATTAAAATTATTTCTCTCAGACAATCATTCTCCTTAGGATTTAATTGCCAAAGACAGTTCTCCCAAGTGACTTAACTTTGGGCCAGTGCATTTCTTATAGGTTTCTTGGCTCTACAACTATAGTCCCACACTAAGTAAGTTACTCTTTAATTGAGTCCATTGATGTATGAGGGGTGACATGAAATTGTTCTGCCCAGAGAGTGTCTATACACTGGCAATTGACCAGGATCCAAGAGAGTGCCAAAGAACATCCTTACTCTGCTAGGAAAAGTCAGATGCCTGCCTAACTTGAACTTTGAGAAGTTATGGAGCCTTACCCAAACTGATCAGATGCTTTTAATTTCAGAAATCTGGGGCATTCCTCTCAGTTCCAAAGTCTTACCTGGAATGCTGGAGGTAGGTATGCAATTTGGTGCCCCTCTCGGACTTGTTTCTTGGAGCAAAAAGCTGACTATGCTGATCATTAGACTCAAAGCATATGCGTGGCTATAAGTGCTTTTCTTTTTCAAGAATTTTGGAAAGGAAAAAAATAAAATTTTGAGTTCTTAGCAAAATTTATGACCATACCATTTGTGATGCAAGCAAGAATCCTGTTGTTAAAAATTTCAAGTAGGTTCTAGTTACAAAAAAAAAAAAAAAAGCTGAACATTTAGAAGTTAAATTGTTAAGCTAATTGGAATGTGGCTCATTTGTTTTCCAAAGTAATCATCATTTTGTTGTTAATGTAGCTATTTAGACCTGATGACCAATTGTACTTCCCATTAGGCCTACAATGACAGGTAATCATGTCATGTCCATGAAAAATGTTATCCTAGTGCCTGGTTCCTACATTGTCCCACTGATTGATAGCTTACATCTCATCTGGAACAGTAGTATTAGAGATGTAGAAATTAAAAGGAAAAAAATTAATTCCAACTTAGATAAAAATCCAAACTTTCCAAAATCTTCATGTTGTACTCACATTCAACCCTCACTATGCTCCCTAACAAAACTCGTAACATAATGGTCTTTAATTATCTGGCCTTTAGCCTCCTCCTCTAGAAAAGTGAGAATGGATGTATGATCTCTCCCTCGGAGAACTTTCCGTGCTATTTTGTACTTTATGTGAAAGTACACTGAGCTGGTAGTCAGAAGACCTAAATTACAGTCCCAATTCCATGCTATGGTAGCTACATACCTTGGGTTAGAACCCAGGTATTTGATTTCCCAATCCATGGTAGTTTCTACTTTATTACTCTGCATGAGACAAAAAGGGGTGACTGTAGAGAGGACCAGGGAAATAAGTATAGACTTCTATCCGCTCCAGATTTGTGATCTGGTTTCCAAGCTCAGTTCTTTGGACAAACCAAGTAAATTAGGCTCCTTTCTGTTTCAAGACAAAAATTTAAATGCAATAAAGGCCATTTATTGGCTGATATGAGTGCAAAGCCTAGAGATGGTTCTTATTTCAGACATAGCTGGATTTAGGAGCTCAAATAATGTCACCAGAATCTGGCATCTTGCCATTCTGAGGCTCCACCTTTCTTTGTTTGGGGATTTATTTCCAGGCTCTCTGTGGAGGTGCCTGGTAGCTCCAGACTCACTTCCCCATAAATAGATGTTCAGTGAAAAAGACATTCTAATTCTGTAAGTTTCCACACAGATCCTGAGAATGTCCCAGTGTGGGCCCAAACTAATCACTGTACACAGCAAAATGCAACCTCTGATTGGCTGGGCTTAATTGCAGGCTTTATTGCAAAAGGAAATAAAATTAATCTATATAGGCCAGCAAAAAACAAGACAAATGCTATAGAATGTTTATGAGCTGAGGCAACTTTCTTCATCTGAAGAATAAGGATAATAATATTCCTCTCTAGAACATTATAAGAACAGACAAAAATTAAGAACCTCATATTCTGCTAGGACCACTGGAAAAACACAATAATTACTAATTTTCCATACATATAAACCAATTCTAGAGCTTTAAGATAGTTTCTCAAAATACCCATGACTTTGAGATTCCCAAAGCTCTCCTACTAAAAAATAAATAAAATGAAGTATTAATACTACCTCTATATAGGAAATACAGTGAACATTATATACCCAGGCAAACTAATCTCCCTTGCCCCATTTATAATAATAAAAGGGTAATATGCTAATTAGACCGGACTTCTGGATGTCCTTCCTGACAAAGCCGGGCCCGAGGGAAGCCAGCCAGGATCCCGGGTGCCTGTGGACGACCTGAGGGAAGCCAGCCTGGGTCCCAGGTGCTGGAGGGAAGCTGGTACTGGCAGCCAGGGGAAGGAAGGCCTACTCTTGCATGAATTTTTGTGCATCAGGCCTCTAATATTAGTTATATATATTTTGCCTAATAAGTCATCACAAATGTAGTAGTTTAAAACAACACATGTTTATTCCATGGGTCAAAAGTCCAGACATGGCCCTGGCTGGTTTGGCTCAGTGGATAGAGCAGTGGCCTGCGGACTGAAGGGTCCCGGGTTCGATTCCAATCAAGGGCACATGCCCGGGTTGTGGGCTCATTCCCCAGTAGGGGCTATGCAGGAGGCAGCCAATCAATGATTCTTTCCCATCGTTAATGTTTCTATCTCTCTCACTCTTCCTTTCTCTCTGAAATCAATAAAAATATATTTAAAAATTTTTTTTAAAGTCCAGGCATGGCTTGGTTGGTTTCTCCACTTAGGGACTCACAAGAGTGCAATCAATGGGTCAGGTGGACCTTGTTCTCACCTCAGTGTTCAATTAGGAAAGAATCTACTCCTAAGCTCATTTAGGTTGTTGCAGAATTCATTTATTCATTTCGTGGTGGCTGTATGACTGAGGGCCCTCTTCTTACTGGCTGTTGGCTGGCAGCCACCCTCGGGTCCTAGATGCTGCCCACAGTTCCCTGCCCCATGGTCCTATCCACAGGCAGCTCACAATAGGGCTGCTGGCGTCTTCTAGGCCAACAGGAGAATCTCTTTCTCTTCAGCTAAGATGCATACAACCAAACCCAATCAAGGAAGTGATATCTCATCACCTTTATCTTTTATATTCTACTGGTTAGAAGTGAGCTGCAGGTTCTAGTCACACTCGGGTAAAAGGGGCTATTCAAGGGCATGACTCAAGTATCCACAATACTTCCCCATTGCAACACTGGGTATTTTAAAAAGGATATCAAATGCATTAACCCCTTGAGTCCTCAGTGAAAATACTGGAAATTAGCTAAAGAGGGAATTGTTCTCCACATTCAAGAAAAAGAAAACTGAGGTTAAGCAAGGCTCAACCACATGTCGAAAGTGCATAAGTGATTAGCATCAAAGTAGAGCACCCATGCCTTTTGGAGTTTCAGTCTTCTTTCTGCTACGTCAGTCACTCCAGAGCCACCTTCACAAAATCTGCCTATCTGCAGGCTGACCTAATGTTACATAGGTAGTCCTTTTAAAAGTAAATAGTGCATTTGCTTTATTTAAATACATTGATTTTAATAACACTCTATTGGTAGTGCACATGGAAGACCTGTATCAGCCAGAAATAGAAGAAAGCCAAAACGAATACACAGATCAAAAATTAATAGTATTTGTGTCCTACCTAAATTCATATTGCAAGTCACTCATGTACGTCCCACAGGAGAACAACCAAGAATAGATATGTTGAAAAAAGCCACAAAAGGAAGCCTTCCTCCTGTTTCTAATGATAGCTTACAAGGAGGAATTTGGGGTGTGTGGCAATGTGCTTCTGCTCCACAAGGCAGAGATGTTCTCTATAAGGTGGCAAGGAGCCCAGCAAATGCTCTGGACACACTAGTGGCTGCCTTGGAAAGCAATAGTGCTGTCTCTCCTTAGGCACTGCTGTGACTTTGAGTGAGGAAGAAGTAACAGGGAAAAAATGCAATTAGCAAATATAATTAGCTCCAACACACTTAAGCGTATCTCCTTCCCTTACTATCTCCAAAGCTCTACAGAGCTGAGTGTCTGTTTTACCTATCAAGCAATGCATTCATTTTGTGGTTTCCTTCCCCCCCCCACCCCCGCCCCTGTTTCCTTCAACCCCTTTCTCATGATTCCCTCAAGGCGCTAGCATTCACAGATTTGGAAATTGGCAGGAAGAAACCTCATCCTTATTCTGTTTCTTCCCACCCCCTTTCCACATAGGATTTGTCCCAACGCCCCACCTCTCTAGAGATGGCTCTATTTCTGTTCAAATTCTCTTTAAAAAGCTTCCATAACACTCCTTCATGTCATTTGTTTTTAGTGCTGCTTTTTAATGCAGACTCCCACAACGGTATTTATTACTGAAATTTTATTCCATCAGGCTCACCATGGACTCCTAGGAATACGCTTCCCTAACTCAGCACACAGACTTCAAGTTCATATTTTGTCACAACAAATGGGACAGATGTGCTAATTCTATGCTCTTATCTTCACTGACGGGAAGTAAGGTTCATAAAAAATAAATAAAATATGCACAAATAGGGACGGAGCAAATATGCTGCTTATGTATAATAGGCACGTTTGAATAATTAACCAACCCCAGCTAGCTTCTGCATAATTCTCTTAGCCACTGAAGAAACAGGGAACGAGACATTGGGTTTAAAGAAAAAGCAGGAACCCCACAACATCAGTACTTTCTACAACCTCAAGATGGGCCACGTAAATAAAACGTAACAACTGACATTTGCATTGAAATGCTCCTCTGCACTCATGCCACGCTCTTGTCTGACCTTGGAATAACCCTGACATGTATTTGCTCAACCCATCACCCCTGAAATAAATCAAATCCTCCGTGGAAACCAGCCAAGAGAATGGCTTCTGGATGAGTAGCTGCCACTACTAAGAATCTTCCTATTTGCCTAGGGCTGTGGTCGGCAAACTCATTAGTCAACAGAGCCAAATATCAACAGTACAACAATTGAAATTTCTTTTGAGAGCCAAATTTTTTAAACTTAAACTATATAGGTAGGTACATTGTTATTAACTTAATTAGGGTACTCCTAAGGCTTAGGAAGAGCCACACTCAAGGGGCCAAAGAGCCGCATGTGGCTCGCGAGCCGCAGTTTGCCGACCACTGGCCTAGGGATCTATTGCTTTTCTCTTACATCATTTTGGATTGCTATTTTTTTAAATCCCAAACCCTCCTGTTTACTTCTGAAGCACCTGTTTATTTCAATAACCCATATAGATTTTCTTTTCTGGCTTTCTGCTCCCGCCCCCGAATTGCAGCTCTGTACACTCCTTTGATTTTTATGCCTTCAGACTCTGGCAAGAGTCACATCCTGCATTAGCCTTAACTCTATGGGACTGGGCGACTAGACTAAATGTCATGGCTACCCTCTGGAAGCATCAGAGCTTGTGGGTAGACATAAGCATGCTTATAATCACGATTTGAACATAGTTACTGTGGATGATGAGATCAAGCCTCAGTCTATAGGAGTTGGGGGTTGAGGAAGGACAGAGAAACAGATCATCAAAAGTAAGGAAGTCCAGGGCTAGCTCCTCAGGGGTTGACAAATAATTCATTTAGATCTTGAAGTCACTGAAGTTGGGAAGGAATTGGGGATAGAGAGGAAGACAATGAGTCAAGTGCAAATTTGTAAATAACTAAGGTTACTAGATGAGAGCAAAGAGGGAGGCTACCAAATGTTAAATTGTAGTGGCACAAGCTTCCCAAAAACTGAGTTTTGATGGAGGTAAAAAAAAAAAAATAACAACAACAACAACAATAATAATAAAGTAGCCTGAAAGCAGCAGAGAGAAAACCCTACAGGCCATGAAGTATGTGGAATATGAAACAAAAATCAGCTTAAATTCAAGGGTACTGCAGGAGACATCCATATATCTGTTAGGCTCATTCTGAGAGGTGGTTGAGAACATAAGAAAGATTGTTGAACTTAGGGTAAATATTTAGGGGTGCTTTAAAGAAGCGGTGGGGAACGTGTGACCTGGGGGCCATATAAGGCCCTCAAAATCATTTGCTCTGGCCTTGCAAAGGCATTATGGGGTGAATTAATTAAAGGGTTGACCAAATACAGCAGGCTAATTATTAAGTTGATAATTTCGTATGGTCTGCAAATGATGTCATAAATATCCAAATGGCCCTTGCAGGTAAAAGGTTCCCCACCCCTGCTTTAAAGGGACTTAAAGATTAAGACTACAGCCCTAACCGGTTTGGCTCAGTGGATAGAGCGTCGGCCTGCGGACTCAAGGGTCCCAGGTTCGATTCCGGTCAAGGGCATGTACCTTGGTTGCGGGCACATCCCCAGTAGGGGGTGTGCAGGAGGCAGCTGATCGATGTTTCTCTCTCATCGATGTTTCTAACTCTCTATCCCTCTCCCTTCTTCTCTGTAAAAAAATCAATAAAATATATTTTTTAAAAAGGATTAAGATTACAGTATTATAATACACGGTAACATGGGCCGCCAGCATCTGTACCAGCTGGGAGCTTGATGAAAATCCAGAGCCTCAGATCCCACTCCAGAACTTCTGAATCAGTGAGCAAACATCTCTGAAAATATAGTTTTGGTGACACCGAGAAGGAAAGTGGGAAATGCAGGGACCAAGCTTCCTCTCTTCCTTAGCCAAATTAAGTCAGGGTTCCAGATAGACATGCAATTTAACGCAGACAATTCAAATGAGAAGACTTTAACGACAGGACTACTTACAGAAGTGTGGATAGAGTTAAAGGAGCCAAAAGGAATGATGAAACTCCCAGAGCTGAGAGATGGTTAGAAGCCCTGCAACTAAAGGGATAAAGAGAGGAGACCGTGGCTATGGAGCCACAGCTAAGAGCTAGACCTGGGAATTGTAATCTTTGAGAGTTTCAGCTCCTGCCAGAAACATAGAAGGAAGTGACCTAAGTTCACTCCCTCCTGACCTTTGATATCATACAGGCAATTTCTATTGGTCAAACTCAATTGAAAACTAGTCAGTAAGAGCATGTAGGTGAGACATCCACTGAGGTCGGCTTTCCTCCTTGCCAAGAGTAAGACCGGGAAGGATGGAGAATAGACATGGGCTGGCACACTGAGAATGGCCAGCAGAGTCACCCTGTGCCCCCCACAGCACTTGCCAGCTCCCTCCTCTCTCCTTCATTGTAAAAAGTAAGCCAGACTCAGGCTCCCAGAAAAACTCATACTATGAACAAAATGCTTGCATTCTGGTATTCTGGCAGTTAGCCGGTGCATTTCAGGAAAAATCTCTATTTCTGTCCCCACATTCTGAAATCTTTGAGGGTGTTCTTTTCGGTTTTTTAAATATATTTGTATTGATTTCAGAGAGAGAAAAGGAGAGGGAGACAGAGAAACATCAATGATGAGAGAGCATCATTGATCAGCTGCCTCCTGCATGCCCCACACTGGGGATTGAGTCCGCAAGCCGGGCATGTGCCCTGACCGGGAATCGAACCATGACCTCCTGGTTCATAGGTCAATACTCAACCACTGAGCCATGCTGGCTGGGTGAGGGTGTTCTTTTATGAAATAACTATGTAGTGCCTATTAGTAACAGAAGCCAAGTGAATGTTATTTATAAGAATAAATGAATAAACATGGCCATGCTAATTCTCCAGTTTTCATTTTTTAGTGCCTTAATAGCTCATTGATTGTAATTCTCATGAAATATAGATGAATATAGATGTCTTAGTCCATGATTTTTGCTTGGGTTCCTTCCCACAATTCACTCATCTATAAATAGGACTCCATGCCAAAGTTGAGAAATTATCTTCTGTGAATAGATGAGATTAATAAGAACCCAAAGGCAGTTTTTTGTTTTGTTTTGTTTTTACACAATAGCTGTTTGTTTGTAGTATATAACCCATTGGGAAAGAAGATGTTGAAACTCTCTCTACATTATTAACATAGACCTGTGGCTGTCCATAAAACTTTTTACAGTGCTGGAGAAGCTCATCACCTGTACTGTCCATTATGGTACCCATTAGCCACACGTGGCTATCCATCCTGTGAAATGTGGCCAGTGCATTTCAGAAATTGAATTTTTCAACTTTATTGACTTTTCATAAATTTTAACAGCCATCTGGGTCAGTGGCTACCATATCAGACTGTTCAAATATAGACAAAGCATAACCTAGGTAACAGTGAATGTCAGATTCTTATTTGCTCAGCAATAAGAGAAAATGATGTGCTAACATATGATCTAGATTCAAGTCACTATTTTGTGTTGCAGTTTAAAATCAGAACAGCATGACTTGTTAAAAGCAAAATGTGCATTAGCTTCAACCCCATGCAGACATGGGATTGTCCCTCACCTATCTGAGTGAGGAGGAATTTGCTAAACTGGAGAGAGTGATTGTGTACGATCCGCTCTGCTCTACCCTTTTTCTACTTGAGGGCACTCTCTTACCATTTCCTAGAAAGCCTATGATTCTCTCTCTAGACCTCTTACTTTCAAATCAGGTGGAAATGGATTTAAATTTCAGCTCTGCTATTTAACAATGTGTTCATTTGGCAGGTTACTCCACCTTCTTGACACCAAAACTTCTGGCTCCAGTTAATGGTCGGCACACTGAGTTGAACTGAAATAGTAGCTATCAAGGACTTTTTAAAAATATCCTTAGTCTGATATTTATCCTGTGGTACATAAATCCATTGAAGGACTTTGACAACTGTGTTGAAGGTCATGCCCTTAAACGACTTTTTCCTAAAGGTTGATACTGTCACTCATATTTGGCTTTTTCAATATTGTCTGATCATGCTTTTCTGGAATCTTTCTATTCCCTCCCATTTCTACTTGCTACTAGCCAATTCTTCTGCCAACCTATATCTTCTTTCCACAGTCTCAAACTAAATGCAAAAAATAGCCAGAAAAACACACTACTAGCATGTTGTTTTTCATCCCTGTTCTCCCAGAGCCATGTAGTTCATCAGGTATGCCGTCTCCCCTCCGAGTTACTGCAATGGACAGTTTTCCAAATATTTTGTCCTTGCATAACAAGGATTGCTATACTCCAGCTGTTTTTTTTAGTGCCCTTGCCCTCTATAATTTCATTTTTTTTTCTGTGACCACATCACACCACCAGTACCGATTTTATAATTAATTAGGACAGACCAGATATACTGCATTACAAATTAACCTCTATGTGCCAGTTCCTTAACACAACAAGGGCTCCTTTCCTTTGCAGCCTCACATCCAACAAAGTCTGGCAGGGAGGCAGGGAGGCATGCTCCACGTGGTCCCTCAGGGATCCGCAATGAGTGAAGCTGCACCATCTGCAATCCAACTTGTCACCGCCACAGGGAAGGGACTGCCTGGAGAACCCACCCTGTTTTATGTGCTTTAGCCTGGAAGCAATACGCATCACGTTAGCTCAGAACAAGTTGTGTGCACCTGCCTAAATGCATGGGTGCTGGGAAACACAGGGAAGAGGTTCAATATTTAGTGAGTATCTCTATTTCTGCCACATGTGCCTTCTTCCAAAAATCCAGAGTCAGGTCTCTGACTTGAATTATTTTAGTGTCCACCAGGAAAACAATATCCATGGAGACTTTTTCCCTCACTCCCACCCCACAAAGGGAACTCCTTATGCATGCAACCTGAAAGTTTGCTTGAAATCTTGTATTAGAGCAGATCTGATTCCTCCTGCAGTGAAAAATGCCTCCATAAAAATGAGTGGTTGTGCCTAGACCATCACTGTAGTTTAGATCCACTTGACTAACACTTAAGTACATCCCCTGACATTTTGAAGAATCCCTCCCTTTAAAAGCTGCCGTATTTACTAACATTCCCACCTCCTGGGAATCGGGTCCTCTTGTTTATTAGAGCTACTAAAATGAAAGTTTGCCACCTGATTAATTTTAATAGTTTAGCCAGCAACCTGTGGATAATGTATATTGGCTGCCTAGCTTGAAATAAATTCTGTTGGCTCTGTTGCAAAGATTTTGGTGGAAATAAAGTCCGCCCTTTGCGGAAGAAGCACAGAGGATCTGGAGGGATGAAATTTCAAAACAAGTGCGAAGCAAAAGACTGTTTTGTCTTTCTTTTGACTTTGCGCTGCTGCTGGGATCTGATGAACCCATTCGGCAATACTTTTCTAGACCTCACAGGGTTTAGTTTAGCATTACAGTTACTGAACAAATGCACGCCTTCTGTGTATAGCCGGACCCTATTCAAAGTCAGAAAGACTTCTGAGGTAGCTTGCGAAGCCAGCTGTAGGTTGTTGTGTTTTTCAAAAGATCTGGTGCACGAAACAGCATCTTAAGCGCTGGGAGTTTACCAGGGGAGATTTGTATTGAAAGAGATCTCACCGGTAGGTGATTTACTCACATCCCACAGTAGTTTTTCCATGCTCGCTCTGCTTTCAGCCTGCTACATAATTGCCAGGAGCCAGTGCAAAATAAAAATGCTAGGTCCCTGGTTCAAAAATCAAGGAAAAGGTGTCATTGGAAGTAAAGGGTGTCCCAAAATTCATGCAGGAAGTAATTTTGATAGAAAACACAGGTTTATAATTAAAAATTGTAATTTTTTATTGATTCATATAGTATACAGTATAGGGTTATGTATGGAATAGCATATCGGGTAAATGGCCTCCATGGCTTTGCTGACACATACGCAATCTTTTGTTATTGCCTGAGCAGCCGCATTTTCGAAGAAGAATGGTCCGATGCTGCCTCCAGCCCCAAATCTGCACCAAACAGTGACACGTTGTGGATGCATTTGTTTCTCAACAATCACTCGTGGATTTTCTGAACCCCAAATGGGACAATTTTGTCAATTAACCAAGCCATCAAGATGAAAATGAGCCTCATCGAAATTCAGCCACATTTATGCAAAACTGTCATGGAAAATTTCAACAAAAGAGTGCGTATAGCCAAAACCGGTTTGGCTCAGTGGATAGAGCGTCGGCCTGCGGACTGAAAGGTCCCAGGTTCGATTCCGGTCAAGGGCATGTACCTGGGTTGCGGGCACATCCCCAGTAGGAGATGTGCAGGAGGCAGCTGATCGATGTTTCTCTCTCATCGATGTTTCTAACTCTCTATCTCTCTCCCTTCCTCTCTGTAAAAAATCAATAAAAATATTTTTTTAAAAAAAGAGTGCGTATGTGCCAGCAAAGCTGTGGAGGCTATTTACCCGATATGCTATTCCATACATAACCCTATACTGTATCCTTTATGAATCAATAAAAAAATTTACAACTTTTAATTAAAAACCTGTGTTTTCTATCAAAATTACTTCTTGCGTGAATTTTGGGACACCCTTTATTACAATGTAAAGCTTTCTTCCCCTCTGCTGTGTGGTCTATCATGCTGTATTTTCACGTGATGTTTTTATTTTGCTATTTCATTCTCAGTAAGGAAAACGAACATTTTGTATTGCTAGCATGGGGCGTACCACCCATCTTTATATCGTCCAGTGCCACTTTGATATGAAATGATCAGGGCGTTTCACTTACATGCAGAATCGCTTAAATTGCACAATTCTTATTTGGGGGCTCATCCTCAGAGAGGGCCTGGTGCTGGCGGGAGGGAAGAACACAGGCAGACTCAGGATGGCTGGAAGGAGGAAGAGAAGATGCTCCCGGGTATGCAGCCGGCCAGGGAAGCACCCCTTCTGGCCCAGGAATACTGTGGGTGCGCCAGGCCCTCGCAGGCACCCGGGCTCTGCCAGGTGGCACGGGCCAGGTGCACACTGACTCTGCTTGAACAGCTGCCTGAACTGTTTACTGTGCACTGGCCAGAAGAGCATCCGGGGAAGTCAAGCCAGGTGTCTGCCTTTCCCACATGCCCGCCTCCCCAGCCTGCTGTGTACGGGCAACCCCCAAGAGTACTGCGACCTGCACACCTGGATGCCCTTGCTACCTGGATTGGGGCCAGGTTAGAGCCTCTCTGCCTGTTCACCGCTGAGTTATCAGGCAGGGACAGTAACGGCTAAGCCCTGCCACTGTCCCTGATGGCCATGAGCATCTGTGACTAACTCCCAACTTTCCCCCTCTGCTCCGGTCCCCACCAGGGGCCGAAGATGGCATTGAGACCAGGGTAGGAAATGGGAGGCCAGGCAGGCCAGGGCACCAGGAGAAGGGGAGCAGGCAGCTGACACGTTGTCCTGGAGAGGTAGTTGGAGGCAGCAGAATGTGAGCTGAGACACCGTTCAGGCTCACGTCCTATTATTCCAATGGATTTTGTTTACAAAACACAAATTCCAGGGTAAAATTATGACGAAGTTTAAGGAAGCAGCTGCAGAACATTAAACTCCATGCACAGGTTCTTCTGAGGCAGGGCTCTGAGCCACTCCACGAGCCACGCACCCACGAAGTCAGCCCTGTCCTTTCTTCTTAGGAATGATTGGCTTGCCATCGTTCAGTGCTGCTAGTGTGGTGGCCGACTACTGACCTGACAGTGTGATATTGTGTATATTGGGATTTATTAAAGATAAAGAGATTTTATCAAATAAATTGCCTTAAGAAAATCCACCACAGGAAAGTAACACACCCTATACATCTTCAGATAAAGGAGAGAGCATAAATTTCCAGCTCGTTTGGAATTATATTTGTTCGATTCTATGCTGTATTGATCAGGATAGACAAGTTTATGCTGCAATTAAGAATTAAAAATTCAATGGTATGACACCAAAATGTGGATTTCTTACTTTGTCAGGACAAGCAAGGGGCTCTCATCCACATTGTACTCAGGGATCCAGGCTGTGCCCTCTGGAGCCAGCGTCCCGGGCATCACTGCGACAGAAGGAGAGAGGACTGGAGGGCTGTGCATCCATGTTAGAATCTTCCAACTCAGAAGCGGCACAGCTACTCCTGTTTATAGCAAATCAGCTAGAATTTTTTAGGATCAGTATAGTAGCTCTATCTAACTAAAAGAGGCCAGGGACATGTAGAGAATCCAATTGGTGAACAGAATTTGCCTCTGCTGCCCATGGTTTTCAGAGTACTTGATGTGATCTAATTTCAGAGATTAACTAATTGTCTTCATTGCTGGGAGTTAGTCCCTTTTCTCCCTTTCTCACCCTTTCTATCTCTATCTCTATCTCTATCTCTATCTCTATCTCTATCTCTCATCCTCACCATGTGACTATTGAAAGATACCCTACTACGCTGAACCAAAGTTTCTTCAGTGTGAACAGGGATAACGAAGTCCAGCTCACAGAATTATTACAGAATGCCTGTGAAAGCCCTTTGTAAATCATAGCATGCTGCTCAGATAATGAAATATTATTGTCCATTAGACTGACAGAAAACCAGAGATATATTTTTCTTATCCTGGGCAGTAAAACTCTCCCAAGAATATTCAATATATAATTTCTTCAGTCCCATGATGTTCTATGTAACACACACTCTGAACTGAGTCCCAGAGGAGTCATCGCCTGCATTATAGTCCTGGTCGCTACCATTAGAGGGCCATGGAGCCTAGGAAAAGTATTTTAATTTTCCAGATTTCCAGTTTTTTCATCCATAAAATAAAGGTGTTATATCAGCACAAGAGCCATCAGTCTAATTTGAGACTATTCACTTACTTCCAAGATGTAACAAAAGAAAAGTAAAAAATGTTCTCTTCCCTTAAGCCCTCCTGCTCACTGGCCCAGTGTCCACAACTATACCACTAGTATATTCCTCGGCAAAAGAACATTCGAGATGCTGTTAACAAAGGTGGCTTATCTGAGAGTGGAAGTAATTATGCTATTTTTAGTTATTGATATAATTGATTTATTGATTCTATCAGACTTATTCAGGGCTTTACTTTTAGAATTTAATTTTATCATCTCTGATGAGAAATAATTTTAGAAAGGGAAACCATTTTGTCCTGCCTCCCAAAACAAACAAAAAATTAAATGGGTTGAGCGTACTGAAACTGTAAGCAAAATCTAATGAACAGTTATTTTTAGACTCTCTACAGATAATATATTTTCTAAACTGTTTTGTAGAACAAAAATGGCATTTACGTTTTTCTAGAGAGACCATGTTAAAATTAGGCCACTCTATATACAGACCTGCTGAATTACAAGAGGGGTGTTACCCAGGCAAGTACTAATGCACTGTGGACATGCTCAAGACCACATTTAAAAACATGGGCTGTAAAATATGGGGCTGTAACAACAAAGCCAGCAACCAGTTTCTGCTCTATCAGTTTCATACATAATAGTCAGTTTATTATCTGGATGGTTTTTAAGGAAAGAGATTCTCTGTGTATCAAAGGAGCTGGTCACAAAGAGATTTATGGAAAGTTGGCGGAGATTGTCACTCAACAGCAAAAGACTCTGTGGGTGGGGAGCAGGGAATGAAACACAGAATAACATTTCCCCACTATACCTTCTTCATAAAGAAAGATCAGCCGGTCAAGGAAAACTTGAAACATATTTTTCCCTGAATAATAAACCTCAGATTCAAAAATGTGCCTATTATATGTAAAGTCAAGTGCTGGGATTTTATTTCAAACTATGTGGTAATCCTTTCTAAAACTTAGAAGAAACATGAACCAGAAATTCTCCAGTATAAGGCCAAGTAGGGACTGGACTAAAAGATACACCCTGCTGGGGACGAACTAGTGACACAACATGTGCATCTAAGTAGGGCATAACAGAGCACGGCGTATGGATTAGGCAAGGCTCTCTAGAGAAACAGAACCAAAAGGAGACAGAGATAGAGACACCACATAATACATATAAGATTTGTTATAGGAATTGGCTCATGCAATTATTTTTTTATTATATTTTATTGATTTTTTACAGAGAGGAAGGGAGAGGCATAGAGAGCCAGAAACATCGATGAGAGAGAAACATCGACCAGCCACCTCCTGCACACCCCCCACTGGGGATGTGCCCGCAACCAAGGCACATGCCCTTGACCATAATTGAACCTGGGACCCTCCAGTCCGCAGACCGATGCTCCATCCACTGAGCCAAACCGGCTTGGCAGCTCATGCGATTATGAAGCTAGAGGACCAGGAAAGCCAGGGATATAATTCACTCAAAGTCCAAAGGCATAAGAACCTGAGGCTCCAAAACAGATGACCCAGCAAAGAGAGAGAAGCAATCTCATCCCTCACTCTTCCTCTGCTTTCTCCTTCAACTCAGGCCCTCAAAGGATTGGATGATACCCACATGGGAAGGGCATTCTTCCTTACTCAGTCTAATGATTCAAATGCTCATTTCTTTCAGGAAGATCCTCACAAACACAAAGAAATAATGTTTAGCTAACTTTCTGGGCATCTCTTTGCCCAATCAATTGACACACACAATTATCCATCACAGGATATAATCAGTTATTATGGTAGCAACGAGAGGATGCGATAGATCATTTATTCCAAGTACTACTAGATTTAAAGCAACAAATCAATATTCCTCAAGTGAGATAATTTTAAGATCTCTATGCACCACATTAATAACACTAGAAATAAAAGACCTGAGATGTGAATATTGTGCCAGATATCATGAAATAACACTCATTTGATTCTAATGATAACCTGTGAAGTAATTGCATTCTTAGCCTTTGTAAAGACAATTTTTAAATACAAATTGTCTGAGTGGCTGCACTACAATATACTTAACCATTCTACTACTGATGGGTAATCTCTAAATTCCCATTTTTACCTTTGTACATATAATTTTAAACTTCATTTGGATTAATCCTCTATGGTCTACATGATTAAGCAATAATCAAATGGCATAAATATCTATTAGATTATAGAAAAGTAAAAGTTAATATGGTAACATTTACCAGTTTGATAGTTATAGTACATTTAGTTGCTATTATAATAGGTTGTTATTACTGTCTTGACTTATCTCAATCAAGCTAGTTAGCTCAAGCTCTCCTAAGGATTTTGGCACAATAAAGGGAGAAGTCAATTAATTATTATATACCAATTATCCCCAAACTAAGTAGCTTAAACCAATAGAATGTATTATCTTGAAGTTTCTGTGAGTCAGAAATCCAATCCTAGATTAGCAGTGTCCTGTAGGCCAATGTCTCTCACAAGGATGCAGTGAAGATGTCAGCTAGCACTGCAGTCAACTCTAGGTTCTACTGGGGAAGGTTCATTTCCAAGCTCACTCATGTGGATGTTGGCAGGATTCAGCTCTTCCCAGACTGTTGGACTGAGGGCCTCAGTTCTTAGGGCAACTCATGTTATGGCAGTTTGCTTCATCAGAATGAGAAAATGAGGAGAGAGAAAGGGCTAAAAAAGGGAGGGAGGAACAGAGGGAGAAAGGAAGAGAAAGGAGGATCAAGACAAAAGTCAGTCTTTTATTACCTAATACCTTGACACATCCCAAATCCTATTTTATTCTATTCTAGTCTATTCTGTTCTGTTCTATTCTATTCTATTCTATTCTATTCTATTCTATTCTATTCTATTCTATTCTTCTGTTCTATTATTCTATTCTATTCTATTCTATTCTATTCTTTCTGAAATAAGTCATTAGGTCTAGCCCATACACAGTCGGTGGGCATTGTACCAGAGAGTCAATACTAGGAGGTTGGGATCATTGGGAGCCATTTTAGATGCTACTTATCACAGAGATTCTAATCTACCTTTTCCTTCTTTATAGAACAGGACAAGAGTTCTAAAAATCCTCCTTCTCCAGCATTCTGACATTGTCTTTGTAGAGTTTTGGTGATGCAAGCTCAGTCATCATAACTTTCTCTTATAACTCATGTTTGTTGCTGGTTTCTATCCTCTCCTATCACTTTTACATGTCGACCATGATCAGAAGAATCTTCCCCATATCATACATGTATTATTTTATTCCATTCAAAATTACATGTAAAGAGATATTCTAAATGTACTTTAAAGCAATTCTTACATATTAGAGAATTTTCCACATTCATTTTCTTAGCAATTATCATTTTTTCTTTGTTAATGTGTAATACAGCTAATATTTTTACAATTATCTCAATTGCATTTTGAGTGGAATAAAAATTATTAGTCGAATAAGAATGTGCTTTTACTAAATCTACAAAAGGAGTTCATGCTTCCACTAAAATTTCTAGGCATGACTCTAATCTTTCTTCTATTTCCATCCTTTTGTTAAAATTTAGAAAAGAATTAAGACAACGCCAGACACTTGGCAGAGATCCTTTTCATTTTTGTCTATATTAGAGAATGCTGACCTCCTTCTGCTTTGCTAAATGCAGTGACTGAAAACATTAAGGTTGGAAACCACTTAGGAGTTTCCATCTAATTTTAGGCAAAATCTCCTCATTTCAGTTACCGTAATCCCTGTCCTAGGTGTCCATTGTTAGTCCTCTGGGTATACTTTTATGATATTTGTCCAAGTATATGGTTCTCTTCCATTCATCTGAGAATTAATTCAGGGCAGAGATTTTAAGCTACTAGAAGAATTCCCAGCATAATACTGGAACTTTAAAAATACTTGTTGAGTGAATATTCAATGAATGAAAAACTTGGCATTCATACTAAATAACTTCTATCCTGGAAACTAGGTCTATGATGCTTACAAAAATAATTACATGGAGTCTGCTGAGGCCCAATTTTGTTTAATATCCAAAGAAATGAAGATTACAAGCACACCTTTTGCCAAGGAACCAGGGATTAGCGATGAGAGATGGACTAGAAGCCACCTCCCAAGTCAAATACATAAGCTTTCATGGTAATATAGAGCATCCTACAGATGCAAATCAAGTAATACATTTGTTAACAGTGGTTCTGAGCAGGGTTTTCCTCTAATTATCCAGACAGTTAGATGCTACAAATATTTATCCAGGTGCCTCCTGAGATCTAAACCCATGGCCCTAGAGCAAATATAGAATGTGGCCATATGCTTTGAAGACACAGAAGCTTGCTACTTCTGGGGTAAGGAAGGGGCTGCCGTGGTCGGCAAACTGCGGCTCGCGAGCCACATGTGGCTCTTTGGCCCCTTGAGTGTGGCTCTTCCACAAAATACCGACTTCTGTACATGGGCCACGAAGTTTCAATCGCACTGTATGTGCGCGCCCACACGTGGTATTTTGTGGAAGAGCCACACTCAAGGGGCCAAAGAGCACATGTAGATCGCCAGCTGCAGTTTGCCGACCACTGGGCTAGAGCATCCCAACCCATGCCTCTAAGATGCAGGAAGTAGCTTCACAATTTTCAAGGAGGACAAACCTGAGAGCAAACTTTGAAAAGAACACATTTCTGTGCTTTTTTGATGTCCTCTCATTCTTTTGACAGCTGAATGTTCTAAAAGTGCTGCTGCGGTCAGATTTCCATTTCCATTTGTACTCTGCTCTTTCTTTTGAGTGAATTGCTTCATGAAAGTCACATACAGAATTAAAAACCTATGAAGCCAAATGTACTCAATATCTAAACATGGTCCAAGAAGAAAACTGAGATAGACACTGGATCCCAGTCAGTCAGAAAAAGGAAAGCAGGAGGGTGACAGTGTGTCTCCCTGATGCCACCTTGCAACTCACAACATCCTAATGCATAGAGCACGCATTGTGCATGCATAGCTCGTCGGTACAAATTGAAAGCAAACTACTGGGCCCAAGAAATGGCAGCATAATGTCAATGTGGCAAAATCAAAAGGAAAAAAAAATAATTCAATTCACATTTGGTTACATGCAATAAAACAGGGATTTTTAACATTCATGACTTTTCAGTATATTTGAAGTACTAGTAGACATTAGCATATCTGTAACAATGGTGCATTTTTACATTAAATAAGACTTACAAAGTTCTCCAAAATTATACTTGGGTGAAAATAATTTAAATTGAAAATCCCCTTTGATATTTCAATGTAAGGGGGAGCCAAGTGCATGTCAAAAAGAAGTGAGCTGCTCACTGACAACAAATACAATATGTAAATAGGCAGAGATGAAAGGATTAGTTACTGGGACTTGAACTATCTAGATTTAAGTAGTATTCATTGATTGTCTCTCAAAGATAAAATATCTTTTCCTTTTCATTCCCCTAGAAAATAGAGTCATCTTTTATAACTGTCTTTATATTTTATATGTGAAATTTTAATGTTTAAATGTTAATTCAACAATCATTAAACCCCAAGTCTACACCAAAAGCACTGCAACAGATAAGCATACATGCATAAATAATATATGGTTTCTGCCATAATAAAAGTATTTCTTCATTTTCAGCTATAGGAACAGCATTACTTGTTCAATATAAATAAGAAAATATCATAGTAATGTTGTCACACTTATTTCTGGTTTTGCCCATATTTTGCTCATTTCACAATGGACAAAAGTAGACAAAACACTAAAATAATAAATAATACATTGTCTTTTAATAGTTTTGCAATAAACTAACTATGAGATCACAGGAATGCCTTGTATTAGAGTAGTAAGAGCAGCATTAAAAGTAATCGTCATTATCAAGATAGAAGTAATAGTAGCAGTAGCAGGGTTAGTAAGCACTTACATGTCTTATCCAATTACCAGGTAATAGGCCCTATGAGAAGAGCTTTAGGTAAGCTAACACAGTTTACTTTTATAATAACACTTTTAGATAGGTATGATGATTATCCCCATTTTACAGATGAGGACCCTTGAGTCTAGGAGAGGTTAAATAAGCTTCCCCAGATTTCCAAGAAGAACTTCAAGACATCTTGGCGTCTAAAAAGATCCTTTTCCCACATGCTTAAGGCCCACCTCCAGAATTCAAGTTTCCTCTCCAGCATCACACTGTTCCTGTACGATGGATGATGAGACAGTCAAGAGTCACCACGATAATTCTATTGTGAATATTAATGCTGATGGCCCCAGTTATATTCTACTGCTAATAGTGGTCATGCTTTCATTCTTTACAGATTTACTGAGGTGTAACTGATATACAAAGAACTTTACATATTTCATGTGTACGGTTTGAAGAATTTGGATATATGTAAATACCCTTGTTACCATATCCACAAGCAAGGTAATACACATATCCAACACCTTCCAAAACGTCCTTGTCTTTGTGTGTGTTTGTATGAGTGAGTGAGTGAGTGTGTGTGTGTGAGTGTGTGTGTGTGTGTGTGTGTGTGTGTGTGTGTGGTCAGATCACTAAAAAGAGATCTACTCTCTTAACAGATTTGGAAGAGCACAGTACTAAGCTGTCAACTATAGGCATTATTCTGCCCAGCAGATCTCTATAACGTATTCATCTAGCATAACTGAAATTTTATACCCATTGAATTATAGCTTCCCATTTCCCTCACCCCCAAGCTTCTGACAATCATTACTGTATTTTTTGCTTCTATGAGTTTGACTATTTCAGATACCTTAACTAGCTGAAATGATGCAGTATCTGTCTTTTTGTTACTGGCTAATTTTCACTGAGCATAATCCTCCTTGTATATCCATGTTGTCACAACTGCCAGAATTAACTGCTTTGCTAAGACTGAATAATACGCCATTGGTATGTATGTAGCCTGTTTTCTTTATCCATTCATCTGTCAATGGACACAGAGCACCATCTTTGTCAGAATTAAGTTCCCACATATGAGTGCATGTGTGCTAAGGGATGATTATCTTCCATGTTGTTGTTATTTTTAAAAATATTATTATAAAATACTTCATATGGAAAGGTTCAGCATTTTAATAAATTTTAACATTTTGTCTTTTGTGTTTCAAATACTACTAATAATTAAAACAAAACTATAGTCTCATTTGTACACTTTGCCTATTCTCTCTCATCCTTTCTTCGAAACAACTTGTTACACAACTCTCATTCCCATTAGATTCTTTCTAAAAACCATTTTTTTAGATTTGGCTCCCAGGGTGTCATCCATGTAAATGGGGTCTCCAAGAGTTCCTCAAAACAGGTGAAGGTATTTCTTTCCCAGTCATGTTTATACTTATACTCAAATTCTTATTAGTTCATTTAAGATGGATACTAATGTTTGCTCATTTACAAACTTTAAATAAATGGTATCATGCTGTTGATATCACTCAGTGTATTAGTTAGGGGAGTGTAGGCCAACTTTTTTAAAAGCCAAGTATTTGGTTTAACAGTCATTTTTAGATTTGCATAGCAGTCATGGAAAGGTGTTCATGCCTGCAGGTTGGTTCTCTCCTGTGAGGTTATTCAGACACTCTGCATTGGTTTTCTCTTACTGTATAACAAACTACCACAAACTTAGTGGCTTAAAACCATGCTCATTTATTAGCCCATAAATAATGATGTAGGTCAGAAGTACAGGCACTGCATAGCTGGGTTCTCTGCTCAGTGTCTTCCAATGAAAAATTCAAGATATTGTCCAGGCTACACTTCTTTCTGGAGGCTCTGGGGCAGGGGTCCTCAAACTACGGCCCGCGGGCCACATGCAAATACAAATATTGTATTTGTTCCCGTTTTGTTTTTTTTTACTTCAAAATAAGATATGTGTAGTGTGCATAGGAATTTGTTCATAGTTTTTTTTAAACTATAGTCCGGCCCTCCAACGGTCTAAGGAACAGTGAACTGGCCCCCTGTTTAAAAAGTTTGAGGACCCCTGCTCTGGGACTTTTGCTTCCAAGTTCATCCATGTTGATGGCAGCATTTACTTCCAAGCTGAGGAACTGAGATCTCAGTTTCCTTGCTGACTTCAGCCATGAATGCTCTCAATTCATAAAGGTCATCCTCTTTCTTGCCTCCTCCATCTTCAAAGCCAACAAAGAAGAATATCCTCAGGTGAAAAGCCTTTTCAAATTTCAAATCTCCAGGACGAACTCAGTCCCTTTTCTGGTCTCACTTGATTAATTCAGAGACCAACCCAAGATAATCTCCCTATCTTAAGGTCAATGGATTTGGAATCTTAATTACATTTGTAAAATTCCTTCACAGCAGCACTTATATTAATGTTTGAATGAATAACTGGGTATACACGAGGGAGTAGAATAAATCTTAGGAGCCACCTGAGGACTATGCCCACTATACTTTCAAAATGTGGTTCTCAAAATTGTCCTGAGCATCAACATCTCAGTCAACATGAAGGGGAGAAAAGTATAGAGGATAATTCATAAGATTTTTTTGTAGGCCAAAGCTGGAAGTAGCACATTTTACTTCTGTTTACATTTTACATTTACATTTGGAGAGAAGTTGGCCATGTGTTTCATCCTAGCTGCAAGGGAAGCTGGGACATGTTTTCTGAAGCTATGTTCAAGATGGAAAAGTAGATTTTGGTGCATAGCTGGTGGTCTCCACATTCATGATGACTTTGAGAATCAATCTCTCTTTCTCTCTCTCTCTCTCTCTCCCTCTCTCTCCCCCCTACTCTCTCTTTCTGAGCTTACCTTTCCAGGCCTAATGATTTTGTGGTTATGTCCACAAACTCACAAAGCCAACTCTCACTACTGTTCAGACACAGATCTTCTATGTGACTCTGGGGGAAAGAAGTTAAATAGAACTTGTCTTAGGATCTATTTGGAGTCTCTGTCTGTGCTTTCTGCCTTCATCAGTAGAGAGCTTCATATAAGCTGCAGCCACAGGCAGCAGTTGGTAATGAATCCCTACTCTGTTCCCTGCTTTATGCACTTGGCCTGATTCAGGTGCCTTGCTTCACGCAGTTCTTTTTATTTGTTTGATTGATTGATTTTGTAATTCTACTAGAAGTTAAACTCAGAGCCTCAGCTTCCTTTCTTTTCTTTTTTTATACTTTGATGTCAATAAATCTACAGCAGTGGTTCCCAAACTTATTTGGCCTACCGCCCCCTTTCCAGAAAAAATATTACTCAGTGCCCCCTGGAAATTAATTTTTTTTTAAATTTTAATAGCAATTAAACAGAAAGATATATGTATTAATGTTTCTACCTTTTTCGTAAAATATAGTAAAGAAAGGTGTAAATTAGAAACATTGAAGTTTGAAATTATGAAACTATTTATTGAACTCAGAATAGAAAGGTAATACAAAAAAAGTTAAAACAAATGCACCTGTGGCCATCACCGCCCCCCTGGATCGCTGCAGCGCCCACCAGGGGGCGGTAGCACCCACTTTGGGAATCACTGATCTACAGTTTCACTTCTGACCACAACTTCATGACCATACATTGTTTGGTTAATAGAGATAATTATATTAATTTAAATGTCCTCTTTTTATATATTACTCATCATTGGTTTATGTTGGAGAAGAGCTAAAGTCTCAAAATTAAACTCACAAATATCATCTTCATATGAATAATGATTTTAACTTGAATCCTGTAGGTCTGTTGCTGTTGCCTATCATTTCTCCTTTTCTTTGGTTCATGTTTCCCTGTCCCCTTCTATTAGTTTCCTGTGGCTGCTATAATAAAGTATGACAAACTGGGTGGCTTAAAACAATAGAAATTTATTTTATTACAGTTCTGGAGGCCAGAGTCCAAAGTTAAGGTGTTGACAGAGCTATGTTCTCTCTGAAGACTCTAAGAAAGAAGGTGTTTCATGCCTGTTTCTTAGCTTCTGGAGTTGCCAGCAAACCCTTGGCATTTCTTGGCTTATAGATGCGTCACTTCAAGCTCTTTCTCCATTGTCAGATGGCCTATCCCCCTATGTGTCAGTGTCTCTGCATAAGGACAACAGGGCCTACCAAATGGAGCAAGACCTCATTTTAACTTAATTGCAACTGCAAAGACCCTATTTCTAAATAAGGTCACATTCACTGGTACCAGTGTAAGGATTTCAACATATCTTTGTGAGGGTGGGGCTAAAATTCAACCTACAACACTACTCATGTACCTTGTTATTTTACCTGAATGCCAGAAATTTTATTGGAAGAACTAGAAAAATAATTTGAGGCCTACAATGATATTACCTTCCTCCAGAAAAGACTTAATTTGCTTCTGCTAAGTGGCTAAAGACATAAGCAATCAAGGGCCAGCTTAATCCAATTTCAGTGTTTTAAATCATTCGAAACTAGTTTTCAATGCAATAAGCAAGGACTAGTCTACCTTATGGTTCACCGTTACTCCACACTGAGGCCATTTATAGTTCAAATCCAAGATGCGAAGATTTACTAAACCTCCAACCTAAGCTTGGTGGGACCAGGGCTCCAATTTCTGTTCTCATAGCCTGAAAGGCCATCAAAAATACTGTTCATCTTCTATGTTCTTATCTTGTCTAAAGTCAGCAATTACTCCTGGGGAAAGTAACCCTAAATACGGGGTTCATTTATTTGAGTTTCTCTTTTAAATGCCAATTCATCACTACCTTTTTTATGCTCTCATGTCTTCAGGCCATATTTTTAAAATATTTTTGTTTAGTTTACTAGTACTTGTTAGATTGAAGGATGATTGAATCACTAGGTCCATCAATATTCCGGATATAATTCTAATATTTAAATATTCACTATCAAATATAGGGAAACACTCTTGATGTTAGTTCAAAGTCATGACCTGGTATGCCTTACATGTTGACATTGTATCCCTTAGTTCAAGGAAAAGATATATTTGTTATTAAAGGAGCAAAATGTTGCTGTAGTAATAAAGATATTGAAAGTTTTTAATTTTATGAATAAAAAAGAACCATTATAAAATTTTTAGATAGCTCAAAAAAATTATTTAACAGTTAATACAAACAATAAGAGAATTTATTAGATCAGAATATATAAGGGAAAATCCTACACATCATTTTGAAACAACAGATGTGTTTAAGTTATAATTAATATTTAAAAAGGTAAAAGAAATTAGAGTATATTCTAATTTTAATCAAAACATAACTTTTGATGTATGAGCCTTCATAAAATTAAATTATACATATGTGAATATATACATTAATTCACTTAATTGAATTAAGGCTATGAATTTTAACAAAAATCCCTTTTGGGGAATTCTTAACATCTGGCGAGTATGAGTTAAAAGTAGAATGTAAAGTTTGCTACCTTCAATTTTCCAAAGGAGAAATGGAATGTACAACTGTATCCTTTGTAAATCTTCGATCCTTATATATTAAAAAATATAGAGATGAAATAAAGAAGACTATTAAAGCAAATTGCCTCCTCTAAAATATTCACATTTCTTTAGCATCCAAGCTAAAAAGTGGCCATCTATTTAGAATCACAAATGAGCAGTATCATTGTGAAAACATTCTAGCAGCTTCCAGCTGAGAAATAATTGTCTCTCACCATAATACCAAAGTTACAAAATTTAACCACTAAAACGTTAATATTCAAAGTTCAATAATATCTTAATTTGTGGTAATACTTAAGATTTGTTCCTATATTGTAAAATTCCATTCTATAATGGAAACATTGAGCTCAGCTAACTATTATTTTTAACATTTAACCATCTGGCATTTAGCTTAAAAAGCGTATTCAGTTGCATGTCAAAATATATATTTATATATTAAAGCCAATTTCCCTTTCATCTTCTATTGTATATGGTATGTTAGTGGTGTTTAACTTTAAATTTTAGTCCATAGCTCTTATTTTATTTTATTTATATATGTTATTTTTGTTAATCCTCACCCAAGGATACTTTTCCATTGATATTTCAGAGAAAGTGGAAGAGAGAGGGAGAGACAGAGAGAAACACATCAATTGGTAGCCTCCTGCACACTCCCCAACCAGGGCCTGGCCCAGGGAGGAGCCTGCAACCAAGGTATGTGCCGTTGACCAGTGCCCTTGACCAGTATTGAACCCAGGACCCTTTGGTCCTCAGGCAGATGCCTTATCCACTGACCCAAACTGGCTAGGCTAGTCCACAGCTTTTAAAATACTGATTAAGGATTATTAAGACCTAGAAGGGTGGAAGTCCAAAAATCTTGACCTTGATCTGGGTACAGTAACTGTTAGGACCTAGATGTCTGTGTACCCCTACAATTTATATGGTAAAATCCTAACTCCCAAAGTGATGATATTAGGAAGTAGAACCTTTTCAAAGAAGTACATAAAAATTCTCTGGGAGAATTTGGGAGGTGATTTAACCATAAGGGTGAAGCCCTCATGAATGAGATTAGTACCCTTACGAAGGAGACCCCTCTCTACCCTTCCACCATCTGATGACAAAGTGAGAAGAGCCGTCTATGAACCAAAAAGTGAACTTTCACCAGACACTGAATCTGATGGGGCCTTCATCTCAGACTGCCCAACCTCCAAAACGGTGGATGATAAGTTTCTGTTCTTTATAAACTTCCCAGTATATGGCATTTGTGTTCTAGCAGTCTGAAGGGACTAAGACACTAATGAGAATCAGAGTCAGCTGTTTTATAATATGGGGCCTGTGTACATGTGTATGCAATATATATTTTGACATGCAACTCAGTATGCTTTTTAAGCTAAATGCCAATAGCAGTAGTAGTATTGTTGCTGTGGACTGTGTACACATAATTTGAGTAAATGATAATTATATTATATTTGAATATCATTACCCCCTGTGTCCTTGAGAACCAGATTCTCATTGTGGAAGAAATGAGATAGAGATGTCATATAGGATAGCTTAATTTAAATAACAACATGGTGCACTATGCTGTAACTATGCAATCAGCAAAATCCAACTTTGGGAAACCCCACAGGTCAAATGGACCCACTTCTTCAACAAATACATTTTAAGCAAAAGAAAGGGATAAAGAAGGAACCTGTAAATTTAAAAAACTTAAACATACATATTTTAAAATGAGAAAAACAACTATCGTGTCTAGAGATGCACATGTGGATGAAGAAAATTGTAAAGAAATTCAAGGACATGAATGATATAAAACTGAAGTAGTGATTACATTTGAGGTGGGGACAGGTTCAGACGTAGAGGGAAAGAGAATATCAAAGAGGTTTCTAGGAATGGCTATGAGGTATTTACAAAGGTATTTACTTAGTAATCCATTATGCTATATATTTTACATTTGTTTTGTGTCACTTTCTCTGTGTTTTAATTTAAAATTTAATTGTTTTTAAAATATTTTCAAAGAAATAAATAAGAATTCCCTGGCCCTGGTACTCAGAACCCCCAAGTTAGTGAGAATGCCCAACTTACTCTCTCCATAGAATCTTGTTTTGGTGGGTTTTTTTGGTTTGGTTTTGTTTTTGTTATTTTGGCACGCCTGATTTCTTAGATTTGGTTTGGATTCTTTGAACTATCTGATCTCCTTCCAATTAAATATGTATTGAAAAAGCTGGACAATTTGAGCTCTAAAATTTCCCACTGTACACTTACATTGTAATACATATTTTCTGCTCTCTGCATATATATATTTATATATGTGTGCATGCATAAATTAAAATGCATAAATACATATTTAATAGAACCATCTTTTTGTTAAATTTTTATTAATATAATTGGGAAATAATCAACATGCCACATAGTCTTCATCTGTCTTTCCTCATCTATATAATAGGCTAATGATACTTCAGAGTATTTTCCCAATACTTATTACTTTATTTTTATTATATTTATTGTGTTGTCACTGATTAGTAAAATTACATAGGTTTCAAGTATATAATTCTATAATACATAATCTGTATATTGCATTTTGTGTTCACCACCCCAAGTCAAATCTTCTATCAACATATATTTGACCCCTTTTGCCAGGATAAAAGTAGATAATTAAGTAATACAGATAATGCACAATGCTCAGTTCTCGATAAACAATTGTTCATATTTTTGCTTTGCATGACTGACTTGTAATAGGAGGAGTAAATATGACATGCAGTACTTCAAGTCTGGGTGACTGAAAAATTGATTGAGCTGTTGGATTGCAACAGAACACCTAATTTAGTTCATGGACAAGATGAACTAAATTTTGCTCATATGAAATCCACATTTTGACAACTATTTAATGGTCGATTATCTTAAAAAGATTCTAACCACAAACAGAGGGCATATCATACAGTAATTCTTCTGGTGTCATCTGTGTGTTAGTCAGTGTAACAATTTCCAATATCTCTAATGCAAATGCTCATACCTAGTCCTGTCTCTCTTGTTAGCATAACAAGGGGAATTAATTAAAGTGATTTCAGTGGGCTCATTAACCCACCAATTAACCATAAAAGTTTCACTTGGGTATTTGCTACTCCATAATTAGTCAAACATAGCATGAGAGAAGTGGACTGGAATTCAGCTAATGAGTACTCCTTTCCAATTGGATCAGTGTCAGTGACAATAGAAAGAAAGGATCAATGATGGTTGGCAAATCAGGACTTTCTTCCTCCTCTACTCCCGTCCACCTCACTATGCAAGACTCAATCACTGCAGGAATATACAGGGTGGACAAGAGTAGGTTTGTAGCTGTTAGTATGGAAAATAATATAATAGCTAATAAATAATAATACAAGAATAAATTCTGTTTTGCCTACTCACAATTGTCAATCTACTTTTGCCCCACCCTATATTCTTGTTTGTTCATTTGTCATTGTTATCTCCAAATGCCGCCCTCTAAAAGACAGGCATTATACATACATGTGATACATACATCTATATTAACTGTCCATTACTAATAAACTGAACCCACTCATGGCCACATTATATTTTGAATATCCTGAATTACAAAGTACTATCCAGCCTGGTCTATGACATATATTATCAATATAACCAACTATTCTTGAAAATCATGTAATTTATGGCATTCTAACATAGATCATGACCAAGTGGTGGGATTTAAGAACTAGTGACTTGCCTACCTGTTTTTTATTTTGTTTTTTTAACATTAATCACATATCTAGGACAGGATAGAGCCTTTTTCCATGTTTGGATCACTATGAATTTCCCCAAGTTTCTTTTTGTTCACTACTTTATGTGATCATCTCTCCTATTATTTTAATATCTCTTAAATATTAGCTGTATACCTTATTTATCTCCATACCTTCTCAGCCTTCTTTCCTCTCCCTTTCTCTCATCTGGTCAGCATATATAATGTTCCAAAAAATGTTTACTTCAATGTTTTTTCCTCTCTGGGCTAACATATTCTCCCATATCATTCTCCTATTTGCTCCACATTAAAACTAAAGCAACGTGGAAGTCCACAACCAGTGACTTGGTTATTGGCCTTACGGAGAGTAAGGGAATGAAACCTGGTCTAGAATACAAGGCTCTCACTCAGAGTTCAGTGCTATTCACATGACACCAAGATACATGAATTGCCCAAAATACACAGATAGTTTGTAATGTATCTTTTATTGTTAAGAAAGGATCTGTACAAATACAGTTTTAAGATTCTATCCTCCCCTGGGGATGTGAGGCCTCCTCCTCCCCCTCTTCCTCCTTTCTTCTTCCTCCTCCTCCTCCTCCACTTCCTCCTCCTCTTCCTCCTCCTCTTTGAAATAAATGGTTAACATTGGGAAGTAGGATTAAACAGAGAATAGTCTTTTAAAACTAATGTCCTGCCCTAACCGGCTTGGTTCAGTGGATAGAGCGTCATAGAGCGTCGGCCCACGGACTAAAGGGTCCCAGGTTCAATTCTGGTCAAGGGCATATACCTTGGTTGCAGGCACATCCCCAGTAGGGAGTGTGCAGGAGGCAGCTGAATTGATGTTTCTCTCTCATCAATGTTTCTAACTCTCTATCCCCCTCTCCCTTCCTCTATAAAAAATCAATAAAATATATTTTTTAAAAATAAAAATAAAAAATAAATAAAAATAAACGTAAAGTCCTTTGTAATTTCACATTCAATTCTTTCCTTTCCATAGGTTTATATTCATTTATTTTATAAGTACTTATTGAGAATTTACTGTATTTGGGGCTCAATGATAGATAATAGTTAATATTAACTACACACGCCAAGGCCCAACATTTACTGAGAGGTTTAAAAGAACATTTGAATAAATGGTAATTAACACATAGCAAGTACTTAGATGAGAACACATTATTTAAGCCAATTTTCCCAATATTTTTAGCATCCATTCAATATCCTTGCCTGAGTCCATTATTATATTGGGGTATGCCAAGTGGTGCTAACATACCTTCTAGGAGCATTAGCCACTGCCTATGTTATCTCTAGCTGCATTACAAACCATGCCAAAATGGAATGGCTTAAAACAATTATTTTATTATCTATCACTATTCTGTGAATTGACTGGGGTCTGGTGTGTGGTTCTTTCCCGCCACGTGACATTATTTTAGGTGGAGTCGTGCAAAAGTTTGATTGAGCTGGAACTTATGGTTGACTCACTTGGCTGGTAGTTGAAGTTGGGCATTTGCTAGGAGCTCACCCACGGCTGTTGACCAGTGTCCCAAAATTTAGCCTCTGTGTGGCTTGGGATTCTCCGAGCATGGTGACTGGGTCTGAAAAGGGAGCATGATCATGCAAAGAACCAATGCTCCAAGAATAAGAAAGCAGAAGTGTCCAGTTCTCTTAAAGTTGAGACTGAGAGCTGACACTATATTCCTTCTACCACATGCTTTCAGTTAAACAGTCACAGAGCATGTACACGCTTTTGTGATGGAGTGCTGTTTTGTTATATAATTTTGACTTGGATATTTTCATTTGCATTTGTTTATGTAATTGCAGGAGGAATACTGTAACATCTGAGTCCTGGATGATACTAACAAACTAATAATTGCAAAAGTTTTAAAAAAATAAATAACAAATAGTCACAGAGTGAGCTTACCTCCAAATGGAGAAAGGAACAAAGAATTTAATCTCCAATTCATCACAACTGGCATTCTCTGCAAGAATGCCTTTCTTTTCCCTCTTTAGTAGTATTTTGGAGGGGCATACATTACTGTAGAGTTATAGGTATTTTTTTAATTGTGTTATAATCTATTGCCATCATGATTCATTTGAGACTCTAATTATCCCAAATTGAGGCAGCTAACTTTCCTTCAAGCCAACTTTTGTGAGCACATATTCTTTTGACATCACCTCATTAATATGTGGAGCATTTTCTTGCTCTAGGGCAAAAGGACATTCTAGCTACAACCTGCACTTTTCCTAAAATTAGCAGTTTCCCTGAGGAATTCTGATACTAAAAGTGAGAAATGGTATTTAGAAAGCAATAACTAGAATATAGGTGTGCTAACAGGTAGTTCAGTGTCACTGCTTCCTAGATACCCTTTTCTGTTAATCATGAGTTCCTGCTAATACTTCAAATTCATGTTCAAAACTGTCTGTGATCCTTATTTGTTTTTCCTTTTTAAATAGTGAAAAAAGATGGGATCATGAAATAAATTTCTATAAAATAGTTAACACATTTACTCATATTCTTAGGCCCACAATAAATACAAAAACAGTGTAACAATTAAAAAGCCAAAACCACCACGGTTTGGCTCAGTGGATGGAACATTGGCCTGCGGACTCAAGGGTCCCAGGTTCGATTCCGGTCAAGGACATGTACCTTGGTTGCTGGCACATCCCCAGTAGGGGGCATGCAGGAGGCAGCTGATCGATGTTTCTCTCTCATCAATGTTTCTAACTCTCTATCCCTCTCCCTTCCTATCTGTAAAAAATCAATAAAATATATTTTTAAAAAAGCCAAAACCACTAACAACAAGACCTGCAAAGTAAAATTCAAAACATTTCAGTAGTTCTTTTTGTCCGGAGAATATACTCCACTCAGGGAGTACCGTCAAAGTGTTGTCTATAATAATAAAAGTGCAATATGCAAATCGGCCGAACAGCAGAACGACCATACGAACGACCTTCTGGACTACCTTCCTGATGAAGCTGGGGCTGTCAGGGCCGAGGCAGCCGAGGCTGCGAAGGCCTACTCTTGCACGAATTTCATGCATCTGGCCCCTAGTGTTTAATATTTATTTGAATACATTCTTTTATCTCTGTGGTTATATTTATCTTTGTTGGATGGCCTGACATTATGTACCTCCTGATGGGATGCAATAGACAGTACACATCATTTTTGTGGCATTATTCTTAGAATTGTATTTTATTTGAAACTAATCATGTGAAAATAAAAAATCCAGAATATAAAAATTTTCATGTGGACTCCTCAAATTATTCCATTTTATGATAAACAGAGGGGAGCAGAGGAGAGGCTCTGGGATGGGGAGTGTAATAAATAAAGCTTGATTGGGCCTTGGGTTTTAAAATATGTTGTAAAATATATTTGGGAATAATTGGAAGAATTTCTTTAAATACATTTTTTATTGATTTCAGAGAAGAAGGGAGAGGGAGAGAGAGAGACAGAAACATCAATGATGAGAGAGAATCATTGATCAGCTGCCTCCTTCACGCCCCCTACTGCGGACTGAGCCCACAACCCAGGCATGTACCCATGACCGGAATCTAATCATGACCTCTTGTTTCATAGGTCAACCACTGAGATACACTGGCTAGGCTCATTGGAAGAATTTGATGAGTTACCCCTTAAGTGATAGTACTAAATAAATGTTGTTGTTTTTTTAATATGTTTATAAGAATGAACTTGTTCTTGGGATCTGCATATAAGAAGTGAAATTTCAAGATATCTGTCACACTTCTGGATGATCTGACCAAAAGTAAGTGTTTGTGTCTATATTTTATAGATAGGTAGATAGATGATAGATAGATAGATGATGGATAGATAGATAGATAGATAGATAGCTTTGCAGACTAGGAATAGAAACTAAACTAAACTGAAATGTTAACATATATGCGCTAGTGGAGAATTCTTCAACAGCTTTGTATACACTAACTTCCCACAGATTCACTGATGGGCTTGTGTGAAGTGTGAATATCTGGAATCAATGCCATATCTACCAGCTCATATCCAACATAGACCCTGGAATTTGTATTTTGTCAAATGGCCTAAGTGCTTTTTAGATACATCAAAATATCTGGAACAGATTGGCTATTCAAAAATTATAATTGGATTAATTAAGCTAAAGCTGTAAAGTCATTAAGGCATTCTCTTAACACTTAATGATTCCCCTTGGAATAAAGGAAAGCATTCAAAGTTCTTGGCTTGACATTCAAGATCCTGTGTCAATAGTCCTCAGCTTTTTCAAGTCCTGTGTCATCTGTCTCTACCTGTGCCCTACACACAACCTCCTCAATACTATATTCATCTTCCTATGCTATGTTTTTCTTCAGCAACAACTCCCACACTCTACCACAACTCTAAAACTTACCCAAATTTCATAACTCTATTTAAATCAGAACTCATTCTCATATTCCTACTCTATACTTGGACCTCTACCAAAGCATATATCACAGTCTGACTTTTATGAGCACTTCTGTCGTGCATCTGAATGAATATATACCTGTATGAGCCCCTAGAGGATTGGACCATGCCTTTTAATCCCCAGCTTATCTAACATGCTGTTTTATTTATGACAAATGCTCAATACTTGCTTGTTGAGTTGACAATAATTTTTTTCACCCTTTATGTACCATTCTACCTAGCCTTGTTTTTCACCATAAAAGGTAAAGGGTTTCTTAAAGAATACCTATTGTTTTATTTTTTATAATAAGTAAATGATGAACTTGTGTCAGAAATAACAGTTACAGTGACATAGCCATTACTTCTACTATAAGATACCAGGACCTTGGTTTTCCCTATGAATGGAATGGGGACCCCATTGTAGGCTTTGGGATAGAAGGAGGACATTATCTGATTTGTGTTTTAAAGGGATCACTCAGGCTGTTCTGTTGAGAACAGACTGTGGGGGAGCAAGGGTTGAAGTGGGGTGGCCAGTTAGGAAGCTATTAAAATAATTCATGCTTAAGATGATAGTGACTTGGACCTGGGCATTATAGTGGAGGATGTAAGAAATGCTTGGATTCTGAATAAATTCTCAAGGTAGAAGCAGTAGTATTACCTGGTGGAGTGGACATGTCATATGTAATAAAGAGAGGAGTCCATGTAGACATTTTCACACTGGACAATTAAGAGATGGACTTGCAATCAACAGAGATGGGGGGGGAAATGTAGGTGGAGCAACTTTGTGTCTAAGGGAGATTTCCTGGAGTTCAGCTTTGACATGTTACATCCTTTGGAGGATCAGACACTGTTGGGTCTACAGTTCCCCTTCCAGGAACTGTACCTGCATGGACACTGGGGTTTGGAAGAAGAGATGAGTAGTCGTAGACATATGGGAGAGACTTTACTGTAGACTAAGCAGCCATTGCTAACAAGGCGCTATTAAACAAACAAACCAGTTCTTCAAAGTAGCCCTTCAAAACAGCTGTGCACTGCCTGGTCAGTCACACATCTTTATACCAACTTAGACAAAAGAGGCTTCTTGCCAAATAGTGATATCAATCTTTGGGTTATAGAAAGGCACGCCTGCGCATTGTGTACGGTAAAACTGCTGTGTTATTGCCTTTACACATGCGTATGGCAAACTGGCCTTGAATATCCGGCGTACTCTGATTAGGTTTCCTACAGACACCAAGCTTCCAGGGCTTTTTCCTCAACACTAATTTGCAGAGGTAGGAGTGGGGAGAGAATCTTCATCTCATCTTGTCTCCCGTGGTTGCACAACCTCTGTCTTCCTGCCTAAGTCTGTCCAGGCTACTATAGCAAAATTCCTTCATCCCTCGCACACCAATGGTGATACCAGCAGCAAGATGAGCAATGAATCAGAGCTAACCTTCAAAGCAGCACAGCCTGACGATTAACTAGGGGAGGCAGGACTCCGCGGCACTCAGCCGCACTATTTAAGATAATGAATGATCACAGAGCTCATCTCTCTCTCTGATAAAGTATTGGACAAAGATTCAATTAAAAATTGGATTTCATATAACAAACGGCTAAATGATGGCATGGATTCGGAAAGAGCAAAGAGTAAGCAATTTCTGTTTAGGCATGAGCTGAGATTCAGCCAAAAGGCAGGTTCAACAAGTAAAAAGGATATTTCAGGGCTTCCGGGGTGTCATTTGAAGTTCTTTAAGTTTACCAAGCTCAGCAGCATTAATTAAACTTAAATTAAAATTAGCACATTAAAAATTAAATGCTTGCAGTTTGAAAGGCATTTTTTAAATAAAATTAAGTCTCCCTATACATAATGATCTACTACAACTTCCTCTGAAGTCCTCATTCTCTACAGTTACTGCCTTGGGAAAGGCTGTGAAATTATGCCCATCAAGAACACCTGCACTTATACACAATGGTCTTTAAGTCATATTAAGAAATACCTGACCAATTCAATTTATTAAACAACAGAAATAAATAAATGGGGGCCTAAAGACCAGAGCTGAAATTCCTAGCTCTGAGATTTATTCAGGCTGTAATTTGGGCCAAGCAATTTTTCTAAGCCTTCGTTGCTTAGTTTCTGCTCCACTGGGATAATTCTTGCCCTTCCATTGTTATTTTAGGATTTAATAAAATAAAGTACATAATTCACTTAACATTGTCTGGGAGGCTATAGACATTTAATAAATATTAGTAGCACCTGAACTGAGAGTGGCAGCATGAAAATACCCCAATGGGAAAGCTGAGAGGTGCACTATTATGTAAGAAATTGTCAAGCTGAAAGTGAGAAGGTTTCCCTGATGTTACGCATTTAAACGCTTAAGCTTCTGCATAGTTGCATGCATTCCAGGGCCTACCTTTTTCTCAGACTTGGGTTAAACCAAGCCTTTGCTAGCCCTCTGCCAAAGCCCCCTGATTCAAAGCCTCCACCATAAAAGTCACTCATCATCATGAAGAGTTGCGGGCACTTATGCAAACATGCTATTTGGAGGGTGGTTTGTTTAGGGTCATGATTGAAGAAGGCGTGTGGACGAGACAGAACAGACAGCATTTTATGGTTCCACGCCTGCATTTTCTCAGCATGAAAACACTTTGTCTGGGTAATTGCCGTTCCTATTAAGAAACAAGGTGGGCTATTGCAATAGATGTTGTTTCTGTTTCATGCCACGATGTACAGTCCCATCATATCTGGTGAACTCACAACTCTGACTCTATTAAGACGAATAAAGCTGTTGTCAAAGAAAGAGGAGCACATATTGACAGTGTTGTCACTCCCAGGTGATTAAAGATGCACCCGACTGTGAAATCCAAACCAGAGGCCCACTCTGCTCTCGCTGCTGTCATCCCCGCAAATACTGGCAGCAGCCTTGTAGGCACAGCATCCTGCAGGGCACTTTGACTGACTGATAAATCAGAAGTTATGCTGAAAGGGTGCACCCTGGGACTGCCTTGTTCTTCCCAGCCATGTGTTCAAATCCTCATTGGTCAAATTGACTGTAGGGTTTGAAAAATTCCAGGAGAAATGGTAAAAGTGTGAATTCATTTCAGCTCCTGCATAATGGCCCTGCATGTAGTTAGGGAGGAGAGTCAAGGGTCAGCACCCCTTTGGAAGGAGCCAGGGATAAAAACATTGGAGAGAGAAATTTTCATTTAGACATCGCATTGGTTACCTGGGGCTGCTGTACAAATTACCACACATTGGGTGACTTAACACAAATTTATTCTCTCACAGTTGTGGCGGTCAGAGGTCCAAAGTCAAGATGACAGTAAGGCCCGGCTGGTGTGGCGCAGTGGTTGAGCATTGACCCATGAACCAGGAGGTCACGGTTCCATTCTTGGTCAGGGCACATGCCATGCCCAGGTTGTGGGAATCAATCCCCAGTGTGGGGCATGGAGGAGGCAGCCAATCAATGATGCTCTCTTTATCATTGATGTTTCCATCTCTCTCCCACTCCCTTCCTCTTGCAAAGCAATAAAAATATATTTAAGAAAAGGAAGCATTAGGTTCTAAGGGGCACCTATAGAACATAAGTGAATTCAGTCACTGTAAAGAAGGATCTATGTATAGATAGCTTAGAACAAGGATGGCTCAAAACTAACCACCCCTTCCTCCACCTACGTAGACAGTGGTTCAGCCAAAAACTTCTCCACTGTCTTTGAATATGGCAAAAAGTTGATAGCAGCTTATTAGCAGTCCTTGACACCTATTTGTCCCTTTATATTTTGTTCTACCATCCCCCCAGAAATGTCTTTTAAATTGATACACTCTTGGGGGTGGGTCCAAGATGGCAGCAGAGGTGGACTCTGAGGGGGAGGGAGAGGAAAGGAGAGAGATTGATTGATTATCAATAGGATAGGCAGTATTCAGCCAGCGAAGTAGGCGATGTCAGAGGAGCTTATCAGCTGGTCTCCAAGTAGGTCTGGAAAGCAGATGATTCTTGCCCCTGCAATAGCTACTTTTGCTACAGAAGCAGATGATCTATACCAGGGGTCCTCAAACTACGGCCCGTGGGCCACATGCAAATACAAATATTGTATTTGTTCCCGTTTTGTTTTTTTACTTCAGAATAAGATGTGCAGTGTGCATAGGAATTTGTTCATAGTTTTTTTTTAAACTATAGTCCGGCCCTCCAAAGGTCTGAGGGACAGTCAACTGGCCCCCTGTTTAAAAAGTTTGAGGACCCCTGATCTATATTCTCTGGTCTAGGCCTCTGTTTTCTCATCTGAAAAACAAAGGCTGAGCTACATAACTGAAGTTACTCGCAGCATTGGTGCTCCTACATTCAGTGGGTGTTCATCCTTTCAATGCGCGGCCCCCTCTCGCGGCCTCCTCATTTCCATTTATTCAGCTCTAATCTGAATGTGTTCTGCTCGCTTACCACGGGGAGCCCATCTTCAGAAGGATGATGATTCCCTGTGCATCCATCTGAAGCTGATTTCGGCAGCGAGCATCTGTTCCCACTCAGGTAAGAGGCGGCGAGGAACCTGCTCGCAGAGATGTGTGAGTCTGCGTACTGCGTGTGCCAAGCAGGGGAGAGAAGGGGAGCATCAACTGGAAAGACTGAAATGCTTGACAAATCATTACATACCCTCAGAAACCTCCAGAAATAGAAAAGGAGACGGCAGACTAGAGCACTTATCAATAGAGTCAAATGTAGACCCAATGAGACTCCTGAAACAAACAGGAGAGCTCTGGTCTCTGTATTCTCTCTCTCCCCCTGAACCAGCTCATCCACTGGAGGAGAGAATGGTGTGCACAGAATTTGGGTTGCGCGTTAGAGAGAAAATTGAATTCTGTAGCGAGGAAAATAGTGACTGTGAAGATCAGAGTCCACATGTAGATGACTGACATGGCTTTGTGAACTTAGAATTTGAGAAGTGCTCAAGAGTTAAAGTTTCAAGTACACATTGTTTAGGGCCTCAGAAGAACTACCCAGGCTTGAGTAATCATTTGACACCCAGAATATGGGAAGAAAAAAAATCAAATGCCCCCAAATTGTCATACGTATAGAAGGCATTAAAATGGTCTTAACATTAGTCAGTGTACTCAAGAGATATTATCAATGGTTGGAAAAGGGAATGAAATTCAGAAGGATGTCAAAGATGACATGTGAATGTGTGGGAGGCATCACTAGATGGAAGAAGGTACCATTCACTGAGATAGAAAATCCAGGAAGATGATTAGTTACGGGACTCTGAGGGCAGGTGGGGAAAATAATCCGTTCTGTTCATTTTGATGGAGTCCCAAAATATCCAAAAGTATCAGCCAAGTAGACTATTGAGAGCTCACAGGGGATGTGTAACTTGCATATAGTGGCAAAGAAAATGTTAGGGTGGAGAGTATTATCTAAGACAGCACTGGGTGAGAAGGAAGAGGGCCAGGGAGAGAAGCTTGAGGAATCCTGTCATGATTGCTATGCAGATGAGATGAACCTGAAAAGGAGACTGATAAGCAGCCAGAGATGCAGAATCCAAATGGAGCAGGGTAGCCCTGGCTGGCATGGCTGACTGGGTTGGGCATTGTCCTGTACATCGAAAGATTGCTGGTTAAATTCCTGATCGGGACACATGCCCACGTTGTGGGCTCCATTCCCATGAGAGCGCATGCAGGAGGCAGCCTCTCACATACTCTCACATGGATGTTTCTCTTCCTCTCCCTTCTTCTCTCTAAAATCAATTTTAAAAATCTTAAAAACAAAAACAGAACAGTGTAGCATCATGGAAGTCAAGGAAAAGAGTGTTTTCAGAGAACGTCCAACACTGTCAGAAGCTACTGAAATATCAAGTATATGTGGCCTGGAAATTAATAGGTTAAAGGAGTTTCATGGTGTGGAGGTCATGAGTGGCAGAGTAAGAACTGTCTGATGGAATGACAAGGATATGTGTCAAGCTACACTGGGCTGAGGATTAAATCAGGGTTGAAAAAAGGGTATTATAAAATATAATACTATAAAAAGAGAAGGGGAGAGAGAGGGTGGCAAATGAAGAGGAATATAAATTTGGGAGAGGGCTTATTTTAGTATTATTAATATTAGTATTATTTTAATTGTGGGGCTTCAAAGGGTGTTTTTTAATTCATATTTTTATTGAAATGTATTTTGAGATATGACATCGTATAAATGTATGGTGTACAACATGTTGAATCACTGGTGTGTTGTCCTGTGATTGCCATTACAGTGATAACTAACACCTCTATGACATTACATATTACATAGTTTCATGTTAGTGGCTGGCATCATTGGGGGGTATTTAGAAGTTGATAGGGAAGATCCAGATTGTAGGGAGGAACAGAATATACAAAAGAGGATAATTTAAGGGATTTATTAGCATTTAAAAATTAAAATGTAAGCTGGTTTTGCCTTGGTTGCGGGCACATCCCCAGTAGGGGGTGTGCAGGAGGCAGCTGATCGATGTTTCTCTCTCATCGATGTTTCTAACTCTCTATCCCTCTCCCTTCCTCTCTGTAAGAAATCAATAAAAAGTGTTTTTTAAAAAAAGAAGTTGATAGGGAAGATCCAGATTGTAGGTGGGAACAGAATATACAAAAGAGGATAATTTAAGGGATTTATTAGCATTTAAAAATTAAAATGTAAGCTGGTTTTGAGCATAACATGAGATATGACCAGTAAAAAGAAAAAAACAAACAGCAAAAAAGGAGAAGTGGTTAAAATAAGTGTGATAGCCCCACTTGCTTCACAACCAGTTCTGCCACCTGTAGCAGGCAGAAAAGTGTAGGGTAGTATTTATGGGCATGATCTCTGGACCCAAAATGCTTGATTAAAATCCCAGCTCTTCCACTGACTAGCTATGTGATTCAAGCCAAACTCTAAAAACTCTCCAAGCAAGGGTTAGCTCGCCAGTAAATTGGGGAATACATGATGCTGTATATGGAAAAACCTAAAGACTCTACCAAAAAACTACTAGAAAACAATAAACAAATATAGCCAAGTTGCAGGATACAAAATCAATGTGCAAAAATCCATTGCCTTCCTGTATACCAACAACATAACTTCAGAAAAAGAAATGGAAAAAAAATTACCAATAAGTACAAATAGTCACTAAGTTCTACACTTAAATAAATGCCAACAAGAACTGCAAAAAAAGAACAGAAATGGAAAAAAAACAATTCCTTTTGAAATAGCAACCAAAAGAATAAAATACCTAGAAATAAACTTAACAAAGAATGTGAAAGACCTATGTACTGAAAATTACAAAGCGTTATTAAGAGATTGAAAAAGACACAATGAAATGGAAAGACATTCCGTGTTCATGGATTAGAAGAATCAACATAGTTAAAATGGCCATATTACCCAAAGCAATATACAGATTTAATGCAATCCCCAGTATGGAGTGTGCAGGAAACAGCTGATCGATGTTTCTCTCTCATCGATGTTTCTAACTCTCTATCCCTCTCCCTTCCTCTCTGTAAAAAATCAATAAAATATATTTAAAAAAATAAATAAAAGAGATTGAAAAAGACACAATGAAATGGAAAGACATTCCGTGTTCATGGATTAGAAGAATCAACATAGTTAAAATGGCCATATTACCCAAAGCAATATACAGATTTAATGCAATCCCCACCAAAATCCTACTGTCATTTTTTAAAGAAATAGAATGAGAAGTCATCAGATATGTATGGAACCACAAAAGACCCAGAATAGCCAAAGCAATCCTGAAACGAAAGAAGGAAACTGGAGGTATCATGCTAACTTCTAATTATACTACAGAGCTACAATAATCAAAACAGACACACAGATCAATGGAACAGAATTGAGAGCCCAACTATAAATTCACACATACATGGACAGATAATTTTCAACAAAGGAGCCAGAAATGCCCATTGGAGTAAAGATAGTCTCTTCAATAAACGGTGCTGGGAAAACTGGAAAGCCACATGCAAAGGAATGATTTTGGATTACAGTTTGTTCCCACACACAAAATTTCACTCAAAATGGATCAAAACCTAAACATAAGACTCTGAACTATAAGTTACAAAGAAGAAACTTTAGGTACCAAACTTATGGTCCTGAATGGTAGAGAACATTTTTATGATCTTGACCTAAAAGGCAAGGGAGGTAAAGGCAAAAATAAATGAATGGGACTATATCAAACTGAAGAGCTTCTGCACAGCAAAAGAAATGGACAAAAAAACAAACAGGCAGCCAACCAGATGGGAGATGATATTTACAAATAGTAGCTCCAACGAAGGTTTAATTTCCAAAATATATAACGAATTTGTAAAACTTAACATTTAAACAAATAAACCATCCAATCAAAAAGTGGGCAGAGGACCTGAAAATACACCTCTTCCAAGAAGATATACAAGCAGCCAACAGATACATGAAAAGATGTACAATCTCACTGGCAATTAGAGAAATGCAAATTAAAACTACAGTGAGATACCACCTTATACCTGTTAGAATAGCTATTATCAACAAGACAAGCAAAAACAAATGTTGGAGAAGTTGTGGGAAAAAGGGAACCCTCATTCACTGCTGGTGGAAATGTAGACTGGCACAACCACTATGGAAAGCCGTCTGGTGATGCCTTAAAAAATTAAGAATAGAGCTACCGTACAACCCAACAATTCCTCTTCTGGGTATGTAACTGGAAATCATTTATACCCAAAGATATATGCACCCCTATGTTCACTGCAGCATTATTTTCATCGTGGCCAAGACATGGAAATAGCCAAAGTGTCCTGTGATAGAGGACTGGATAAAGATGTGCTACATGTACACAATGGGATAGTACTCAGCCATAAGAAAGGATGAAATAGCGTCATCTACAATGACATGGATGGACTTTGAGAACATTATGCAAAGTGAAATTAGTCAGTCAGAAAAAAGCTAAGAACCGTATGATTTTACTCATATGTGGGATATACAACTGAAACTTATGAACACAAACAGCAGTGGGTGGTTGCCTGGGGGTGAGGGGGAGAAGGGGGTATTAATATGAGGTGACAGGAGAAGACTTGACTTTGGGTGGTGGACACATGGTGCTATATACAGATTTTGTAACTTAGACATGCACACATGAAATCTATATGTTCATGTTGACCAATGTCACCCCAATAAAATTTAAAAAATAAATAAAAACAAAAAAGTACCCAATAATATAATAATACATTCTATAACTAAGTTCTACACATTATGATATGAATAATGTTATCCTGGAATTTTCGGTAGGACAATTCTATGCAAATATACAGGAAGTCAGATTGTTATGAGATGTTTACTTTAGTCAATGTTTTTCTCAATCTGAATTTTCTTGCCCACATTTGGGAAATGGAAGCAGGTCTGTGTACCACCCGCATTCCACACATGAATGCCTCATTAAAGAATTTTAAGGAGATCTTCTGGGAGACCACAAGCACACTGCATCAATTAGTTTTATTTATTCTCTACATCTGTACAGAGAGTGTAGTCTACACCAGGCACTATCCCAGGGCCTGGTAAAATAAACATGATTATAACACAGTCCTTATCCTTTATTTTGTTAAATATATATATATATACATATATATATTTTATTGCAGAGAGGAAGGGAGAGGGAGAGCAAACATACATATATACATATACATAAATACATATACATATATATATATATATATATATATATATATATATATATGCAGAGAGGAAGGGAGAGGGAGAGCGATATACAAACATCAATGATGAAAGAGAGTCAATGGTTGGCTGCCTCCTACATGCCCCACACTGGGGATTGAGTCCAAAACCAGGGCATATGCCCTGATCAGGAATGGAACCGTGACCTCCTGGTTCATAGGTCAATATTCAATCACTGAGCCACATCAGTCTTTATCCTTGTGTAGTTGAATGGGGGAGACATGAACATATAAGCAAATGGTGAGAAAATAAAATAATATAATCTAGGACCACCAAGAGCTGAGGACACCAAATGAAGAGAGGGTGATGTCTCGTTGTTTCTCTGCTGGACAAGTGAGGGCCATCGGCCAGTACTCAGGGACCATTGAACGGGGTAACCATTCCATGTGCTGTGAACTATAGAGCCAACAAAGACCTGAAAGTAGCATCAAAAGGTAAAGCTGGGAGCCAGCCAAATAAACCAACGCCAGATGTCTCAATCTTGCCTGCACACTAGAATTACCTGGAGAGCTTTTTACATTTATTTTTATTATTTTTAATTTTTATTGTTGAAAGTATTACATATGTCCTTTTTTCCCCCCATTGACCTCTCCCAACCTGCCCGCACACCCCGCCCCCAGGCCTTCACCACCCTATTGTCTGTGTTCAGGGTTATGCATATTTGTAAACAAGTTCATTAGTTGATCTCTTGCCATCAGCCCACCCTTCCCTGACTTCCCTCTGAGGTTTGACAGTCTGTTCCAGGCTTCTGTGTCTTTGGATCTATTTTTGTTCATCAGTTTATGTTGTTCATTAGATTCCACATTTGAGTGAGATCATGTGATACTTATCTTTGTCTAACTGGCTTATTTCGCTTAGGATAATGCTTGCCTGGACAGCTTTTTTTTAAATATGGTTATCAGTATCTGGGCCTTCTTCCAGAATAATTCAATCAGAATTTCTGAGATCTGAAGTCAGACATCAGTATTTTTTAACACTGTAGCTGGAATTAATATAAAGCCCAAGTAGAGAAACACTAAACTAATGTGTCAAGTCGAAGAAGAGAAGCACAAAGGTAGAAACAAGGTACAAACACACCTTGCTGTTTGAAGTGTGTTCTGAGAACCCAGGGTCAGCATCACCTGGGAGCCCACAGCAATGCAGAATCTTAGGCTTTTCCCCAATTGGTGTCTTTATGATTCCTCCACACAGTAAAATTTGGAAGCTGTGCCATAGATTTTTGGATAATTGCATTCACCTCCTAATGGGACTCCTTGCTTCTACTCTTGCTCCCCCAGACTTTATACTGCTGAGATTTTATTGTATTGGGCTAAGCATATACCAGATCTGAACTTGCTAGAATCACTGTAGCTGTAAAAAGGATGAAACCATATTGTGATGAGGACATAGTTCATAAACTGTTGAAAAACCCTCAGAAAGCAGAGAAGGTAGAGTAACTACTCTGGCCTGCCTACCCTAGTGAAAAAAAAAGAGAACTCATTTTTTGGCAGCTTAAGACCAGGATTTATATCAGTTTTAACATCAGAGCACCCATCTTAGCAATAAGCACATTTGTAAGTAAAGTTCTATCATCTGCCCTTTCCTCCTAGGCTTTCTATCAAGATGACAAATGGTAACCCACACTAGGGCAATTAGGGAAGTTTCTGATATTTTTCTGACCCATTATCTGACTGGTTCTCAATGCTGCTAACATACTTGAGTGCAGAGGAAGGTCTGTTGTAGGAACAGAGCTTTAATTTTTAGAAGACCTGAAACTGAAAGGAAAGCCCTCGTGAAAAACTGCGTCCCTGTCAACCATCAAGAAAATGGTTTGGAAGCAGCCATCCTTGGGATTGGCATTTAACACTGATCAAATTTCTCCAACTTTAAGAACTTAGCAAATCTACAACGTGCTGAATATTAAATCTGGAGTCACAGCAGAAATTGCTATTCATTCTGAACCATAGAATTCAAATGCCCACTTCTTCCTATGTCAAAAATTAAAGTAGGGAGTTCAGAAAAGTCTAGAAAGTAATTCATAAAAGGCTAATGCTGAGTTATGCGTCAACTATGTATGGAGACATTTTTTTAAATATATTTTATTGATTTTTTACAGACAGGAAGGGAGAGGGATAGAGAGTTAGAAACATCAATAAGAGAGAAACATCGATCAGCTGCCTCCTGCACACCTCCTTCTGGGGATGTGCCCGCAACGAAGGTACATGCCCTTGACCGGAATCAAACCTGGGACCCTTCAGTCTGTAGGCTGACGCTCTATCCACTGAGCCAAACCAGTTAGGGCTGGAGACATTATTTTAAGACACATTTCCTTGTTATCTAACTCAATCATCTATAAAATACTCATACATCTATTTCTCATTGAATTCTGACAATGGCCATATAGTATATGAATTATTTATTATCACACTCAGCTGCAGAGGAATCTGAAAAGCAGAAGAGACATGGGGCTGCCCCAACTCTGCCCAAAACAGTTTTGGTTATACCCATACCCTTTCCAAATCCAAACCAAAGCCAAACCCTTGGATTCCAAAGCCAAACCCATTTCACTCCATTAAGCTACCTCTCCTATGTGTTGATTAATTAATTCTCAACAATTTGGCCCTTTAAAAAAAGAAGTATTGCCCAAAGACTTTGAAGTAAAGCATGTGAGGTTCTGAACAACTGGGTTCTGCCTTTTGCAACTGGGAAAAAAGTTTCCAGATTCATTCTCCCAATTTCCTTCAGAATCAGAAAAGCAATCTCTTCAAAGCATGATCCCAGTTCTATTCAAAGGAAACTGTATTCTGTTCATTGCTTACTGACACAACCCCAGTGCCTTCTCAAATCAAACTGACTATAAAACAAATCCTAGAAGATTTTTGTTTACTGTGATGAAAGCAGAGTGAAGAGGAAGTCTGTGTTGGTCCTGTGTAAGACAACAAACAATTAGTCACAGTTGTGATTTGTGGTGCTATTTTAGTCACAAGCTATAAATATAGGAGTTCTGTGTCTCTTATTGTTGTTATTGTTTATTTGTTTGCACTGAAATGAATTGAGCACTGATTAGCATAGCAAAATCAGCTCACAAAATGAATGCCAACATTTAAACAACAATTATAGAGGTGCAATTAAAAGGTGATGTTGGGCAATTTTTGTACCCTACAGGAAAACATCTGTCCGAGAGCCAGGTGGGCACATGTGACTGGCATTAGAAGATCTGCTGGCCTGGTCCCCAGGAGAGAAATCTATGCTTTATGAAGGTGACGTTAGAGGATGGTTTGTCCTGAAAGGAGAGATAGAGGCGAAGGGCCAAATCATGTGGATATATTTTAATTTTGAATCCTTACTATGCAATAAAGCCTTCTCTGAGTTTTTTTTTAATAAAAAGAGACAGATTAACATAATTATTCCATTTCTATCCAGTTAGAGAGCATCTGCTCTATATTTGCATGTGAATTCTCCCCCTAACTCGGGCCAAATCTTCACAACTTATGGGAGGTATTCTGCCCTATTCTTGATCAGAACTTATTTTCCTTTTCCCTAATTTCTGTCCTTAATTATATTCACTCATATTCTATATCTCTGGAAACTTCCTCAAATTCTTTTTGGAATGAGGTAGATAATCAGTTAAGTGATCATTCAATCATCCTTTTCTTTAAAGAAACCTTTCTGTCTCTGGTTGCCTGCCTCCCTTCTCCCTGTTCCCCAAATGCAAGGCCTTGGCATAGTGATGTGCAGGGAACAAAGGAGGTGAGGACCTAAAAGAACCCCATTCAATCCAATGGACAGAAATAATCTAAACAAGACACGATTCGCCTGAATCTACATCTTACGGTGAACATTTGGTGGAACCAATTTTATCTGGTGTTTCTCCTTCCTCACCATCTGCTTCTCAGTTTTCATGACCAGCAACTCCTCTTCTTCCCACATGTACATTTTGCAAAAGTTGGTCTTTTGCCCTCTTTTCTCTCCATACACACATTCCCTAGATGATATTATCTGATTCCCAAGCTTTACAAACGTTTGTAGGCTGATGCCTGCTACATTTTTATTTCTGTAATTGTCCTCCCCCCTGAGTTCTCCACTAATATCAACTAGCTCAGTATCTCTACCTGGGTTTTCAGTAGACATCTCAACCTTATCCTATGAACACAGTCACTCAGGAGAAAAGAAAAAGAAACTAACCTAAAATGTAAAGTTTTTTTCTGTGACTCCCGTCTGTCTCAAGTATCATCTTATTCAGTGCCCCCGTTGGCCATCTTACTAGATCCTTAACTCTACAACATTTTGTCTCAGGGCCTTCATCTTTGGTAATCCTTTATCTTTGATGGTCCTGCCACCTTGAAATGATCTTTTCCTACATCGTCGTAAGTCTTGTTCCTTCACATCATTCAGGTATCAACTCATATATCACTTTCCAAGATAGGTCTTTCTGACCACCTCACCTAATCTAGACTTCCCATCATTTTCTGTGCCTTAACTTTCTATTAACTTGCCGTATTACGTTATCACTGCTTATAATTACATAATCCACTTATTCATTTGCTTGTTGATTGACTTACTCATGCACTGGAATTTAAGCTCAATAAGAACAAGCTTTTTTTATCTCTTCTTTCACTGTGTCCCCCATTCCTGACTATAATAACCTCTTCAAAAGTTCGTGGAACAAATGAACAATAGAGATGGCACTTGATTAAGGATGGATCTGACTTGTTCTTGGACCCTTGAAGGCCATGTACAGGAAATATATACTCTATTTCTTTAAAAACTTGCTACTCTCATTTGTATCCTCAAACCTCTTAGACATTGAAAGAGTGCTGAATCTGAAAGCAGAAACAAAAGTAGTAGCTCTGGCCCTGTCATTTACAATCTGAATCCCCCCAGGGAAAGTCACTTGAACTAACAACTCAATTCTTCAAGTTGTAAAATGGTATAATAACATCTTCCATTACTAACCCAGAGAGTTGTCAGCAGAGAAAAGAAATCATTGCATTGGGTATCTACTATTTATTAGGCATTGCACTCTCAGATATGTCTCTCATACAGATTTCTCGTGTGAATTATAACAATGACTCTCTAACTTATTTTATTGACTCCACTCATGCAATCTATTTAAGATGGTCCTAGAACAGGGGTGGGCAAACTTTTTGACTCGAGGGCCACAATGGGTTCTTAAACTGGACCGGAGGGCCGGAACAAAAGCATGGATGGAGTGTTTGTGTGAACTAATATAAATTCAAAGTAAACATCATTACATAAAAGGGTACGGTCTTTTTTTTTTTTTTTTAGTTTTATTCATTTCAAAGGGGCCTGATCCAGCCCTCGGGCCGTAGTTTGCCCACGGCTGTCCTAGAATAATGTTAAAAACATAATGCTGATCCTATCACTTTGCTAATGACCAGGACACTCTTCTGCATGTCTTTATTGACTAGATAATAAAATTCCTTGGAGATACAAAAACAAACCTTTAAGTGCTGGCCCCTACCTCTTTCTCCTGCTTAATTTCCCATAGTCAACTCCCCCCACCCTGATTCTACCATGTAAAGTTCTCAAAATATTACCCACTCACTGGCCCTTAAATAAAATAGACTGTTTCTTGCCATTGGAATTTGTGCTTGCTCCCTCTCTTCCTCTGCTTGTCAACCCATCATTTATCCTGTAAAATTCCATAGACATGTAATCACCTGTGTGAAACATTTTACGAGAACACTCCCAAGGCCCCAGAAGAGTCAACCACCCTGGAATATTTCTGTACTTTTTACATACAATAATATCCTTAACACATCGAACTAAATTTCTTTGATTGTCTTATATACTACAAATTCCTTGAGGACTGTAACTAATTCTTAATCATCTTTTTATCTACAGATAATAAAAACATAGTAAATGCTTTATAAAAGTTTGTTGAAACAATTAATGAATCACCTCACATAATCTTATAACTTTCACACCCCATATTCCCCAAGGAACACTATACAAATGTAAGTATTCTCCAAACCAAAACATGTTAGAGCATGAAAGGGGAATTATTTAAAAACTAGAGGCCTGGTGCATGAAATTCATGCACAGGTAAGGTCCCTAGGCCTGGCCGCGATCAGGGTTGATCAGGGCCTTCTGGCTGCCCGGGGCCTTTCTTCTCCAGCTGCCAGTTGCTGGCCCTGGGGCCTTCCTTCATTCTGCGCCATCCCCTGGTGGTCAGCACATGTCATAGCAAGCAATCAAACTCTGGTTCTCCTGGTCAAACTCCTGGCTAAGGGGACACTTTGCATATTAGCCTTTTATATATATAGATGTGCTGGGAAAATAAGCATGAATTAAGAGTGTTGAAAAAAAGCTAGGACTTTGGGTCACCATCATGACCTTGTCCCCCTTTTCCTCACTCACTGCAGGCTAGTGCCTCCATAGTGCCCCTGGAGCACACCAAGCAGGCTTCCAACTCCGGGCATTTGAACTGCTGTTCCCTCTGCCTGAACCACCCTCCCCTTAGATATTTTTATGGCTTCCTCCTTGCTTCTTTCACATCTCTTACTAAATGTTACCTTATCATAGTAGCTTTCCCTAACCACTATCTAAATAACCCATTTCATTCTCCATCACCTACACTAACTTCATTCTTCCTCATAGCACCAATCACCATTTGGCTTACTTTATTATTTGGTGTTTTTTTTTTTAATTGTCTGTAGTAGATGCTGGGAAGGAACCCAAGGTTCATTTTACAGAGTATGAACAGTTAGCAAGAAAAGGGATGTTGGTACTACTGAGAATTTTAAATGCTTGATAGAAAGATTAGAATACCAATTAGTTGACAATGTGAAGTGTCTGAAAAATTTTGACCATGCAATTGAAATAATGGCAGCTGAACTTTAGGAAAATTAATAAGATAAATGTACATCAACAGAGCCCTGGGCCCTGTGGAGCTAGGCCAGTCCCCTGACAATGGCGTTCCATGATTGTGCTCTCACTGATTTGTGGTTGATTTCAAGTATCATTTGTGCCCTCAGAGCCTTCTAGTTAGACATTAGTGATATCAAGGTTGATCTCAATAAGCCTTTGTTCATCACATTCTATGGTAACATGGAATAGGACATAGAGTCCATAAGACTCATCTTATAGTAACACCTAATAGGAACCATCAAGTCTATACGACCTCTTCTAATGAAGCCAGCTCACTAGAGCTAGGCCAGATGCTCAAACTTTGCCTCCACTTAGCCCCACCTTCCTTCCATTTTCCATATTTGACAACAGAATGGTCCCAGAATGCCTTGCATCAGAAGCAGCTTGAGTTAAACCAGAAGTAACAGAACTTGACAACCTTTTGAAATGAATGGACAGGGAAAAGAGACTCAAGATTGACACCAAGTTTTCAAGCCTAAATGATGGGGGGAAAAATCCATTGCATAAGTGGGAGAAAGCCAGAGAAAAACTGATTATGTCAGTTTAAAATATATATTAATTTTCAGTTGATTTTGAAGACACGGCAGAAACTTTAGGTAAAATATCTAGTCAATATCTGGAAATGTAGGATTCAAAATTAGGAAATAAGTCTTCATCTAGGACTCAGATTTGGGAATCATTTCCATCAATGTTGATATTGAAGCTGAGAAAGTGAGATGAGCAAAAGAAAAATTGAAAAGAAACCAGTTTTAGTGATATCAATGTAAGAACATCCAAACCTAAAGAGAATTTTAATAAAAATTTATTTGAGCTGAAAGAATATACCTGGAAGCAAGATTTCAACAGACTGAATAACTGCTTCAGAGAAAAACAGTTTGAAGTTTCTTTTATGCATTTGAAATTAAGGAGGGACCCTAAGGAGAATTTCATGGAGGTGGAAGAAAGCAAAGCAGGGATTAGATTAATAAGATTATGCGCTCTCTTGAGGATGGTTAGGGTTTATTTCAAAGGTGTATTAACCTATATGCACAGAAATAATGGGCAAGACTTATTTAAGATGAAGAGAAACCTTTGACTAAAGAAGTTATAGACCCGGAACATGATTACCCACTATGACCTGCCCAGTTAGGAATTTATAATCAGATCACCCTGTGAGATTACACACACCCATGCTAGAATATTACTCAGCAATAAAAAAGAATGAAGTCTTGCCATCTGCAAGGACATGGACAGAACTAAAGAGTATTAGGCTAAGTGAAATAAGTCAGAGAAAGACAACTATGTACAATTTCATTTATACGTGGAATCTAAAAATACAAAATAAATGAACAAAACAAAACTGACATATAGATACAGAGAACAAATTGTTGGTTGCCAGAGGGGGTTTGTGGTTAAGGGATGGGTGAAAAAGGTAAAGGGGAATAAGAGGAACAAATTTCCAATTATAAAATAAACGATGGTGATGCAATGTACATCACAGGGAATCTATATATATAAAAGCCTAAGCGACCAAATGACCAAACGCCACAAACTATGGTCGCTATGACACCACTGACCACTGAGGGGCAGACACTCAACATAGGAGCTGCCCCCTCGTAGTCAGTGCTCTCCCAGATCAGGAGCGCTGCTCAGCTGACTGACCCCTCCTGGCAGCCCACCAGCCTGGCAGCAAACACTCACTCCCTCAGTAGTCCTGCAGGTCCAATCTCTGGAAAACCGGCCAGGCACCAATGGACCGGCGCCACCGGCACAATCCTGACAGCGCTGCCGCCAGTCTCCTAGAAGTCAGCCTGGGGCACCATGGCCGCTTCCCCTCCCTAGATGCTCCACAAGGAAGAAACAATATAAAAGCGGCCACCAGGTGGATCCCAATAACCAGTGGGAATGTCAGCAGGACGGATCTGGATCGCGGGCACACAAGGGCGACCCACTGCCCACCCAGAGGGCCAATTGCATCCCAGCCCACCCCCACCCACCTTGGAACAGGCGCCAGATGTAGGGCTCATGGCTGGCGAGCACCACTGCCAAGGCATAGAGGCGTGAGCCTCTCTGGATCAGGACTGACTGGGCGTGAGCCCAGGGCAGGTGCAGCGTGGCTGAGATGAGCGGGAGCAGCAGACAGGAGTGGCAGGCAGCATTGGACTATGGGTTTCAGCCTGATCCCCGCAGGCCACCCCAAGTGACCCCTCTTGTGCATGAATTCATGCACTGGGCCTCTAGTATAGTCAATAATGTAATAACTTTGTATGGTGAGAGATGGTTACTAGACTTACAATGGTGATCACATCATAAGGTATATAAATGTCTAATCCCTATGTTGTACACCTGAAACTAATGTAATATTGTATGTTAACTATATTTTTTTCTTTATTGCTTAAGGTATTACATATGTGTCCTTATTCCCCCATTAACCCCCCCACACACACTCATGCCTTCACCTCCCTGGTGTCTGTGTCCATTGGTTAGGCCTATATGCATGAATACAAGTCCTTTGGTTGATCTCTTCCGCTTACCCCCACCCTCCCCTACCTTCTCTCTGAGGTTTGATGATCTGATTGATGCTTCTCTGTTTCTAGCTCTGTTTTTATTCATCATTTTATGTTGTTCATTATATTACCCAAATGAGTGAGATCATGTGATATTTATCTTTCTCTGACTGGCTTATTTTACTTAGCATAATGCTCTCCAGTTCCATCCATGCTGTTGCAAATGATAATAATTCCTTCTTTTTTATAACAGCATAGTTTTCCATTGTGTAGATGTACCACAGTTTTTAATCCACTCATCTGCTGATGGGCACTTAGGCTGTTTCCAAATCTTAGCTATTGTAAATTGTGCTGCTATGAACATAGGGGTGCATATATCCTTTCTGATTGGTGTTTCTAGTTTCTTGGGATATATTCCTAGAAGTGTGATCACTGGGTCAAATGGGAGTTCCATTTATAGTTTTTTAAGGAAACTCCATACTGTTCTCCACAGTGGCTGCACCAGTCTGCATTCCCACCAGCAGTGCATGAGGGTTCCTTTTTCTCCACATCCTCGCCAGCACTTGTCATTTGTTGATGATAGCCATTCTGACAGGTGTGAGATGGTACCGCATTGTCGTTTTGCTTTGCATCTCTCAGATGATTAGTGACTTTGAGCATGTTTTCATATGTCTCTTGGTCTTCCTTATGTCCTTTGTTGAAAAGTACCTAGATAGGTCCATTGTCCATTTTTTCATTGGTCTATTTATCTTCCTTTTGTTACTCTGTATGAGTTCTTTGTAAATGTTGGAGATTAAACCCTTATCGGTGATAACATTGGCAAATATGTTCTCTCATGCAGTGGGCTTTCTTGTTGTTTTGATAGTTTCTTTTGCTGTACAGAAGCTTTTTATTTTGATGTAGTCCCATGTGTTTATTTTCTCTTTAGTTTCCATTGCCCTAGGAGCTGTATCGGTGAAGATATTGCTTCGGCATATGTCTGAGATTTTGTTGCCTGTGGATTCCTCTAATATTTTTATGGTTTCCCATCTTATGTTTAAGTCCTTTATCCATTTTGAGATTATTTTTCTGTATGATGTAAGTTGCTGGTCTAGTTTCAGTTTTTTGCATGTATCTGTCCAATTTTCCCAACACCATTTATTGAAGAGACTGTCTTGACTCCATTGTATGTTCTTGCCTCCTCTGTCAAATATTAATTGAGCATAGTGGTTTGGGTCGATTTCTGGGTTCTCTATTCTATTCTATTGGTCTATATGTCTGTTCTTGTGCCAGTACCAGGCAGTTTTGAGAACAGTGGCTTTGTAATACAGTTTGATAACTGGTATTGAGATCCCTCCTATTTGTTCTTCTTTCTCAGGATTACTGTGGCTATTTGGGGTCTTTTTATTCCAGATGAATTTTTGGAGAGTTTGTTCTAGGTCTGTGAAATATGCCATTGGTATTTTAATGGGGAGTGCATTGAATCTATAGATTGCTTTGGGTAATATGGACATTTTAATGATGTTGATTCTACCAGTCCATGAACATGGTATGTTCTTCCATCTGTTTATGTCTTCCTCTATCTCCTTTTTCAGTGTCCTGTAGTTTTCTATGTACAGGTCTTTTACCTCCTTAGTTAAGTTTATTCCCAAGTATTTTAATTTTTTTGGTGTGATGGTAAATGGGATTTTTTTTAAATCTCTCTTTTTGTAAATTCACTATTTGTACATAAATATGCCATAGATTTCTTGGCATTAATTTTGTATCCTGCTACATTGCCAAATTCATTTATTAAGTCTAATAATTTTTTAAGGAATCTTTAGGGTTTTCTATGTACAGTATCATGTCATCTGTGAATAATGACAGTTTTATATCTCCTTTTCCAATTTGGATACCTTTTATTTCTTCTTCTTGTCTAATTGCTATGGCTAGCACTTCCAGTACTATGTTAAACATGAGTGGTAAAAGTGGGCATCCCTGTCTCATTCCTGTTCTTAGGTGAAATGGTTTTAGTTTTTCCCATTGAGTATGATGTTGTATGTGTATACTTTAATTTTAAAAATATTCCCTAACCTCCTAATTTTGGGCTTTGCTTATTTTGGAGTCTTAGTTCCCAAAAGAAAAAGGCTTCTATTAGGGGACATAATAATTATTCCACTAAACTAAAACTTGAAACTGCCACCTGATCACTTCAATTCACTTGAGCCAGTGAAACAATGGGCAAAGACAGGGTTACTTCACTGTTGGTTGATGGGTCCTGATTAATTTTTTCTTGACAAGAGGAAATTACTTTCCTTCTATATGATGGGAGGAGGGAGGGATGTCTGGAATCCAGGGGTGCCCACTAGTTTATCCCATGTCCTGTAGTCAAAGTTAATGGAAAACTGCAACAACCCCATATAGAAATGAAGGCTTTGGTCACTTTCATAGACAGGAACCATGACCAACTGAAGTTGATTCTGAGGGTTAGAAAAATATCAAATATTGGAAGAAAAAAAGTCATAAGTACCAGCTATGATCATGTAAACAATTGCAGAAAAACAAGTGTAGTTCCTATGAGTACTTCCTCCTTATTTTGATGTGATTATATATGTATATGGGTATTCACTGATGATTTTTGGTTTTCCCTCATTTCTCATTTCTCTGTTCAAGTTAACCTTTGAATTCCATATTTAAGCCATAGGATGTCAAGGGGGAGTGTGACTAAGCTAGAAGAGAAATAAATATGTGTATTCTCCTTTGAAAAGAAAGTTAGTGTGTTTTCAGCCTGACCGAGGAATGGTTATATCATGTTAGAGAGAAGCCTCATTTTGCTATTGTCTGTATTTGGAAGTTAAATAGAGGTTTAGAAAAAAAAGGTGTTAATGAATGCCAATTTGATAGGGGTAGACCATGGTGGATTGTTCTATTGTCAACTTGGTCACACTGAGAGCTGTTTTTTTTGGAATCTCCTTCTTGATGTAATTCTGGGTTAAAGTTTCTCAAAAATTAAGTTGTTTGATACTTGGGAGGCAGAAGTACAAGCATCATTCTGTGAGATCAGAAATGGTGAGAGAGAGCTACAGAGAACCCAGAAGATTCCAGTAGATCTAAGCTCTTTCCCACTCCACAGCTAGCTCTCCTTCCTAAATGTTGGTCCTGCCAACCCCAGGCCACCACCAGGTGCTTTGTTGTAAACTCCCAGAGCTGATGGCCATGAAGAGCTCGACCTTCCCCGGGCATCTACCCCAGACACGCCTAACCTCCGGATTTCCCTCTAAGCTCCAACTCATTCACCTGCCCACTCTAGTTAGCCACCTCTCTCTCTGATCATTTAACTCTCTTTTTCAGACCTTTCATTCTCTAGTTCCTCCTTCAAATACATGAGGTCTAATTCCTATAGTAAGCTCCACAATACTCACAATGTCTTTACTTCAGATAGAATTCACACTGATACACCCAATTTAAAAATAAAGAGTAATCTTCATTTCTTTTGAAAGTCAGCAATAATTTTGTAATAAATAGAATATAGAATATCCCTGATATCAGTGTCAATGCTGAAAATAGCAGGGACCCTAAAGTGTCTACTCCCCTTCCCTTTCTTCTGTGAATTTGCTAACCTGGCCTGCACAGAAAACATCATTCTCTCAAAATGCGTCTGTGTCTGCCCGTGATATTTCACCAACAGCCTGATGAGATCCTTTTCTTGGGGTAGTGGCTGTCTGGCCAACTCAGCCACTGTGATCAATAGTATTGATTCTATCCAGGAGGCCAGAATGGAAGAGTAGCAAAATCTATTTCAGCTTACCTGAGTCAGTCTCTTCCCATGTACAACTTCTCATTTATTAAACTAGACCAAAGAGGTCCAGGACACACAGACCAAAATTAGATAAACTAAGCATTGACATCTAGGGGAAATGCAAGAGGAATCATCTGCATATCTATAAAATATAATAGGACTGATCTAACATGTAAATTATTAAAACAGTTTACCTTGGCGTAGAGTCTTTAAGCAGCTGCCACTGCACAGGTGCTCACCAGCCTAGAAGTCAAAGGACATCGCATGTTGAACAAGCATGATTCATGGAATGAACTATATAGTCATTTTACTTTGTCTTTCATTGTGTTTGCCCATTCATTTAGTGAGGCATTGTCTTCTCCTTCCCTATAGAAAATCCAGGCATACCTCTGACATTCTTGATAATTCTTAACTTATAGAATATTGTGTCAGCTTAAGAATTGTAATGTCCAGTTCTATACATATTCCAACTTCCCAATATCCTAAATAGAAGGTTTTTAGGGAAGAAGATATTACTGGGTTGGCCTGTCTCCTTCCCCTCCATTGTTTTATTCTTTCGCTATATTTTGATAACTACATTTTCTGACCTCGTTGGGTTGAAAAATGAAGAATAAAGAGAGGACACTGACAGTCCACTCACATTTTCCATTCCCATAGGTCAGCGGTTCTCAACCTGTGGGTCGCGACCCCTTTGGCGGTCGAACGACCCTTTCACAGGGGTCGCCTAAGACCATCCTGCATATCAGATATTTACATTACGATTCATAACAGTAGCAACATCACAGTTACGAAGTAGCAACGAAAATAGTTTTATGGTTGGGTCACAACATGAGGAATTGTATTTTAAGGGCCAGAAGGTTGAGAACCACTGCCATAGGTCTACAAAGTTGATCCTGCCTTTACGTGTTAGACCCAGAGTCAAGGACCGCAGGAGGCAGGGAGATTGGGCCCTTCTTTCTTGCTGGGGATGCTGCAAAGTAAAGCCAAAAGGCTGCTGCTTTAGAGCAATGCTGTGAGCTGTTCTGTGGAAAGCCAGCTACCACTCTTCCACAATGAAATGAGCAAGCTGGGAAAGTGCTGACAACCAGCCCATGAGGGGATCTCCAGGGTGGGCTCTTAGAAGGATGATGTGTTTTATCTCTCCCTCTCATCTTGGCCAGCACCAGGAGAGAGAAGAGAAAGGAGAAATGAGAGCAATGGGAGGGATGCGGATTCAGGAACAGTGACTCCTGCCCCCATCCAACCACATGCCGGTCTGGCTGCAGGGGTGAAGAGGAAGGAGATATTGCTTGGGATCGAATATGAGATTACAGTGATAAAATGTACATTACTGAGTCTTAAAGGACTGAAGTGGGACTGGTTTAATAACAGAAAGTAACTTTACTGACTCAAATGAGCTGTCATTAAGGGACCCTACTACCCAGCAGGAGGGGGCGGGAGAGCGTTTGACAAAGCACTGCTATTGTAGTTATTGAGAAAAATAAAACTTTCTCATATACCCTTAGAGAACCGAGACTTCTTTTTATGTAATTGTACAAACTAAATGTCCAACAACAAGAGAAAGGAAAGATAAATCTGTAGGTACATACACTGTGAATCCAGATAGCATATATAGGTGTGTAAAGGAATGTACTGGCTCAATATTATCAACATGGATACTTAAGAAATATGTATAATAAAAGGTTGGAGACCAATGCAGATATAAGACTACATTATATACTTTCCATGGGGGAGATGATCGATTGATAGATAGATAGATTTTTAGAAGATGACTCAAATGCATATTCGTTTTTTACATAGGGAAAAATAAAAACTGAGGGTGTCAAGTCAAGGGGGGACTCTAATTTGATATAAAATGTGCTTTTAAAATTAATCAATGTAATCATACACTACTGGTGTAACAAACAACTTATAAACATAAAAAGGGAGAACTTGTACCAAAATAAAAACAATGATTAATTCTGTGTGATGGATAGTTGAATAACTGTAGTTTTCTTCTTTGATTTTTTATAGATTTTAAAATAAATATACCCCACAAAAAGAAGGGAACAAAAAACATGAAAATCAATTCATAAAAGAAATGTACAACACATATTTAAATTTTCTACTCTTTCACTTAGTAATTCTACAAGTAGGAATATATTATAAAGCAACGCTAAGAAATTTGTTCACAATTCACTACAAAGGTATCCATGGCAACATGATCCATAACAGCTAAAAATTGGAAACAACCATCATGCTTAACAATAAGAGAATGTTTGACTACATTATAAAATAACCATATGATGGAACAGAAAGTAGCCCTTTATAAAAATGGTGTTTTCAAAGCATATTGAGTTGCAGGGGGGAATTCTTATGACAGTGTTATGAGGAACAGAAAAGGAGACAAGGGATGAATTGCCAGGTAGTCCCAGGGGCATAAGTGAGCTTCATATCCACACATTTGTGGAAGCACCAGCGGCCTGGCTACATGATTTCTCTCTGCTGGTCTTCCGTACCCCAGCCACAGAAGCACAGGAGATAGGCATCCTCTGGAAAAGTTAACCCAATGCCAAATGTAATGAACTCTGTGTTTTCCAGGGTTTGCGTTTCAGTGTACAATTGCCTTTGCCCAAAGCACTATATTCTCAAACAACCAATCACAGAAGGTCCAGAAGGCCCTCTGCCTTGGAGGTAGCAAACATATAGTCCAGCTGTCACATGCAAAACTGAGAAGGGTGAAGGGATTAAGTAAAGAAAAAAAAAGAAAAAGAGGGAAGACTCATGGACACAGACAACAGTATGGTGTTACCAGAGGGAAGCCGGGGAGGGGGAGGGGAGGTAAAGGAAGGGAAAGGGGGATAAATGGTGATGGAAGGAGACTTGACTTGGGTGGCGAACACACAATGCAAACTACAAATGATGTATTATAGAATGGTAGGCCTGAAACCGGTATAATTGTATTAACCAATGTTACCCCAATCAATTTAATTTAAAAAGCTTATGTTACACTCAGACCTCACCCGCAAGGATTGATTTTAAATTCTATGAGGCAAATACTTGTTTTAGTACAATTGTGTTACTCGTTGCTAATCCAGTCCCCTCACAGAATGTCTCCCTCAGAAGGAGACGCACAGCCATTTTCCAGAAGGAGGTCTTTGAATACTAAATCTTGCATCAAGGCTCCCAACTGGGTCCTAGTTTTGTATGAACCACTTTAAAGACCTCTACGTTATGGCCTACCTCTCCTACACAAGGGTGTAAAAGTAGTATTAGCAGAATACCTCAGGTGCTTAAAGATCACTTCATAGGTTATAAGCTCTTCAACATCTCCCTACTGATAATAACTTGCTTCTTCCCTGGCCAACTCCCCACACAAGTGAGCCTCACCATAAATGGCATACCCGGCTCTCTGAAGTTGGTTCCCTACCCTGATTCTATATTTTAGATATCAAAATCACTAAGCAAGCTGGAGAGTATGCACCAGGCTCTGTACACACAGGCTGTTCTAACACATGCCATTAATTAGCACATTTACTTTACTGAATACCTGTGCCTCATTCCCTCATTCTGTTGACTGCCCAGGTCGCCATGCACCCTGAAATGTCACATCCAGGGGCCACGTTAGCTTCGGGCACATTCCAGTATCATACCGTTTGCATCTTTGGCCTTGTTGCTGTCGCCATTTTAAGAGAATAAAAACTTGAATGTGCTTACAGGCTAACTCGAAGAAGCTAGTGGAGAAAAGGAGAATGACAAATCAGAAAATAGAGGAAATACTGATGAAGGTAGGTTCTTGGAGTGGTGGGATGGGACTAGACATAAACTGGTTTCATTTTAATTTGAGGAAGCCACTCTTAACACACCATTCAGACAATGCTGAAATGTCAATACATTTCCCTGTGCAGACAGCCTCTCAATGGGCAGTTCATTTATTCTCCGTGTTACCATGAGAAACGCCACTCAGTTTACCAAAGGGATGACAACCTGTGAGCATGCCAGTCTTCCTACAGGCGAGCACCTAATTAGCATAAACCACTAAGGAACCACTGCCAATGCCTCTAGTGAGCAGCAAATGTCCCTTCAAAAAGCTATTACATTGGTTATGCTTATATGCTTGCATACAAGTCCTTTGGTTGATCTCTCCCCCTTACCCCCACCCTCCCCTACCTTCCCTCTGAGGTTTGACGGTCTGATCGATGCTTCTCTGTCTCTGGACCTTTTTTTGTTCATCAGTTTATGTTGTTCATTATATTCCATAAATGAGTGAGATCATGTGATATTTATCTTTCTCTGACTGGCTTATTTCACTTCGCATATGTAATACCTTAATCAATAAAGGGGAATAAAAAGCTATTACAGTATCAGTGTCCTTCTGACATTAGAAGCACGGAGATAAAGGGGTAAGGATGACATATTTCAATGAAACCTTTTAAAGCCCTCTTTGAAAGACTTTGTGTAAAATGAAAATCTCCAAAGACCTGAATTTTGACAACTCAGTCAAGTCACAGTGGTTCCCATGAAAGCTATCCCTGGGAGAGGATATAATGAGTGAGAAGGGGATCAGCTGTCAGGATTGCCTACTTGATCTCCTCCTAAGCACGTTCATGGCAAACTTGTCTCCAAAACAAAGAGTGCAGGAAAAGCCCTGCTTCCGGTTAGTGTTTTCATCCAAGGAAGCAACACCAATAACTATAATTGGTATTGTACTTTACAATTTATGAAAAGATGTAGACAAATGTGTCGCACTTGGCATTGCCAAAAACCCTGGGACCAAAGCTAGTGCTATTACTGGCATCTATAGTTAAGGACTCTTAGTCTGAGAGATTGAGATTAAAGGAGGTTTAGTACTGATGATGCATCACATTCTGTTTGCAACATCTCTGGGATTCATGGTCTTCTCTTGACCTGGAACAATATTTCAGTATGACATAAGACCTTGCAACTTCAGGCTGCAAACATTTCCTCATTTATTTCATAAAATATTTTTAAATTCTGCAGCCTATCATACAACTTTATATTTTCACCTAAAAGTTGCCACCAAAAATCAAATAACTGTAAAACTTATCATTTCTGACATATTTTAAACATTAATGATTGTTTTACATTTTCAAAAATTCAAATAAATCTAAGTACCATTTCAGATCTAACACATGCCTTATCCATTTACATATTACATGAAATAGCTCTTCTTGAATATGTTACTTTAAAGAATCAAAGGATTTTTCAGATGTAATTAACTAAGGCTCTTGACATGGGGAAATGATCCTGGATTATCTAGGTGGACCTGCTGTAATCACCAGGGTTGCTATGAGAGGCAAAAGCATCAGGGTCAGAAAAGAAGATGAGGAAGAAGAGGCCATGAGCTGAGGAATGTAGGTGACCTCTAGGAGGTGGAGAGGCAAGGACACAGATTCTCCCCCAACCATCAGAAGGAATGCAGCCCTCAGAACACCTGTAAGGCTCATTGGACTTCTGACTTCCAGAATGGTAAGATGTTGAGGAGTTGTGCTGTTTTAAGCCAATAAGTTTGTGACTATAGCAAACTAATACAGAGCTTTGTATAAATACTGGTATGTGTCCACTTATCCTTGAGTGATTTTGACTCATTGCTGGAATGAGACAGCATTCAGTGTTAATTTTATACCTATTTTTCATTTTATATGTGTAAGCATGACGAAGTCTGTCCTAAAAGATAACAGTTTCATTGTAGCAATGATAGTCCTTATCTTGAACCCCTCCCGAGCTCTACAACAAAAATTACACTATGATCTAATGTCAAATATTGTCTTTAACAGTACAGTGGTTACCAGAGGGGAAGGGGGATGGAGGAAGGATGAAGAGGGCAAAAGGTTATCAAATATATGGTGGCATAAGAAGACTAGTCTTTGGGTGATGAGCACACAATGCAATGTACAGAAGATGTATTCTAAAATTGTACACCTCATATTTATATAATGTTATTAACCAATGTTACTTCCCAATAAATTTAATTTTTAAAATTGTCTTTAATGATCTATCAACTATCTTAGTTGAGTAGTATCAGGGCCAGAATTGGGGTGAGACACGCAAGGAGGCCCTCCCTGTCAAGGTCATGCAAGAGTATAATGGGCAGGTGCATGACCCTGAGGGTGATGCTCTCTTAAATTTTGCTCCCTGGGTGCCTCACTTACCTCACCCTGGTCCTGGCCTTGGTCCTATGATAGTTTTGTAAAAGGCAAAGAATTTAACAAAAAATTTAACTTTTAATGTGCTTTATTAAAGAAATCCACTGCCTCAATTTCTGAGTAGTGTATCCAAAAGACTAAAAAATGTTTATTTTTCTGTGCATTTTTTACAGACATCTGTTTTACTAAATACTCTCAGAAAACTTGGGGAAATGAAATTATGTTAATTTCAATGTGTTTTTAAATATGACATTGTAAGTAACAAACTATTATCTCATTCTTTGCTTGAAAAATATTTGTTCAGATTGATGGTGCTGAACATATACCTCAGTTTGATAATCAAACAAGTGACTAAACTGAGTCCAATGTATCTTACCAGATGGCTGAAAAAATTCTAGACAGTATCCCCACAAAAATTTCTGGTCTGAGAATTCAATCACCAAAAATCTTCATTAGAAATTAACCCTAAAATTGTGTGAGAGAAATCATTATTCTTAACTAGAGGCCCAGTGCACGAATCCATGCATGGGTGGGGTCCCTTGGGGTGGCCTGTGGAGATTGGGCCCCAGCTCATGTCCCCAGCCTCACAGCCCCGCAGCCCCGCCTGGCACCCCATATTTGCCAGGCACCACCCCCTCACCCACTCCACCATCCTGCCTGCGGGGCAATTGATTGGGACCCGGGCACCCCACCCAGCTCCCTCAGCACCTGGGAGCCAGGCAGTGGCCCTCCCCCCAGCCGCCACCACTGGTCTCCCTAGTGGTCAGCACACATCATAGCGATTGGTCAAACTCCCGATCAAACGACCGCCCAAGGGGGCAATTTGCATAGTAGGCTTTTATTATATAGGATTAGAGGCCCAGTGCACAAAATTTGTGCACGGGTAGGGTCCCTAGGCCTGGCCAGCAATCAGGGCCAGTAGGGGCCTTCCTTCCCCCGGCTGCCGGATGCCAGCTGGGGCCTTCCTTCGTTCTGCACCACCCCCTGGTGGTCACTACACGTCATAACGAGCAAACTCCTGGTCATTCAAACTCCTGAGGGGACAATTTGCATATTAGTCTTTTACTATATAGGAGGGTGGTTTCATACCTTTAAATTCTGAAAAGACCTAGTATGAATCCTAGGTAATAAAACCCATAATATTAATATTTGAAAAAGAGTCTGTGCATTTTGGAATATTTTATATTCTTAGCGTTTTACGTAATTTAGTTAATTAGAATGAGATTCCACTTTTCAAACTCTAATTTGAAATGTGTAATGGACTGACTTATATATGTATTTTAAGTTGAAATCATACTCAATTTATGTACAATACTAGTAAGTGACTCTTGTTCAGCATATTTTGTAAGTTTAATGTTTTAAGTCTCTATGAGTTATGTAAGTGGTTGATAAGGCTTGTCAGTCAACAAGTAGAGTACTTAAATGATAAAATCCTGCACATCAAATTTTATATATTTTTAAATGTTTGAAGATGTTTAATCAACTATGATTGCAAATTGAAGCAAATATTAGGCAAATCCTTTCTATGCAATTGCTAAAATTCTCTAGACTTATGAGTAGAACCATACTGTGTATAAGCTAAACTTAAAAGCATAAGAATAAGGGTATTGGATTTTTGCTTTAATAAATTAAACATTAACTTCTAAAACCAATTTAAACCTCTGAATACCCTCCTCTGAGCATAAAAATTGCCCTGAAGGGCAGCAAAGAAAACCCTAAGATTTAATACCACTTACTAGCAGTATGACTAGAAAAAGTGGCTTAGCCTCTAGGAGCCCTTTTCCTCATCCACAAATGGAGTGATAGTAAAGGTTAAGTGACACAATATATTTAAACTCCTGGCCCTGTGTCTAGTGTCTAGTATATATTTAACAAACAGTGACTGTTTTAAAATGCTTTATACACAGTAAGATACTATGTGCACAAAAACCAACTCCTGGGAACTAGCCTAAGGAAATACATCTGTGTGCGTGGAAATATATGCACAATAATGGTAATTGAAGCATTGATTTTATAGTGAAAACAGAAAACAATCTAGTGTGTAAACAATAGGGGAGGTATAGTAAAATAAATTAAGGTACATTCATACTATGAAATAATATATGAGTATTAAAGAGTAGGGTAGATCTATATATATTTACATGGGACGATTTCTCAAGACACATTAGGTAATGAAAAACACCGTGGAAAAATAAATACTGTCCCATTTCTGTATAAACAAAGAAATGAAATGATGTTTTGTTATGACAGCCCGAGTTGACTAAGAACTGGCTGGACTCTCTCTTTTTTTAAAAAAATATATTTTATTGATTTTTTACAGAGAGGAAGAGAGAGGGATAGAGAGTTAGAAACATCGATCAGCTGCCTCCTGCACACCTCCTACTGGGGATGTGCCCGCAACCAAGGTACATGCCCTTGACCGGAATCGAACCTGGGACCTTTCAGTCTGCAGGCCAACACTCTATCCACTGAGCCAAACCAGTCACGGCTGGCTGGACACTCTTGGTATTTGTAATCATCTGAACTACATTTGAGCCCCTGGTTCTGTTAGTAAATAGTAAATCTGAATTCCCACCCTTCTAAGGACCAAGCTAAGGGTGAATCAACATTAGACCTCTTAGTCCCAATTTTACCCATGTCAATTTCCTTCCTCATCCCAGCAGCCCAGGTGATAAGCTGCATCGCTTCTGAGTTGTTGTTTTTGTTTTGTTTTTTGAAGCATGAGCTAACAAGTCAAGATCTTAAAGGAGTGTTGTGAATATGCAAGGAATGGGATCACTAATGCTTTATTAATGCATGCATACGCAGAATAAGAAGCTAAAGAAACAGATCTGAATGTTCTCCTCCAACTTAGGATGTAAGAGTTATCTGCAAATAAGCATTTTCAAGAAGAAAGAAAAGAGAGAAATAGCCAATGTTATGTCCCTTTGCCTACTGGGCATATCAAATTTGATTGGTTGGCAGATTATGGTAAAACAAATTTGTTTGTCAAAAGAATTCCATGAAGGCTAGGGGAAACAAGGAAATTGCAGAAAACCTATACAGTCTCTGGGAGAGCAGAGGCTGAAGGGTGTAGCCTTAAAGAGAGGATATTCTCTCAAGATATATGACATTATATAACTTCTATCCTGGTTGGGTCTTCTGTGATGTCTGGGAACTTTCACATGGCCGTGGCTGCCTCCTTCTAATCTTAACCATGAATCTTCTAAACCTTTTCCATTTCCTCTAGCCATCAACTCTCCTCTCACTCCCATCAAAAGACCTTCTCTTTCCTACTTCTTTGGAAAAATAACTATAGAATTGGAGTTTCTGAATCATATATTGCCTCTGGCCTAAAATGCATGTATTCTTTAAACTTTTCTTTTTGCCTTCTCCAAAGAAGATATCGATATTTTCTTCCTAAAGCTGATGCCCCTATCTGTGTTTGCAACTTTTTCTCCTCTAAAGCTTTCCTCCATCAATTATTCTGTCTGTTGGATATTTCAAACCTCTGCCACTGGCTTCTTCCCTTGATCCTACAGACACGTTCCAATATCTGCTATCCTTTAAAAATTCAAAAGAAAACCTTATCTCAACCCAGTTCTCCCTAAAGTCACTGTCTCTCTCTCTCTTTTTTTTTCCTTCCTCTCCAGGTTTCTTAGAAGAGATAAATACTTTGTTTCTATATTGTTCTCTCCCACTGTTTCCTTAAATCATGACATTCTAACTTCTACCCCAACAACTTAACTGAAACAGCTTTTTCACAGGCTATTAAAAACCCCTGGTTAATAATCTCATTGGCTTGTCCTTTTCTTATGTAGCATTGGGTTGCATTTTTTGCTGTTGAATAGTAAGTCCTCCTGTGAAACCATCTCTTCCTTTGGCTTTGGTGACATTGCTCTATTCTAGTTTCCTTCCTACTTTTCTGACAAGTATTGCTCCTTTGTGATTCCCTTTTCTTTGCTCAATTATTTAAATAAGAGTTTTTAAGGTATGCCTTCTCCTTTTTCATCTCCTTGCCCTGCATCCTATCCCTAGTCAAATAATCAATTTTTGTCATTTTCACTATATTGCCCTCGTTTGGCTAGTTCTCAAAGATTTAACAATAACCTTAAGCGCTTCCAAGCTCCAGACCTAGCCTTTCAGATTTCTAAGCTAAAGCCATCACAAACTCAATGAATACAAACTTCAGCTCCCTACATTCCCTCCAAACTTGCTTTCTTGGTATTCTTCATTCAAATCAGAATCTGGACGTGTCATTTCCCTACTTGGAAACCTCCACCACTTTAAAATGTTTACATTGCTGGGCAGAGACCTTTCCCCTGAACACAGGCTCACTGTCTGCCTGTGCCCCTTTCAGGTAGGTATCACTTTGTACTTTAGTTCTAGCCATGGACTATGGGGAGGAGTAAGTGCCCTGCATCCAGTGCTGGCTTTTAAAAGCCTCCTGTCCTGTCCTCTACTGTGTCTTTTCCTTTCCCTCTGCTGGGTAGATGTCGCTGTCCAGGAAGCTGAAGGTGTAGAATCGGCTTCAGACTGAGCCCGATAAATTGTAGATCCAAAGATCATCATCCACCGCTAAACAAGTCACTTGAATGTAACCATTCCAACAAACACCTGCATAGGAACCTGGCAAGTTTCCAGGGTTTATCTGCAATCCCCTTTGACTGGAACCAAATTCTGGATAGATGCAACGAGTTACTGATTTACTTTGCCCATTTAATCTCTATTTTCCCACCTCAATGAATCTATACTTCAAACCATATCAGTTCCTTTTAAGCAGGGAATTTGTTTCTGATTTTTCAGAACACGGCACACAATCTGACATATTTAGGTGTTCAAATAAGTGAAAGAATAACCAAAGTAACATTTTTTTAAAAAATGAAAAGTCCTGGGGTTAAATAGTTTATATTGGCTTTGAAATATTTATAGTGAAAACATAATAATAATAAAGGCTCTATTTTTTAAATCTGTAAAATGGACATCACGTTAACATGCCATACAGCTAGCACATGTACATAATTGTTAAATGTTGTTTTTAAGTTTTCTAAAGGACAACAGTTGTTTCTGGAATTAAGAAAACACATACTATGGATGAGACATAAGGTGACTCCACTCATAATCATAAAAAAAAGGTGATGTGAAAAAGAACACAGCTGTGCCCTTAAAAGGGGGGCATAGCTATATCGCCCTTGTGGAAAACAGGGATAAATACCTAAAGATTCAGACAAATTTATAAAAAGGAGCAAGGAACACGGGGAGGCCAAGATTCATGAGGTGAGTATTAACATCTTGGTGTCTTCCCCGAAGTACACAGGGAATATTACTGGGCCTGAAGGAGAAGAGAATGGACAGGCCTTGGGATAAAAATGAACGAAAAGAAAAGGTAAATTTCAGGAGGCAGTGAAGAGAGAGAAATATAACGGTTAGTTTTGAGCAAAGAGCACAATGTGAAAATAGCAGAAGGCAGGCATCTTCTGAAGCAGGAAGATGAGGGGAGATCAGCGGCCTCATAAAACTCAGCTTTGGCTGGAGTTCACAAGGAAAATACAGAAAAGTGGGGCAGTGAACCTAATGGGGAAGTTCAAAGCTAATTTGTTGAGGAGGCCCATGCTTGAGGAATTTGAGTCTTAGGCTAACGGGGCCAGCAGGAACCGATAAATAGAAAAGAAGCGAGAAAAAATATCAAAGGGAAAGAAAAAGGGTACTAAGGAAGCTAGTCGGGTGAACTAAAATCGCAGAAATGCTTGTGAAGACTCTTTCGCTAGCAAACTCCAGGGCAGGCAACGGGAGGACTGTAGAAGTTTAGAGGTGTCACCTACTGAACTCTGAAGAAAAACAGGAGGTATATAAAAATCAATATTGTTTTTGTTAAGTAAAGTGCTGTTTGTTTTTTCCACGATGGGACTAACTTGATGATAGTTGCAATGGTCGAGAGAAGAAAGAGCAGTACAAGTAAGTGTATTGTTTAAAACAGAATTTATGTGCATATATGCATAACCCATGGACACAGACCATAGTGTGCAGAAGGCCTGGGGAGGTGGGGGTAGGGGCAGTTTTGAGGAGGGTCTCTGGGGGGGGCGGGGGGAATGGGACTTCTGTAATACTTTCAACAATAAAGATAACTTTTTAAAAAAGGACATGAGTTCTGAGTAGGAAAATGTGAATTAGGTAATAGAAACATCAGAATTATAAATGTATATAAAAGGAAAAGAGCATTTGAAGAGGAAGCACTTTCTCTGAATTTGGTTTGAAGGACATTATGAGGAGGGGATTATTGACTGAGTGCCTGGGAAAGGAAATGTGGACTTTGGAGGCTACGTACTGGAAATTAGGTTCATAACCAAAGGACCGCACCAGACAAATTGATTGCACATATGCACTTGGGCTGCCTGCTGTAATGCAAAGTCAAAGATGCTTCCCTTCGTGACACAAAGCCCAGTAATCCCTCTAAAGCTGGGATGTTCTGTTGTACTCTAATTGGGATGTGTTCACTGTTTTGGAATAAGAACAAATGCTAAAATAGCAAAGAAATGATGGAGGAGTAAGAATGAACGCAATGTTTTCTCTTCAGGATGACAAGAAAGTCCGGGTCACTTTACTAACTGATGGGAGTGCCCTTCGGAGAGGGGCATGCTTCACTCAGGCTGAATGTGACCATGAGATAAAATATGATTATTTTGGCCCTGGCTGGTTTGGCTCAGTGGATAGAGCGTCAGCCTGTGGACTGAAGGGTCCCGGGTTTGATTCCGGTCAAGGGCGCATGCCCGGGTTGCCGGCTCGATCCCCAGTGGCGGGCAGGCAGGAGGCAGCCAATCAATGATACTCTCCTTATTGATGTTTCCATCTCTCTCTCCCTCTCCCTTCCTCTCTGAAATCAATAAAAATATTTTTTAAAAAATATGCTTATTTTGAAGCCTGGATTGGGGAGCAGCAGCCTGTAAAAGGCTTCAGAGACAAGCAGACCTAAATCAAAGGCTGGCTCTGCCACCTTCCAGCTCTGAGATTGGGGTGGGAGGGGGGGTAGGCTAATTGAACTCCCATTAGAGTACAAATTCCATGAAAACAGAAACTTGGACTTGGCTGGTATTACTCACTGCTGTTCCCAGTCCTAGATCAGTGCCTGCTACATAGTAAGTACTCAGTGCGTATGTGTGGAGTTGATGGAAACAGGCGCTTTCAGTTCATTTTAAAAGTAGGCAGGTGATAGACTTCATGTCTCTGCGGTTTGTAATATGATATTGAACGTCTCTGATAATTTGTAAACTGCCTCATACAAGCCACCCTGGGTATACTTTGAGTGCCTGTTGTATTCCAGATACTTCAGAGGCTACAGTATACAATGAACAGGACAAAATCCCTGTTTTCAGTGAAGATGGGGAGATAGATAAGTAAACAATATTAGTGCAAAATTAGACAAATCTACCTCTTTAAATAGCCTACTCTCCTGCTTGTGGGGCAGGGAGAATCAGAGGATGCCCCACTGAGGGGTTAAGACCTCAGATGATAAGATTACTAGCTTATTTCTGGGTAGAACTTGGAGGCCATGGGTTGACAGAAAGGGTAATACATATAGTGAATGATGATGTGAGGGCATACTGCCACTTTAAGGAAACTTCCATTAACCCAATGCATTTTTAATTGCAAAATAGGGATAATTTTCACCAACCTCAAAGAGTTTGGGTTAGGATTAAGTGGAAAGAAAATAAAAACACACGTTTGTATATCTATACACACATACATACACACAGAGAGCAGGGGTTATAGATGAATAAATACTAGTTTTTGTCTTCTTTTATTCAGTACTTGCTTTGTACTCATCCATTGTATGACAGAATTTCTGCTACTAACAGGGAAAGAATATCGAGAAAAACAGACAGAACATCTTCCTGCTAGAACCTGTAGAATAGCAGTGGAGTAATCGTGTTCATAAATATCAACTAAGAGAATGGCTATGCAGATAGAGTATAGGAAACAGTACATGCACGACGGAGACAGAGAGGTCTTCCCTGAGGAAGTAGAACTGGAGACCAGACCTGAAGGAGGAGTAGCCATCGCCTGGATAAAGGTTGCATGAAAGAACCTCCCAGGCAGAGTTCAAAAGTCCAGAGAGAGGGGACAGCAGAGGGGGTGTAGGAGAAAGATCTAGAGCCAGTGGGGCTGGAACCCAGATAACAGGGCAAGTAGTGAAATAAGGCTGCAGAGGTCAGCCTGGGCCAGATTTGGCTGATCAGTTTCTCAGCAATTCATGATCTCCTCTTGGCCAAGCTTCTGATACTCTCAGAATTGTCTCATACAGGCAATCCCACCTCTAACGACACTGAAAGACACTTGTTCCTTGAAATGCTTCATTCTGTTCACACCTCCTGTCTTCCTAGATGCCATCTTCCACTTAAAGTGACTTTGGCAATCCCCGTTTGATTGATTGAGGTATTGTTGACATATGACATCTGAAGTTTAAGGTGTGCAATGGCCGCCTTTCTTATATTAAAACTACTTGGCCTTCAACACTCAGCTCTGCGCCTCCCCCGATGCCCCAGCTCATTTAAACTCTAATCTTTCCCCACAAACCCCATGCATACTTGAAGATTACATCACATCGCACTGAGATTATTAACTCTATTCCCTGCTAGGCTCTAAGTTCCTAGAGGGAAACAAACTTTGTGTAGCTCGTGTTCCCAGGATACCCGGAATAATAGGAAGGCACTCAGGAAGGGGTGAATTTGTGGGTGGATGAATGTTGTGCCTTCTACTTGAACAACTTTATCCTGTGTCGAATAAAGAGCATTGTAAATGGGTTCATGACAACATTCAAATGAGAAGAGCTGCGTCCAATATCTGGGGAGAACGGTGACTATGGTGATTTTGTTCCCTCATCTTAAGACAGAAGTAATAAAAATTACTTGGAAAGATTTCCATCACTTGAATGAGGCAGAAATGATTACCAAAGCAATGAAATTATGCAATCAATGCCCCCTCCCCTCCACCCTATATTGCAGCCAAGGAACCACACATACGCAGATTTTCCAAGTTGTACTCTGGCTTCTAGTTTCCAGGTTAAGATGTAAGTTGCTTAGAAGGTGCCCCTCCCCTCACAAACAGGTAAAAAGCTAAAGAAACTGGAAAATCAACTATTCTTAGATCTGTTAGATGAGCAAACCGATACACCCCCTCCCCCCAAAAAACACTGGAGAGACAAACAGGGGAGTACAGAGAATCACACCCACCTGAGCAGGAACCAATGCCGGGGCAGGAAAGCCTGAACTGGGATGGATCAACAGCTGGAGGCTCAGCGTGGACAGGTCTGTGAGTTTAAAACTCCAAGGAGATACAGTCCTGAGGAGGCCCCTCACTTCTGTGAGTTTTCCTTGCAGGAGCCCCACTGGATTCTGACAGCGAGTCCCAGAGGAAGAATGCCCTCCTGCTTCGGGAAGGGGGAGGGTAAGGGAACCACTTCTAAAGCTGCCTGAGCATCCGGGTTCTTCCTAACAAGCTCTGCCCTTTGGAGAAGCTAGTTAATGAGAGCTGAACCAGCTGGAGTCCCATCAGAGCCCAAGAGCAGGGAAATACCCGCCACCAGCTGGCTCTAGCCTTCCGCCACAGGGAGAAAAGGAAATATGCACCTGCACCCCACTCTGGCCACGCTGGTGTGTCAAAAAAGAGGGGGAGACGAAGAAACATCTGTGAAGTTCAGTCCAAAGGCACAGGTTCACTAAAAAGACTGAGCCCTAACGGTGGAACTAGAGCAGTGGTTCTCAACCTTCTGGCCCTTTAAATACAGTTCCTCATGTTGTGACCCAACCATAAAATTATTTTTGTTGCTACCTCATAACTGTAATGTTGCTACTGTTATGAATCGTAATGTAAATATCTGATATGCAGGATGGTCTTAGCCGACCCCTGTGAAAGGGTCATTCAACCGCCAAAGGGGTCGCGACCCACAAGTTGAGAACTGCTGAACTAGAGAATGCCTCCCCTCCCCCCAAACCTTACCACCACGGGATTAAAAGCCTATTGACAGCAGTTCCTTACACTCCATCCATCGATGTGTCCAGCTGTCAACCAAAAATGACAAGGTGGCCAGACTTTATTAAAATTAAAATTTTCTGCTGAGAAAGATATCGTCAAGAAAATGAAGATAAGCCACAGACTAGGAGACAATATTTGCTTAAAAAACCATACCTGATGAAAAAGTGTTATCCAAAATATACAAAGAACTCTTAAAACTCAGGACAAACAATCCAATTAAAAAATTGGCCTAAGACTTTGGCAGATACCTCACCAAATACGATACACAATCGGTATAGGCATCTGAAAAGATGCCCCACACATGTCATCAGGGAATTGCACATTAAAACAAGGAGACGCCACCAGGCACCAATCAGAATGGCCCACATCCAGAACATTCACCATGCTAAATGCTGGCGAGGATAGGGAACAACGGGAACTCTCATTCATTGCTGGTGGGAATGCAAAATGGTACAGCAATTTTGGAAGACAGTTTGGCAGTGTCTTGCAAAACTAAACCCAGCAATTGCGTCCCTTGGTATTTACCCAAAGTTGAATACCTATGTTTATACAAAAACAGGCACTTCAATGCTTTAGAGCTGCTTCGTTCACACTTGCCAAACATTGGAAGCAAAATGTCCTTCAGTAGGTGAATGGATGAAGTGTGGCACATGCAGACAATGGAATATTATTCAGGGCTAAAAAGAAATGAGTTACCAAGCCAGGCAAAGACATGGAGGGGACTTAAATGTGTATTAGTAAGTAAAAGAAGCCAGTCTGAAAAGGGTACATATAGTATGATTCCAACTATATCACATTCTGGAAAAGGAGAAACTATTAATACCTTAAAAAGATCGGTGATTGAGAAGGGCCCGGGGGAGATGTGTTTTTTTTTGGGGGGGGGGGGAGAAGAGAATGAAGAGAGAAATGATGGAGCCCAGAGGATTTCAGAGCAGTGAAAATAGTCTGCATGATACTATAAGGGTGGTTACATGTCATTATACATTTGTTCAAACCCATAGAACGTACAACACTAAGAGAGAACCCTAATGTAAACTATGAACTTAGTGATGTCAATGTAGGTTTATTCACTGTAACAAATGCACCGCTCTGGTGGGGGGTGTTGATGATGCAGGAGGGAGGCTATGCCTGTGTGAGGGCTGAGGATAAATGAGAAATTTCTGTACCCTCTCAATGTTGCTCTGAATTGAAAATGGCTCTGAAAAATAAAACTTCGTTTTTAAAAAGCCACACTCAACTTGACTCAAGGACATTCTTTTCCCCCATTATCTGAAGAATTCAATGTCAGTGCCAGGAAATTCTTTTCCTGACAATGGATCCCGCCACTCATGTAGAGCCAGGTGTTTTCATAGTTAGGCTAATCCACGCTGTGGCCTCACCTTCCACCTTCACACCTGTGCACCCAACCTCACACAACGTTATCTTGTTTGCAATTAGTTAAAGCATGCTTAGGGTTTTGTTTTTGTTTTTTTGCTCCTTCCCTTGAGAAAAGTGCCTTTTGAAGTCCTAATTCCTACCTTATTTAAGTGGGAGACCACATGCTGATTTTACACAAGAAAAGAAATAAAATCAGAAAGTGTACTCATCCTTTGTTAGCTACAATTGCTTTTCTGAGGTTAAGGAATCCTTGTGAAGAGCAAAACCCATCTCAGTAAAGTATCATAATCAATATAATAGGGTCTAATTAGAAACAATGTTAATATCTAATAATGGGATAAAAGGAAACAAGATGTGCTGATTGATGGAGATAATCTTTGACACTTATGGTTATAAGGAATTCCTATGATACAGTAAGTAAATACATATATGTGAGTTTTATACGTCATCTTCAAGTAAATTGTGCTTCTATTTAAACAATTTTATCCTGTGTAGAATAAAGAACATTGTAAATAGGTTCATGATAACATTCAAATGAGAAGAGCTGCATCCAATATCTGGTGAGAATGGTGCCTATGGTGATTTTGTGGACGTGTAGACTGGTAGATATGTATTGTATCAAATATATCTATCTCCATTCACTCGGCGAATCTATACTATGTCCTGCGTACCCACTCTGGGCCTCTGATAACCTATGGGAATCAGCAATAAATAAAACAGACCTGACCCCTGCAGGCATGGGGCTCACAGTCAGCCTCTGTGGTTCTCAAAGTCTCTGTGGACCAGCAGTGCCGGCATCACCTGGGGACTTGTGAGCAAAGCAAAATTTTAACTGCAACAGAGAGACCTGCTGTATCAGAAATTTGGGAGAAGGGGCCCAGTAGCCTGTGTTTTAGCAAGCTTCCCAGAGGATCTGATGCAAGCTCAACTTGGACAAGTTATGCATGGTAATTAAATCAAGTGTCATAAAAGACAAATGAGAAATTGTAAGGGAGGGTACCGGCATAGATGTAAGGTCTTCACCTCTTTTGGTAATCAGAGAAAGCTTCGCTGAAGAATTGATGGCATAATAATGGGCCAAGGAATAGAAGGATGGATACTACATGGATATGTGATAAAACAAGCATAATAAGTAGTTGATGGTAGAACCTAGGTTGTGTACAGATGCTTACTGTGAAATTTTTCAACATTTGAAAATTTTTTATGATAAAATGTTGAAGAAAATAGTGGGCAGGATTAGAGGTGGCAGAGGTTGAGGGAAGGCATTCTTGACACAGGAATGACATGTTCCACGCTAATGGATTCTCATTCATCTGGCAAGTTTTATGAGTCTTTGCAAGTAATTGAAAGAAGGACATTGTAGCTGGGAGTATGACTAACAGGGAGAGATGGGCATGACAAGGTCATGACTGGAGGTACACAGTTTTGACAATGTAGGGTCGGCTCAGAAAGGCACAATGTATCACCAGTTCATCCTTTTATTGCGGGGTGGTATTGAATTACATAACTATACCAATTTGCTTATGCAGTCTCCTAGTGATGGGCATTTGGATTGCTTCTAATCTTTTCAACTCCTGGTCAGGACACAGGCCTGGGTTGTGGGCTTGATCCCCAAGGTGAGGCATGCAGGAGGCAGCTGACAATGATCCTCGCTCATTATTGATGTTTCTATCTCTCTCCCTCTCCCTTCCTCTCTGAAGTCAATAAAAATACTTTTAAGGAGCTGCTATGGACACTCAGGGACAGATTTTTATGGTGTGTGTGATTTCATTTCCCTTGGAGTGAACTTGCTGAGTCACAGAATAAATACATGTCTAAAAGACTGCTGAACAGTTTCGTATTTTTCTGAAGCAGTTGTACCATTCTACGCTTCCACCAATACTGCTAACGATTACAGTTGTGGTGTATGCATGCCGAAGTTTTCATTTTAATCATGCTGGTGGGTGTACAGAGGTATCTCATTTGTTTTAATTTACATTTCCCTGATGACTCATGGTGTTCAACTCTTTTTCACATGCTCATTGACCACTGGAATATCGTCCTTTGTGAAGTACCTCTTCCAATCATTGACTGTTTTTAATTGGGTTGTTTTTCTTACTAATAAGCTGTAGAACATTTGTGTGTATTTTGGATTTAAGTCCTTTGTCAAATATATCCAGGGAGAATATTTTCACCCAATTTTTGCCTTGTCTTTGTTTGCAAGATAGATAGAGGTTTTTAGTTATGATGAAGTTCAATGTATCAATGTATTCCTTTTAGTTCCTGTCTTGCCTGTATTATTTCCAAAGGGGAAAAATATTTGGCTTTTTCAAAGTTGTGAAAATACATGTTATTTGAAAAGTTGTATAAACTTGCTCTTTATGGTTAGGTGTATGTTATCTCAAATAACTTGTGTTATGTGGTATGAAGTATGTATTGAATTTCATTTTTTCCATGCAGATAGCCCATTGCTCTGGGACCATTTGCGAGAGCACTTCCCATTACCCATTGAATTGCCATGACACCTTTGTATTTTAATCATATGTGTGTGTGTGTGTGTGTGTGTGTGTGTATGGCTCAGTATATATGCATACATATATATATATATACTGATATATATCCCACGTTCAAAGGCTGTTAAATCACGTTGTTTACCCATATCTTCAGAAAAAAATCACTTCTACTGTCATGGTAAACAACCTGCTTCCCTATTTATAATAGCCTGGCCCTCCATCAACTTCAACGCGAAATTATAGCTAATTTGCCTACAAATGTCAGGTGGTCATAATAATCTGGCCACTCAGTGTATATATATATATTCATTTCTAGACCTTTTTTATTCTATTCCATTGATTTTACATGTGTATCATTTCAAGAATACGAGGATTCCTTGATTACATTTGCCCTGTAGTAAGTCTTAAAATCAGATGGCAAAAAGTAATCCAATTTTTCTTCATTTTCAAGATTTGGTGGGATTCTAGAATCCTTTATATTTCCACCTGAAGTTTAGAAAAAAAATCTTTAAAATTTTCTTTGTGGAAAGATTTTAAAGTTTTAATTCAGTTTCTTAAATAGATAGAAGCTACTTAGCTTTTTAGAAAACATCTTCTAAGAGAAGCTTGACTAAGTTGTGCATTTTAAACATTTTTTTCATTCCATCTAAGTTGCTTTATTTATTGGCATAAAATTTATCTCATAAAAACCCTTTCCCTTAGTGTTTCTAGGATCTGTGATGATGTCTTTTAGTTCTGATATTGGTAGTTTGTATTTTCTGTCATGTTTTTTCTTAATCAACCTTGTTAGATTATATCAATTTTACTAAACTTTTCAAAGTATAATTTTTTTAAATTTTCTCAATTGCTTGTTCATCATCTATTTTATTAATTTTCACACATTTTATTAAAGACTCCCCTTTACTTTAGATTTGATTAGCTCTTCTTTTTCTAGCTTCTAAAGGTAAAATCACAGATCATGAATTTTACATTTTATTTATTCCAATATAGTAATTTGAAATTTACATTTCACTGAGATTCTTCCCATAAATTTTGATATAGTATATGTTCTCATTTTTATTTCTTCAAAATATTTTTTAAATTTTAAAATTGTTTCTTATTTGACTATGGATTATTCTATAGTGAATTGTTTAATTTCCAAATATTTGGGGATTTTTTAAATATCTTTCATTATTGATTTCAAATTTAATATCAGTATGGTAAGAGAGCATTCTTAGTATGATTTCATTTCTTTGAAACATAATGAGCTTTTGTTTTATGGCCTAGCATATGATATAAATTAGCAAGCATTTGATGTGCACTTAAACAAGAAGACTAATTTCTTACCCATGCCCAGCTGGAGTGGCTCAGTGGTTGGGCGTGGACCTATGAACCAGAAGGTCAAGGCTCAATTCCCGGTCAGGGCACGTGCCAGGGTTGCAGGGTGTGTGGGAGGCAGCCGATCAATAATTTTCTCTCATCACTGATGTTTCTATCTCCCTCTCCCTTCCTCTTTGAAATAAACAAAAAACAAACAAACAAAAAAAACACCATTTTTTTTTTCTCACCCATGTCATCAATGGTCAGTTAAGGCTCTGCCACACATCATTAACATCCTGAGACCCAGGTTGGTGAGGCAGCCACCATCTGTGACATCGCTGATCTCATGTCCCAGGAAACAGTGTAGCAAAGCATTCTCTGGCTCTTAAAAATTCTACCTAGAAGTGACACACACTACTTTAATTCACATTCTACACAAAAGAAACATGGCTATTTCTGATGTCAATCAGAAAGGGATATGTACTCCTACAACAGAAAGGGGCAATTAATATTTAAATACATAGATAATCCATGCCAAAGGCATATTAGTCTTATATGACTTGTTGATACTATCTGCAAGTGTCTTTCCAATCAATCACCTCTCTGCATTCCCATTGCCCACACTGTTGTCCAAACTACACTCATGGCCCATCTGGATTGCTGCAAGAAAGCTCTTAATAGATCTATGTACATTTACTTTGGCTCCCTGAGAGCAGTTAGACTATTCAACAAAAATCTAAACATGCCACATACATTCTCTGCCCACCGAATCCATCAATTGCTCTCCACCTGCCCCTGCATTAAAAACCATTAATGGCTTCTCATTGCACTTAAGTTAAAATGCAATCTTTTCATGTGGCCACGGGCCTTGCATAACTTAGCCTCTGTCTACCACTGCAGGCTCATTTCTCACCACATGGTCCCTCACCCACCAGCCTCGTGGCTCTCTCGGTGGCTTGAATGCATTCACCTATTCATAGCCCCCTCGACTATGAGCAGGCTGTTCCACTGCCTGGAATGTCCTTTCCTCCACTCTTCCCCTGGCTCACTTTAACATCTAAGTTATTAATCCCTTATTCTTAATCATAGCGTATTTTACATTCACACCAGTTATCATGATTTGTAGTTACATATTTATTTGCATGGTTATTTTTTCCCCTTCATGGACCACAGATTCAAGTGAATCACTCTGTTCAGGGGTACAATTACCTATGGTCCATGCCAGACAATTCTTTTGTTTTACTTTTACCTTTTATTACCTTTTTATCACTCTCTCCCTCCTTTCTTAGCCCCTGACTCTAGTCTATTTAAAAGGTGTCTCTCCATTTTTACTATAGATATTCATTTATACACACACACACACACACACACACACACACACTGCTTTGTGTGTATTGTGATTCTTGCTTCCTCAGTTAGTGTTCATTGTCTGAGCTCTGCCTAAGTTGCTATGTGACTATCAAGGTCATTGTTTCTGGCTGACCCTTGAATGTACTACCACCCCTTCACAGCCAGAGTAGCCAAAGCGAAGCTGAGTAGTGTGCTGGTATTCACGGGTTGGGTTTTGTAGACCCATGAATGCAATCCAGCTTTTCTCACTTGAATGTCAATATCCCACACATTCCTTTCTATCAAGTCATCTTTGCTGTCACTGCATCCTTATTTGGGATACAGAAATGACTCAGAAATCTGATATCAGAGAAGTCAGAGGACTAAGTGGTAGTTAGACTTCCAACTCGCTTCCCTCTCATTCTTTTGCAGCGCGGCGCATAGGGCCATGCTCCCTCTTCACACAGGTTGGATTCAAGGTCTAATTTCCCACCCTCGTTCTAGCATCCAGACTCCTATTTTCCCTCCTGAAGCCAATGGCAGAAACGGACTGAGAACTCCAAGCCCTGTGCCAGCTCTTCCCTTTGTGAGAAACTTTCCTGTTTGCCCGGCCTCCATCCAGCTATTTAGAGCTGGCAAAGCTGTTTACTTTCCATCCTCCATTGTCAATAGATCAAGGAGAAACAGTGATAACTCAATGAAGCTGCCGGCAGCCTGCCCGTCAGGAACATCAACATGATGCATTTCTATGTACAGGAAGATTTGCCACTGGAACCTAAACAAAGAGGAATTCCTGATCTTAATCCAGAATGGATATTAGTGTTCCCCACCCCCATGCGTGCCAGGGCAGTGCGGAAGCTGTGCAAACATCTCTCTTGGCTAAAATAGCCTGTTGGAGCTTGTAGCATACTAATGAGCATGGGGTTTCATAGGCAGGAGGAACCAGTTTACAGGGACTGGAGCTGAGATTCTCAAAGGATGGATAAGAGAAGCCACAACTCTCATGCCCTCAACAATGATTTATTGAGTGTCTTCCATGCATCAGGCTCTGTGTTAGAGATGAGGGATGTTCAGAAGGCAATCAAGTCCCCATGCCCCATGGAGTAATAGCCTAGTGCAGTGATGGCGAACCTTTTGAGCTCGGCGTGTCAGCATTTTAAAAAACCCTAACTTAACTCTGGTGCCGTGTCACATATAGAAAAGTTTTGATATTTTCAACCATAGTAAAACAAAGACTTATATTTTTTATATTTATTTTATATATTTAAATGCCATTTAACAAAGAAAAATCAACCAAAAAATGAGTTCGCGTGTCACCTCTGACACGCATGTCATAGGTTCGCCATCATTGGCCTAGTGGGAGAACCAAGGAAAGCCAGCGAAGGAAGAAAGGCAGCCAGAGTGATGCTGTGAGGTCCCCTCTGTGACGTAAGTCTAATCTTACCTGACAAGGTAAACCTCACAGTAAGGAAGAGAACAGAGTCCCTATTCCTGGGGACCACTTAAATGTGTTTAGAGCACCTCCACAGGCCAAGTGGAGACAGATCATTAAGCTGGAACAGGCATGAGGCTGAGATGTAATGGCGATGCTGCCTGCATTGGGTATTCTGAAAATTAGCTCCCAAGGAGTATCAGAAAGCACACAAAAACTTCCTTTTCCTCCAGTTTCTTACCTACAAACTAAAATACTGGGGATATGCTTTTTACAAGTTAACAAGCCATGTGAGATGACTCACCAAGGAATGTTATATAAACCTCAGATTGTATTTATATACATTTCACTAGAGGCCCGATGCACAAAATTCATGCAAGAGTAGGCCTTTGCAGCCATGGCAGCTGCCTGAATTCCTGTGGCTGCAGCCCCAGCTTCGTCCGGAAGGCCATCCGGAAGGATGTCTGGATGGTCGTTCGGTAGATTTGCATATTACACTTTTATTAGTAGTAGATTGGTATTCTGGCATCTGATGACTATTAGATGCGCCTCTATTTTTTCAGTCGCCTCTATCCCCTTTCTAAACACCTCAGTGTCACTCAGAGTTGCTTCTCTATTCCCACCCTCTTTTTCTATTCGTTTTTAATTATTTCCTAAATAGAGAAGATGAGGTTTTGAAATTACAGATATAATACAAGTTTAAACTAGATAAATGTAACATGTTCATCCTAGCAATTTATTTCATAGTGGAGCATTGTGTTTTAGAAACATAAATATACCTTCCAGGCTTCAAGATATATATAGATATATAGATATATAGATATATATATGCTTTTGATTATGACACTGTAATCACTATTCTCAGCTCTCTTAAAACACACAGCTACCTCTTCTGGGGGAAAATAAATTAAACACGATTATGTCTAAGCCAGGGCTACTCTCTGTGGTTGCATAGATTACATCATGGGGTGCTGATCATATTATAGTCTAGTGGAAGGCACCTTGCTTGGTGCAATGCACACATTGGCAGCTATGTCTAAGCCTATTTATTTTAGTAAAAGTCTGCTATAAAATTAAAGGATTGCACATAATAACATCTAATGAAGAGACTGAGTATGATGAGAGTTGAGATTCCTTCTGTTCTAACATCTGACTCTAGGAATTCTACACACTTGAAAGAAGCAGCTCATGACTTTGTCTTGTGAATAGCATTGAATCCCGGAGGAAGGATTGAGACCAGGAGCACTGAATGGACTTGATCATGAAATGTAGGGTCAGATGTAAGACTGAGCTTCCCTTTTGCATACCTAGGAGTCTAATTAAGTATTTAGTAAATTTCTGATATCACAAGCCAGACAAGAGGTAAATGGCAGTAAAATAAGGTTAGTGATGTGGTTTTGGCATTGAGAAAGTAAAGTGGCATTCATAGAATATTCACAAACTATTACTCCAGTTGAATTACTCCTCTGTCTGTCTCACTAGATTGGCCACATTGAGAGCAGAACTTTGTATTCCATGCCCCATCATCTTTCCCTCTGCCTAGATTTTCCCTCTAGGAGATTAACAATAAACATGGCATAGTAAGCATCTGAGAAGTCAGTCCTATATTGAATCAACTGATCTCATCCTGCCTAAGTCACTATCTCTAAATAACTATGACCACAGAATCACTTTTCACAGAACATGTATTAATATCTTATAAGTCCTCTAAGAAATAGCCGGGGAAGCCCTAGTTCAAGTGCTTGCCTCCTCTTTGCTGTCACTGAGCTGTCAATTCCTACAACGAAGTCTCACTGATGTGCAGTGGGATTCATAGGTGGAGAAATACCGCTGCTAGGAATAATGGCTTTTGTTTATCCCAGGTACTAAAATACCAACTGACTGTTAGAACTCCAGCCACAGTCAAAGGACTCAAGTCAAAGTTGCAAAACGTGGCTAGACACCTCCATGCCTGTTCTTCCCATTCTGAATCAGGCTTCAGCCAAAGCCACTCACCCAGGGCTGCATTTATCCTAAACTAGAGGCCTGATGCACGAAATCCGTGCAAGGGTAGGCCTTCCTTCCCTCAGCTGCTGGCACCCGGGCTTCTCCCAGCTACCAGCAGCCAGCCCCACCCCAGCTACCAGCAGCCAGCCCCACCCCCAGCCCACACCCGCCTTGGCCTGGCACTGCCCATGTCCACCACCACCACCCCCGCTTCCCCCTCAATTGATCACCCCTGCCGGCTGGTGGCCTGGGCCTCCCTCTGCAGGGAGATTGTGGGGGCAATGGTGGGCCTCCCTGACCAATCGCATCGCACCCACTTTGGCTGACCTAGTGCCAGTGTGTGTCATAGCATGGTTGTCAGGACGGATCGTTTTGCTGTTCGGGCTGTTTGGACGATTTGCATATTATGCTTTTTATTATTATAGGATTAGAAAAATACAAGAGATTGGAGCTATCCCTTAAGGGGTCAGAGGGGAGGGCCTTGGATGGGTGGCTTCAGTTGATTGGGAATGTCATCCCATACACCAAAAGGGTGCAGCTTCCAATTCCTTGTTTCAGGGCCACATATCTAGGTCAAAAAGTATGGGAAGGCAACCAAATAAAGGGTCTCTCTATCTCTTTCTCTTCCCTCTCTCTCTCTCTCTCTCTCTCCTCTCCTCTCACTCTCCTGTTCCTCTCGTTGGAAAAGGCGGAGGGGACATATATTTGGGGTGTTTTTTTTTAAAAGGGTAGGGGGGGGGGTAGACAGGAACAGTGAGATGGTTATACATTGCAATGCCTTTTTCCTTCTCTGGTAACTATTATTGGCCATTTAGTCATTTTTCCATTTTCTCTAGTTCCCCTTGCCCTGTTCTCCCATACCCAGTTAAACTTGATATTTAATGCTACTAGCCTTTCCAACTCTCATTCCTAAGGGTCCTACTTCAGTCCTATTACCAAGCTACTGCTTTCTTCCTCCAGGGCTAAAACAGTCTCTGCAAGCAAAGACATATATCATTATCTAGTCCTAGGCCTTAACTGATACTTTTCCATGCCTCTGGCCTCTCTCTCTGAAATCATCAATGTTTTTCATGGAGCTGTGAGGGTGTTTTTTCCCCCCTAATCAAAAGAGGCACCAAAAAATCAAGAAAGATGACTTTCTGTGGACCGTGGTAGGCCAACAGCTCTGTAGCATCTTAAAGAAACAAAACCTGCTCTCATCACTTGCTCCCTTAAAATTCTTCAAAGCTCTCGAGGGCATAAAGAGCTAGTTAACTAGTTAACCTGTTTTTGTTGTTTTTGTTTTGTTTTGTTTTGTTTTTTTGGTTGGCTGGTTTGGTGTTTTTTGTTTTTATTTTTGTTTTTTTGTTTTTTTTGAGACTCACATTTTATGAATCTCTGTACCAAAGGCTTCAATTCTAACCCTCACAGCAACTCTACAAAGTAAGTATAATTATTAACTCCACTTTATAGGTGAAAAAACAACACAAGATTTAGGCTTTCCTACAGCAACAAAACTGGTACATTGATGGAGCCAGCTTTCAAACCCAGCAGTCTGACTAGTGATGGAGTTTAACCACTAAGAAACACTGACTTATTTAAGTCTGATTGAAGTACCAATTCCTGAGCTTGAAATATTAAGCCCCTTCCAAGTGTGGTACCAAATTACCTTCCACATACTCCCCTATCACTCTTACTCATGAGGTCTACATTCATTCAGTCACCAAAAATTTCCTGAGCACCTACCATATGCCAGAAACAGCTAAATATCACACAGCAGCCACACCAATCTGGTTATACAGTATGAACTACACATGTCTGTGATTGGACATGTGCAGTCTCTATGGTCTATAATGAGCTTCCCCTCTCCTTTTTCCCCCTCCTTCTGAAAGAGTTTCTCTATATCCTTCAAGACCCCATTTAAATGCCATTTTCTTTATGAAACCTTCTGCAGTTGATCTAGGCACAATGCCTCAGGCTATTATTGAAGTTTTTACCCCTTAAGTGACTGTTTTTCTATATCTATCTATCTATCTATCTATCTATCTATCTATCTATCATCTATCTACCTATCCATTTTTCTACCTGTCTTCTGCTCTAGATTGTAAAGGACTTAAGCCATGTCTTGATAATATATTTACTTCCTTGCAGAATGTCTGAGATTAAACAAATATGCTAGAATAGAGTCAGCCTGCTACTCTAATGCCTGAGACAACCTGAAGGCTTGTATTTACAACCAAACTCTAGACCAGGGGTGGGCAAACTTTTTGACTCGAGGGCCACAATGGGTTCTTAAACTGGACCAGAGGGCCGGAACAAAAGCATGGATGGAGTGTTTGTGTGAACTAATATAAATTCAAAGTAAACATCATTACATAAAAGGGTACGGTCTTTTTTTTTTTTAGTTTTATTCATAAACGGGCCGGATCCGGCCCGTGGGCCATAGTTTGCCCACGGCTGATCTAGACCATGTTTTTCACAGGCTTAGTCAACAGGAACCCCATCCTCAAGAGTTTGCCAATCTAGTGAGATACAGTCTTACAAAAGTAAATAAAGAAGCAAACAAACTTATAACTGCTACAGTAGATAGATATGGTGATAAAGGAGAACGGAGGTGGAGTCACGAATGCCTCCTGGAGGAATCTGAAAATACTTCTTGTAGAAACCAAGATTGTGCTGAGGCAGATGGTGAGTAGGTCTTAACTAGGTCAGCAGCAGGGTGAGCACCTTTTAAGTACACAAATATCCAGATATCCATGTGAGCAAGGTCTATTTAGGGGTCCAGGAAGTTTAAAATTATGGGAGTGGAGGTGTTTAGAAGAGAGTGAAAGAAAAAGGGGCAAAAGTGCTATTAAAAAAGCTAAATTACAAAGGGACCAACATACCATGAAAAGGAGTTTTTATTTTTCTCCTACAAAAGTAAAGGTAGGAAAGTAAAAGGTTTGATCACCCTTTAACAATGTGTGTGTGTGTGTGTGTGTGTGTGTGTGTGTGTGTGTGTGTGTGTGTGTTTGGGAGATGTGGCAGCTCCTCATGCCAACAAGCAATGCTTTGACACCAGCTGGTGTCCTAGTTCAATTCAATTCTGACACCAACTACAGGGAGGTAGTGTCAGATTCCAGAGGTAAAGAGCTCTGTCCTACAAGACTTCTCCCCAACACACACACACTTCAAATGCTAGCTGCAAGCCCAGGTAGTCAGTCAACCGTGCTTCTGACCTACAGACAACAGTTCAGGGGTTCCCACGGCCCCCTTCTCAGGTTGAATTGACCTGTTAGAGCAGCTCACAGAACTCAGAGAAACATTTTGCTCACTAGATCACAAGTTTATTATGAAATGATAAAACTCAGAAACAGCCAGATGGGAGAAATGCATAGGGCAAGGTATGGGGACAGGGCTTCCATGCCCTCTCCATGTGCGCCTCTCTCCCAGCCGCTCCATGAGTTCACCAACCCAAAGGCTCCCCAAACCTTGTCCTCTGGAGGGATTTTATGGAGGCTCCATTCCACAGGCATAATTAAGTCATTGGACATTGGAAATGATTCAACCTCCAGTCCCTCTCCTGTTCCCAGAAGTCCTGGGGATAGGGCTGGACGTTCCAACCCTCTCAATTAAGTGGTTGGGTTCTCCTGGCAAGGATCCCCCAACCTTGGAGCATTTACATAACAATAGGCACCCTTATGGGAAGTAGGAAATTCCAAGTGTTTTAGGAGCTCTGTCTCAGAACAGGAAAGATTAAATAGACCTCACTTATTATAAATCATAGTTTCACAAGAGGGAAACTATGAAAGCATGCCACATTTAAGATGAAGTAATCAGATGTCCACACCTAAAGATCATTTTGCTCATGGTACAAAGATAGAATGTTGGGAATAGATTGAGCATCTAGTACATGTCATTACCCCTCCCTTCTATGCATAGTCAGTTGACAGAGAAGCCTCTTGTGTGGAGAAGCACAAAGTCCCTAGTCCAGTCCCGCTGGCTGATGCTGCTCCCAAAATCTTGTTCCAGGCTGCTTTCCTTTTTTCTTTTGTGGTTTCCTCACTTGTTTTGCTCCCGAGGGAAGTTTCAGGTGTCCTTCTGCATCCTCTCTATTTAAAGAAAGCCTAATCATCCTTATCTGGGTCCCCAAAGATTTCTAAGCTTTCCACACTCGGAATACAAAAATATAAATCCCCTATTCTAAGACATTCTTTATCCACTAGGGTGAGGAGTATTTTTGCTCGCAAGTGACAGAAAGTTAAATGAGTTTATGTAAAAAAAACTGAAGTCACCTGCTTATGTAATCAGAACTCCCTGAGAGCTGCCTCTGGCCAGGTTAAAGAGGAACCAGGCCTTCATATTGTCATTAGGACTCTCTGTAGTCACCTCTTCACTCTGCCATTCTTTTCACAAACATTCTCTTCATAAGGTAGCAAAGGTGGTGATGCACAGCCCTAGGCTTACATATTCCTCACAGCCTGAATCCCAAGGGAAAGTAGATGGCCCTCTCCCCACAGCATCTGCACCAGCTCTCCACAATGGTGTCTCTCCATTGTTTGGGTTCATGTACTTGATTCTGGACCAATCTCTGTGTCCAGAGGGATATAACAGATCAGGATGGGCCTATTGGCAGTGGCTTGAAGTGGGCTTGTATCAACTCCACAAAGCCAATTCCATGCTTCCCTCCCCAATGCCACACGTTGGTGATGTTATATTGGTAACTGGAATCAGCCATGGTTGGGAAGGTGTGAGATGCTATAAATACAAACACAACAAATCAGGACTTTTGAAAGTTTGGAAAAGTAGATTATCAGCCTACCATTCCCCGGGTGTGTCAAATGCTTGTTTCTATTTTAGGAAATAACAAGTTACGTCATGACTGACCTCTCCACCAGGATCACCACCGGAGTGGAAAAGTTCCAAAAAGGAAGGCAAAAATGACAGCACAGACCAAGAAGGTAGCAGGCATCTATCACCCTTAAAACTCTGCTTTTGTTTTCAGTCACTAATGGTAAACCCTGCCCATTTTGACAAGTGAAAATATCGATTTCTATGTCATTTCAAATGCACACATCTGAGGAACCTGTCAATAGTTACTGTCGGAAAACAGGGGAAGGAGAGAAAAAAGAACAAAATGTATTCTTCTCTCCTTTGGTGCTCTCTCCCCCAGATGTGATTTCTGGAAAAGGTGAAGATCTGTAACATTCACCTTTGCAACAGGAGCGCTATTCAATACTGTGGAAGCTTCACAAATATTTTGTCAAATACCATGACCAATAGTCATGTTAGGCCTACAGATGTGTTATATTAGTGGGCTTTGTTAGCTGGACCACAACTATGTTGGCCACTATGTAGACTAACGTAACACGTCCCCCTATGACATCGTAGAATACTCTAATTTTCAAGATGTTATGAAAATAGTGAAAAATTCATTGCTTTGACTGGAGCCCAGTAGCCAGATGGAAAAGATGAAACATCTGTAATTTTCATTATTTCTGATCAACTGTGTTCTATTTTCCCTCCACAACTGGAGAAGTAGATGACTCAGAAAACACGCATGCACACACACATGCACACGCCATTGTAAACTAAGGAGGCTATGGGGATAGGGCAGATTGCTTCCCTGACCTATGTTATTCCATGAGCTAATGCTTACTCTCTGACCAGCCCTACCATCCTCAATGTCCATGCCCCACGGGGAGAGAATATCACATAAAATAACTGTCCCTAAGATATCCTAACTGATAAGGCATCATCTGGTTAAAAACACCTCACTAACTGCTTATTTCCTGTAAGGTAAAGCTTACCTCTGGTTTAGCATGATAGCCTTGTGGTCTGACCCCTGCATCTCTCTCTAGCTTAATCGCTTTCTTCTTTCTCTTATATATCCTGAAACATGATCTCAGCAATCTGAATGTTTTGCAAGAAACATGTGTTGTATATACCTCATATGTATGTACATGCTTTTAAATATACTGTTCCCTAGGCCTCAGATGCTACTTGAGCCCTTACTTTCTCTATGTGGTAATTTTTTTTTTCATTCTTTAACAAACAACTCATTTTTTCAGGTTTTTCTGACTTCATTTCCTCCTTGTTCACTACCTTCCACCTTGATTTGCCTGTAAGTGGTGTTAGGTCCAAATTATCCTCTCTCCTCCTCAGTAACTCTATGGGAGTATTTACCATGATTTGACCTTTGTGTTTTTGCACATCTTACTGCTAAATCATGTGTTCCTTTCGAGTAGGAATTTCTGTATAATCCTTTTCTGCATTTCTGAAGCCTAGCACACTGCTAGGTACCCAGTAAGAATTTAATAAATGCGATTAATCTAAATAGGCAACAATATGATGTTTAAGCTCTGAAAATATTAGCAACTCTACCAAGAAATATGTTTTAGGTTTCATTTTTAAAAATAATCTATATCCAGACTTATAATGTTCATATTAAAATATTATATTGTTTACAAGGCCCTATGTAAGTAGAAAGTATAGAAAGACCTACAAGTTGTTTTATGATTTTTTTAAAACCATTCTGCATCAAGCAGGAAGAATGTCTCAGACTGGAGTAAAACACATCACCAAATAATATAACTGATTGATTCTAGATAAAGGAGACATATTGAATTACTAATAATGATGTTAATGAAAACAGAGCAATTGCCATTCAGCAGATAAATGAATGGAAAAATGCATCCTTCAATTACATGTGAAAAACATGACCACAGAAAATCCAGTTGCACCAGCAATTAATCACAATAATTTTCAAAACATTTCAAATACCAAGTGCAATGATCTTCCCCCACCCCAGAAAATTATAACATTTTCATTGTGAAGCACTTTATATAACAAAGGTGAATATTAAGCAGCATTAATTTTTTTGAAGAACTGGATATGTATATTTAACTCTTGGATAAATATATGTATTTATATATGTATCCATTTCTTCAAAAGAAATTAATATATATGCAATAGTTAAATTCATCTTATGAAGGATAGTGAGGTGATGTATTGATGTCACTGACATTTAAAAACCATAGTGTTAATTACCAGAAGCAAGCCATGCTGAAATCAGAGGCCTTAAATATTTGTTTGTTGTTCTCCTTGTCCATTAGCCGTTATGACTAAATATTGAAAATACAATAAATAAATGACTTGCTGAGATGTTGTTGCTGAATATTTCATTGACAGTAATTCATCAGAGTCAAAAAGAGATGGAGACTCACTAGTCATACCTCATGGCCCAAGTACAACCCCTCCCCAATTTGATCATTGTCAGATTTACTTATTGAATTAAAGTTAAATGTTTACTAAGCTCCTGCTATGAGCAAAGCATTGTGTAGAGGGTGAAGATAAAACAAGTCATAGTTTTTCCCCTTAAGGGTCAAATAACCCAAAGGAAGAGATGAATACATTTACAAGCTCATTACAATAAATATGTCTTAAGTACCTATTATATGTTTCTAAGGCACAATACTAGGATCTATACTAGAGAGTTAAAAATGACCAGATTACTGGCAATGTTGCTCTGATCACAAGGATAGCTAATTTCTAACATATACTGCTTGTCCCCTTGGGTAAAGTTAAGTGTTTGAGGAGACTGCATAAACCAGCCTAGGAAAAGTGAGGTCATATCACTGCAATCACAGTGCAGAATGGCATTCTCTCTCTCTCTCTCTCTCTCTCTCTCTCTCTCTCTCTCTCTCTCTCTCTCTCTCTCCCACCTTATGGAAGTATGATTGCCATGTAAAAAACTGGAAATATTTAATGTATGCAACTTGGTGAGTTTGGGGCCACATATACACCCATGAAACCATCACCACCATCAAAGCCATAGACATATTCTTCACCTCCCAATGTTTCTTCTGCCCCATTATTATTATCATTATTATCATTATTAGTATTTGGTAAAAACACTTAACATAAGCTCTTCCCTCTTGCACGATAAGCTCTGGAGATCTACCATATAGCATAGTGTCTATAGCTAACAATACTATATTGAGTGGCATTCTCAAAAAGGCCTCTCTTGTTCCTGGTTTTCTGAGTGACTGAGGCCCCTCCCGTGTGACACAAGATTGGTTCATAGGCAGCAAGGTAGTGTCCTGTGCAATTTGGATGCTGCAGGTGGAAAGAATTAGAAAAGTGAGGAAGTAAGGACAGTGAGTGAGCAACATCATTTCTGGGAGAACGTGACCATAAACTTGGACACAATCTCGGAGCAGATTGCCATCGCAAGTAAGCAGGAAGGTAGAGTCCCGTTTCATCTTTATGACTGAGACTGGCTTCAGAGGTTAAAAAGGAAGGGGGTTGGAGGTGCAAGGGAAGGAGTGGACCAGATTTGCTACAGATAAGAAATTGTTCACTTATAAAATGTAACAGTTCAGTGTATAGACTTCTAACCAGCCCATTATCTTCCGGGTGTTTTATTATAATGTCTCCCCACATCAGTGATGAAAAAACCAAGACCTGGAGAGGGTTGGGAAGTTTTTCAAGTTAAATGCAACCAGAAAGTGTTAGAGCTAAACCACAAACCCAAAGCTCTGGAGGTCAAACTCTTGGTGTACTCTCCTCTTTCACCTACACCTGCTTGGACACATTGTCATGGTTACCACCTCCACAGCTGCTCCAAGAAGCTTCCTAGTAACAACAATAAACCCTAGTAATAATGATAATTTTCACCATTTACTATCTTCCCCTTGTGCATCAGCCTGTGCTCAATATTCTACATAGATGACCCCCACATAACCTGTAAAATAATAGGTAAAATAGGTGACCGTTATCTGAAAACTGAATGAGTAGGTTAAGAACTTGCCCAAGACCATGGAGCCAAGATCCAATCCTCATCTGTTTGATTTGAGGGCCCAGGAATGTAAATCTTACATTTCCGTAGCCAAGCGACCCCTCAGCCTTCTTCCTGACCCACCAGTCTAGGGGTTTCCAACACACCAAGAAGGGTCACCACCCCCTCTTCAGAGTTTCCCCTCGAGCTTCTACTTACCCATGGTTTTAACTTCAGGGAACTGAGAAGAAAATTAAGGAGCAGGCACAGATATATAGAGACCTGCGGTTTCCAGAGCCTCCCCACAACAGGTCTTCTTTTTCATTATTCTCTCCATTGCGTAGCAAACATTTTTTTCTCTTTTTATTTCGCCCGGTTGCTATATACCTGTCGGAGGGATCCATGGGCTTCATAAAATAGTCCCCAAACATCATAAAAACACACCACCCAGCTAAAATGGAGTTGTAGGAAACAAAGCACTGCTGGCTTAGAGGGGCTCCAGGAGCTGTTTTTCTTCTTGGGATCTTTAGCACTTACTCCTCTTGGTGAACCTCTGACCCTGTGGCCAGCCCAACCAACTATTTGATTTCAGTGTTTCACACAGAGGTCCAGATTTTTTTTTAGGACTCTGACATCTTCATGAACCTAATTTCATGGCTTTCCCATATACCACTGGCTTTCAGGAGGTAAAGAGGCTGCCACCTAGGCTCTAAAGCAGATGAGTTACAGGAGAATGCCCGGGAAGTGGTGCAGACCTCACATCTGCTCCCCCCCACACACACCTGTGGGGCCACTGCAGCTGGAGGAGGATAAGGGCTTCTCCTTTGCTCTTCAAAGCTGGCGTGGGTGCCTCTTATTGGTTGACTCTAATGCAAACCCTACTGGGAAGTGATACAGGGAAGAATTTAGAAAGGGGTGGAGATGATGCTGACTGACATAGTTAGTCTGAGTTTCCTGTGTGTATGCAGGTGGCTGTCATGAGGTGGTCATGTGGGAATCACATGGGGAGTATGTAGGAATCCTGTGATTCTTATAACGGAGTTACATGGATCACATGGGGGTGGTCACACTAGAATCACATGGCATTCATGTGGGAGTCACACTGAGTTCAGGGTCACACTGTGGTCACGTGGGTGTCATGTTAGGGTCATGTGGTTGCCTCATGGTAATCACGTGGAGGTTTTCTAAGGGCCTGCAAGCTTGATGAACCTCTTTAGATAGGCCTTTTCTTTGCTGACTTACAGGGCTATTGAAGACACATCTACTGCTTGAGCAACCAAGGTAAATGGAACTCACTGGAGTTATCTACCCTCCATGGCTATTTTCCTTGTGAGTGTATGGAGGTGGCAATACTAGGGTGTTCGTACATAGCTAAGACATGACATTATTCATTTGTCCAAACCCAAAGAACTATACAACACATAGCATAAACTCTAATATAAACTATGGAAACCTAGTTAATAATTAGGTATCAAGATTGGTTTATCAATTCTAACAAATAGATCACATTAATACAAGATGTTAATAAAAGAAACTGTGGAGGGAGCAGAAAAGGAGTATGTGGAAATTCTGCGCTTTCCACCCAATTTTTCTGTAAACCTAAAAATACTCCTAAAAAATAAGTCTATGAAAAAAAATCAGAAGTAAACCCAGGTCTGTCTGATCTGAAAAAACTGCTCCAGGAAAATGCCAAAAGGGCAGTGGAGGTTTAGGGAGATGAAAATAAGCTTCCCCCAGATGGGAAATGGTGAGTGGTTCTATCTCAGTCTTAGGGTTTTCTGCCTCCTGGAAAACAAAGTCCCTCTAAAGCAACAGTGATGTAAACAGTGATTGAACACCCATGGAATAAACCCCAAAGAGAAACCAGTGCACAGGAGCCCTTCCAGAAAATAGAAGAGGGAGCACTTTCTAACGCATTTTAGGAGGACAGCATTACTCTGATTCCAAAACCAAAGACATTATAAGACATATTTCTCCGAAAGAGAAGTCTTGTAATTAAGAGAACACGACCTTTCCTATTTTTCCCTACAAATGCTCAGCCACAGCTCAGACTCTATGATTTTAACTCCTGTGTGAATTTCTAACAAAATAAATTCGATTACCAACAAAGAAGCCAGGAGAGACAGCAACCATGACAGCATGGATAAAAGCTGCTAGTCCTCAATTTATGGGAACGATAGAAGATGTGAATAACAGAGACCTCTCGTACCCCAGACCAGAGACCCACGTCTCTAAAACATGGAGCTCCCTGCTAGCAGGTCATAAAGGACACTCCTGTGACACTCTCTCCAGGGGATGACTTTGTGTTGGTGGAAAAGGGAAGTCACATCTATGCTGTAGCTCAGTGAACCCAACCAATCACTCTGACTCATGGTTATTCTTGCAGTTGGTGGCATCCTTCCTGGGAATTTTATTCTAATTCCAAGCGTTTCTAAGAAATTAAATGGAAGTTAATGGCAACTATTCCTTTTTTAAAAAATGTCAAAGGTTTAGCCGAAGGAAATTATGAATAGTCAGCAATTGCTTTCCACTCTACTTCATTCCAAGAGAATGCCACTGTTAAGTTTTAACTTGGTTTTAAGCATCGGTTCTCAACCTGTGGGTCGAGACCCCTTTACGGTTCTAACGACCCTTTCACAGGGGTCGCCTAAGACCAACTGGAAACACATATATAATTACATATTGTTTTTGTGATTAATCACTATGCTTTAATTATGTTCAATTTGTAACAATGAAATTGGGGGTCACCACAACATGAGGAACTGTATTAAAGGGTCGTGGCATTAGGAAGGTTGAGAACCACTGGTTTAAAGCTTAGGTGGTAACCTATCCAGACTCCAAGCTTAAAGATCTCCCAAGCTTTTCGCTTTAACTCAGAATTTTGGCAAACCTCCCATAATTCTGACTTAACCAGGGTAATTTCTAGTGCTGCTTCCCAAAACGAGGCTCTGGTCTTTCTGAAAGTATATCACCAACATTCTTGACTTTAAATTTATCTTTTTTGTTTGTTTGTTTTCCTAGCACATTAATTGTGTCAACCAAATGTTAGACAATGTGTTTAACTCTACCCATCTGCCATCATTATGTCATGCCTTTCCCATCTCCCTTCACCCATGTCATTGACACAAGTTCTCCTTTGTCCCAGGCCCTACAAGTGCAGAACCTGAAATTCTCCACTCAGAAAAGTAGGTGAGAGTCAGCTGTGCCCTGTGTCCGCTGACTGTGGACTACCCTTGAGGCCCAGGCAGACCCAGTCTGAGTCATCAGTAACTGTTCACAAGTTATCTCCTAAGGCCTGGCATTTTCTAGGGCCCCATTTTTTATCCCAGAGCTCACAGTAACGAGGCAGGGGTGGGTGAATATGCTGAGTTTGTTGACTGGAATCTCCTTACTCATGTGAATAGGAGGTAAATGTCTAAGACTTTCAGAGCCTCTCCTACCTTCCTGCACAATCTAAAAGACCAACAGCCAGGCCAACGGTGTTGGTCATCTACAGGGAAGGCCATGTTAAGTATCCCCTGGAGCCCTGGGTCCATGGTGTCTCTGCACACAGCAGCAGAGAATAGATCAAAGACAGCCCAGTATTGCCCACGATAGTAATGGCATACTCGCGCCCTCTAGTGTCAACTGAACTAACTGTCCCAGAGGCTGGAATGTGAACTGGAGTCTGGGGAGCCTAGCCTCTCTTTTCCTCCATTGAAAATGAGATGGTGTCAATGATCTTATGCCTGAACCTATGGACCAGGTCAAGGATGTGTGCTCTCTTCAAGAAATGATTGTTGACATCTGCCAGAGTTCATTAGATCTGCTCTTCCCTTGCAAAGACCCCCTCCTGATCTTTTTTTTTTAATTTAAATCTTTATTGAGATAAAATTTACATACCATAACAATTCACCTATTTCAGGTGAACTAGTCAGAGTTATTCAGTATACTTACAGAATTTTCCATAATTACTGCTAATTTTAGTACAGTTCAACCATCACCCCAAAAGAAACCTTGTGGTCATTTGCAGTTCCTCCCCATTCCCATCCCCAGCCATAAGCAACCTCTAATCTCTGTCTCTATAGTTTTACCTATTCTAGACACTTCATATAAATGCAATCAATCATACAGGGTGTGGTCTTTTTTGTCTGGCTTCTTTCACTTAGCATAAGGTTGCTGAGGTTCATACATGTTGTAGCATGAATCAGTACTTTCCTCCTTTTATATGGCCAAATAGCATTCCAGGCCCTGTGAGGTTCAACTTTGGAAAAACCTAGCAGTTTCTAGACCTGGCATTCCATGTGTCCTTAATCTAGTGGCTTCTTGATAATCTTCTGAGCATCACCCCAGGCCTACACTAACACATGAGTATTTGAAATCTCTGATGTAGAGTTTCTGGGCTCTACCCTGTTCATCCAAGCAGCCCCCCATCTGAACAAGATGGCATAATTTATAGAAACACCCACCCAGTCAATTTAGGAGCTCCCACATTTTCTAACATATACCACAACCTTTCCTATTCCTCTTTATATTCTATTCCTCCAAAAACTCCTAAAACCTGGCATCACTGATCCTTTATATCATCCCTGGAAGCTCCTATAGCAGCAATTTTCAACCCTTTTCATCTCATTGCACACGTAAACTAATTACTAAAATTCTGCAGCACACCAAAAAAAATATTATCTTTTTTGCCAATCTGGCAAAAAATAGGTATGATTTTGATTTATTTAAAATAATAATAATAATAGTAATTACCAACTATTTTTACCCCAAAGTGACTTTTTAAAAAATTAGGTGCCTATGCATGTATATAAGGATTTCTGGTATCAAGAATTAACCAGATGCAACCTTTTTAATGTGACATGACCAATAAGATGCAACTCTATTATACTAGTATGACCTATATATTTATGGTTCAAGACATGGCATTCAAACCTGACAGCTATTATTTTGTTAGCTGTGTTTTTACAATCTAAGGGAAAAGAGGTCAGTGCCCCTGACTAAACAGTCAGGTATTGCATGTTTTAAAAATTCTTGTGGCACGCCAGTTGAAATCGCTGTCCTATAGCATTAAGATGGCTAAGGATTTAGTTCTGTCTGTGGCCTGATACTAGCATATTCTGATAAAGCCCTGCCTCACATATTTACTGGTAAGACAAGCCTCTCATTCTGCTTTATAAGCTTTTGTCTCCAAGCAAGACCCCAGTTTCCTTGAGGCAGAATATTCACCCTTGTTCTTGTCACTGTAGTTCCCTACCAATACTGACTACTTGGCCGGTGACTCTGAAATTGTCTGGCCATGGTGAAAAAAATACAATAGAGATGAACACTCAATAGTAATTCTACCAGTAATATTTATCCTAAATGTTTTTGAAGCCTATATAAGCTAACAAATGACTGTGGGTTGTAAGAGAATATGTTGGTTTGTAAGATAATATGTATCAAAAGTTGAAGAACTGGATAATGGTTCTTTCCTACTCTTGATGCCACTTCAGATTGGATCTGAAGCCAAAACATCAGACATCTGTACCTGTTTTAAGGAATACTGAGGTTCTCTAGTGGCAAATGAGTAAAGAGGACTTTAGGAGACAATGTTTGAATGGACCATGCTTCCCTGTATCTATTTTCTAAGGAGCTGTGTTAACATAGGAAACTGTCCTTCCAAGATAAGGTCATAGGCAGCGCCGCATTCATCGGGGAACCAGTTAAGTCTCTGTTCTAGCTGTGTCATGTGATATAGGCAACATGTCTCAAAGTATGTTCCGTAGCCTGAACCGAAAAGGGAGGAGGAAAATATCTGTCTTTGTCATTTTTACTAGAAGAAAGATGGATGCATTCGGTTTTAGGATGGCAAGAGACAGGGATTTCAGACAGCGGGTTTTACTCTGAAATCAAACAAGACTGGGATAGATGGCTTTCCTTAGACCCTCCCTGGATCTCAATGAACGGCTTGGGCACTATAATGGAAAACTGCAGGGTAGCCCAGGTGGAGCGGATTTTTCTTCGGAGGGCAATAGCTATGACTAAAAATCTAATAGCGATCAAAAGCGAGTCCCGAGGGGCGAATTCCCTTCCTTCAATGTTGCTGAACAATAGCGCCAGCACTTTGGATGCTTGAGAGCTGATGAATGACCAAGGTTGCCGCAGTGGTGTATAACCCTTCCCAGCCATTCCTGACATCAGAAAAATTGAGACATGTGGTAAGCAAGACTAAAAATGGCAACGGCTCTAAAACCGACCCTAAAAAATAATGGGAGGCTGAGCAGCTGCAATCATAATGTAATACTTAGCACCAAACCGTGAGCCCTGCTGTCATCACCCAGCTTCGCAAGGCTCCACAAAAACCTGAACCCTACCTGTCTGCCCATGAAAGGCACACCCTCTCCCTGCTTCCCATCACCTCAACCTCCAAAAGCACAAAATAGGCTTGCAAGGGAGGTCAGCCTACATTCATACATGGCTTTGAGCATCTTATTTGAAACTCAGCTTCTAATTAAATAATAAATAATGATGAATGTATAATAATAATAATAAAAGCCATTATACACTAACAGGATTTTAAGGTGACAGTTGCTGGCCTTATTTTATTTAATTCTCATTTCTTAACCCTGTGCTTCTGGAATATTATTATTAATACTATTTTACAAATGAGGAAATGGAGTTTCTGAATGACCAAGTAACTGGCCTGTTTTTCATTTAGTAAAGGACAGAACTGTAATTTGATGCCAAAAGTTTTGGACCCATAGTTGCTGTGTTTAGTGGCATCCCATAGGTTTAAGTGAGTTTTGCTGACAGAGCGCATTTGATCCACTGACTGCGTAGTAGGTGTTCAATATATGTCTACGTTTTCCTTTTTGCCTGTTTGATGAACCAAATCTTCCCCTTTCACCTGAATCCCTACTAGAATTCATATTGCTCTGAAGATCCTTCCGAGGGAACACACACCAATGTTTGCAAAACAAACCATGATTCACATGCATTGGGAGCAATTGTTTACTAATTATGCTAAAGATTAGCACTGTTTTTTTATCTTAAAGAAATGACACCCTCCCTCTTTCAACCACACAGTGTTAAGTAGGATGTTGGGACCATTTCCCAGAGAAATGCCTTTGTTAGTGACATATATCTGAGCCCTAGAATCAAAAGTTTTAAGAAGGTGGGGTGAAGTCTCTGATTTTGGCAGGAGTTCATGACCACTGGGAACTGTATGGTCTAGAGCAGCCGTGGGCAAACTACGGCCCGCGGGCCGGATCCGGCCCCTTTGAAATGAATAAAACTAAAAAAAAAAAAAGACCGTACCCTTTTATGTAATGATGTTTACTTTGAATTTATATTAGTTCACACAAACACTCCATCCATGCTTTTGTTCCGGCCCTCCGGTCCAGTTTAAGAATCCATTGTGGCCCTCGAGTCAAAAAGTTTGCCCACCACTGGTCTAGAGTTTCTCCAGACTTCAATAATATATTTGTTCTTAAAATTTGAAAAAACAACAACAAATCTAAAAATAAAACAGATGTTTTTTAAAAGTTAAATTATATTTCTCCATTGCCTTATATTTGAATTTCAGAGATGAGAGTCCAAGGTAAAAGTGTCCTGGAGACATAATCAAAACTGTATGTGAAGGTTCAGCAAATGCCCCATTTAAAGGAAAATGGCATGCATGTCCTGATGAAATATTGATATGCTCAATGAATACCTCCATTAGGACAAGACAGGACTTAAAGGAGAGAGGAGTGCAATAGGAGACTGACAGCTACCACTGGGCAGGCCCCCTGTAGACATGGGTTCACACACTCATCTCCCAGGTGTGTAACCCGAATGCCTTACTTGTAATCTCGCCCCAGGAAACCTGACTCACACAATCAAACACACAAGGGATTGGCTGGTATGAGAAAGTCACTTTAATAAATTATAAGGAGAAATCCTGACTGTTGTGATTCTACTCTCCACAGCAGCCAATCAGGGCAGCCCCTGCTGAGGGGGGGGGGGGGCGGGGAGGCGGTGGGGAGCCCTGCTTGAGAGACCATCTGCACCACAGGCATTTGCTAGAGAATCCAATCATAAGTTGATTGCAAGCCAGCATCTGCTAAAGGATTATTTAAGACAGATGATATTAGAGAATGAGAATCGAATGGACTATGTACACAATCTATTCTAGATTTTCTAAGTCATTAAATCATCAATGAGTTAAGAGTGTGAGCTATATTAGCTTCACAACTCCCATCATGGAAGATGTGCTCTGTTTCCCCTCAGATTCCCATATTCCAATTCAGCGAATGCTGTGCTCAAATAGTTCTTGAGTCTAGTGATAGGAGAGTGTGGGAAGGACGAAACAAAATGTTGCCTCTGCGTTTGACCAACGCACATGACTTATTGTAGTCATTGAGTCATTAGATTGTACAACAGATGCCATTAAGCTCCTAGGTATTAGGTACCCTGTGAGAAGCTAAACTTATAAAGTTGAATGGGAGTTAGTCCAAACCCTAGGGGAGTTCATAGTCTATGAGGAAGACTCCCAGAAAAAAACAGCTAACATAACCAACCTTGGAGGAGTGCACAGAAGGTGGAACCATTAATTCAACCAGGATGGAAATGAGGAAATGGTTCAGAAGGCTTTACAGAGGAATTTACAAACAATCTGGGATTTCATAGGTGTAAAAAGGTATGGGTATGTCAGGCAAAAGAAGATATCATATGTTTACTAGTCAGAACTCTTCTGGTTGAAAGTAGGATAGATACCCATACAAACTAGCTTTAAAAAAAAAGCTTATTAGCTTATAAAACTAGAATACTCACAGAGGTAGCCAACATTCACTGTTCACTTTAGGAGGGATTGAAATCAGGCACTCGCACTGCATCACTGATTTCTGTCTCTTTTTCTACACTCCCCATCCACAGAGCCTTCATCATCAGGGAGATCTCCATATGACGGGAAAAAGAACCAGCCATTTCAGGCTGACGTGTCCTTTGCTGCATTGTGATACTCTCTTTATTGCAGAGGTCTGGAACCAGACTCACAATATCACCAAGGTATGCCTGTACCAAACATCTTCCAATCCCAATGTGTTTTTATCCCATTAGGTGCATTGGGTTTTATTCCAGGAGCAAAGGGTTAGAGTGCTTAGTAAAAATACCAGGTATTTTTTACAACCTTATGCTTAGGGCAAAGGGTAGCACCCCTCGAGTTCACTAAAGTACATGGTCTCTAGGGTCAACATAAGCACAGCTAATTCTCTTCATCAGATATTTGCTTTAATATCCTAATCCCAAGGTTTCTTTGAGAAGGTTTATTTATCTTAGACATCCGGGATGTGTTAGAATTGGAGCTGATTCGTTGCTGCAGCTTTGCATTGAGAAGTAATTTGACTTTAAGAAGTAATTTCCTCAGTATCTCTCTCAAGTTCTTCCCATATCCTCTGTTTAAAGATACCCATTCCTTGTTAGCCATTCCTTTAATAAATCAGAACTATTTCGTTTTAAATCCTTCACAGTTACATGTGGAAGCAACATTTATTTCCCTGTTCTGAGCATTTCCAAAGAAAATCATTCTTTGTGCCCTTGTGTGTATGTGCTTGAAGCTTCATGAATTCTGGCAGAAAATGCAGTGAAAATCAAACCACCTGGAATAAATCTATCTGAAATTGACAATCTCGATGGACAGAAGGCTACTCAGAACCTCCCCTAATATCATACTGAGAAGGGCAGCGATGATGTGAATGCTGTGGGTACCCATATGGGGCCAGCTTAGACGGGAAGGAGAAAAATACACAGAAAGGGAAAACTTGAGGAAGAGAAGAAAACATTATCTGTTGCAGAGTTCCTCAGAATGGTCCTCCCACTTGAGTTTCCCAGTAATTCTCAGAAATACAAATGTGTTCTGAGGAGAAGATGATGGAACAGATGTGTTGACTTTTTGTGGAGCTGTTTTCCAACAAAGGGCAAGTTCAAGAACATCTATTCACTATTTCCAAAGACCTCCCTATTAAAACAAATGGAAATGAATGCTTTGGGATTAAAATGCTTAGAAATTATTATTTATCCTTGGTCACTGAGTAAATGAAGAATCGTCATAGGCAAGACCTAGTAGTGCTTATTTCATTATTATCAAGTATTAGTGGGAGCTATGTGAGTCTGGAAAAAGGTTAACCGATTTCTATCTGTAGGAAAAGAAAGCAAATTTTCAGGATGGGAAGGGAAATTAAAACTTAATTATCAGACATTTTCTTAAAGTTAATTTTCCTTGCCTTTGTCTCAGTGAGCGAGCTCTGTATCAGAGAGAGGATTTATGAGCATCTTATTTTAATTAGCAGAATGAGGTAAATGTTCTGTGAAAAGTTGAGCTTCTGTCCCCACTTCACAAGGCTGCAAAGGCAATACATTGTGAAATAGGCCATAGAAGCTTACTAATGCCACACATTACATTTTCAATTGTTTTTATTTATTTAAATGCTCAATGTGTGGCCCCTACCACGGCGGATTAACCATGAAGCTAATATATTTCAAGTTTCAAGGTTCTGAAATTGCACAGGTTCTCCCTGAGGCCCTGGAACAGGCCTTACAATGGCATATGGTCACATGTTTTTTTGTAAAATTTGTTTGATATGATCATTAAGACCACTGTTTCTCTCCACCTCCACTACTTCCCCTTTTGCCCACTGATAGTAATATGGTCATGAGCATCTTGGGGGATACATTTATTTTTCATTTAGTGACATAGAGGTAAGTTGATTAAAGTCACTTCTGGGGATAGTTAAGTTACTGTCATTCCCAGTGTAGGAATGGCTTCCAGAAATACTAGTACTCCTCCTGCCCACTGTGACAATTCACCATGACACAATGTCAAAGTACCCCATCAGAAGTGTTATCACAATCTCAAGGTATCCTTCAGATCTCAGTAATGGTAGTGTGTGAGCCATGGGAGAGACACAAGTTTGAATTTTGTGGAGCCAGAAGCTAGTCTCTGGAAATTTCTCCCAAATATCACGAGAGGATTTATTCAAAACAAAAGTGTTCTTCTGTTATAAATATTCCAATAATGCAGCTTATACTTATAAATGCACCCATAACCTTTATGGAAATCATGCCAAATAGAATTGATTAGAACTCTGGTGGAGTTCATAGAGGACAGGCATGAAGCAGAAATTCACAACAACGAGGGTGTATGCATGGAGATAGCACATTTTATGAATACTCACTATCAATAATTTAAAAAAAAACTAATTTTGATTGTTCATGCTAAAGGAAAGACTGAATTCTTTTTTCCAGAATCTACATAGAAAATATTTTAAAATCATTGTCCCTTAAAGAATTGGTTTTAAGATTATGTGCCAAAAAATATCCAAAAAAGTGTTACAGTGGTGTAACATCAAGCAGTTGAAGAATAAAACTGTTAAGTCACTTTTCTAGATTTTGTGATATGCATCAGCTTTTTAAATTTGTAATTTTTGTGGTTTCTTTTCCATTTTAAATAAATATTCATGTTATAGCTGATTTTATTTCAAAGATCTACATGTTTATTATTATAGACAGACCCCAAATGGAATATGCTTCAGGGTCCTGTAAGCCTGGGTCAGCCTCCACAGGTTACTTCCTCTAGGGATGAGCGCTCTAGAAACATAACAGATGCTTTCTTATTTGTAGAGTGGAGTTGCTCTCTTTTCTAGAGAGTATGCAGTAGGGTTTGTTCCAGGAATGTAAGAATGGTTAAATTTAGAAAAATCTGTTCATGTAATTATTCCATTCATTGATTAAAGGAGAAAAATCACTTGATCATCTCAATAGGTAAAAAAATATTGGACAATACACAATGACATGCGAGAGAAAACTCATAGCAAAATGAATACGGAAGGGATTATCATTAACTTAATAAAGGTTACCTAACAAAAAAGGTATTTCAATGACTGCACTTAAGATAAAACATTAGAATCAATCACTTTAAGATCAGAAACAGAATGAAACCCAAGCAAAAAGACAACAAAAATCAATAAGAAGTAAAAGAATTGGGAAGGATTTTTTTTTCATAACCCACGAATTATATGGTTGTTCTCCTGGACTACTAAATAGAATCTAAAGGAAATTTCTAGAAAGAATAAGCAAGATTGGCCTATTGAAACTATAAAAATTAATTGCAATCCTATGCACCAGAAACGGCAATTAAGAAAATGTACTAATTGTTTTTAAAGACACTGTTCACATTAGCAACCGAACCTATCACCTAGCTGGAAATAAATCTATCAAAAAGGTCCAAGACCTATATGAAGAAAATGAATAATATCTTTACTGAAGGACATAAAACAGTCCTAAATAAATGGGGAGAGATACTTTTGGTCATGGATGGGAAGAATCAATTTCATAAAGGTGTCAATTCCCTCTAAATTAATCTATAAATTTAATGAATTCCTCTCATAATCCCATCACAGTTTTTTATAGACTGTGACAAGCTGGGCTGAAAATGCATATGGGAGAGGGCATATAGCCAAGAACAGTTAAGTTAATTTAAAAGAAGAATAAGGATGAAGAAGTTGCCCTAAGAGACAGCAAGACTTGTAAAGTTATAGTAATTAAAGGAATATTTATTCAGTGATAGATACTAGTACACTTTTGAAACATAATAGAGTAGGACTCTGACCCTCAAAAATATGAGGACTTACTGTTTGACAAAAATAACATTTTACGATTCAGCGGGAAGATGGATCCCTAATAGTCAGTGCTGAGATAACATCCATATAGAAAAAAGACAAAATTATTTATGTAGTTTATTACAGTGGTTCTCAACCAGGGTGATTTGGGCCCCCATGATAACTTTGGCAAAGTAGGGATCATTTTTTGTTACAACAGCTGGAGCGGAGGATACTATTGACATCTGGCAGGTGGAGGTCAGGGATGTTGCTGAACATCCTACAAAGCATAGGGCAGCCCCTACAACAAGGAATCATCCAGCCCCAAATGTCAGTGGTGCCATAACTGAGGAACCCAATTATCTGTTAACTGGAACAGGTAACCACACGGTTAGCTCCTTTATCAAATGTCACCTCAACAACACTAACCTGAACCCCTCTATTTAAAATAACCACCTCCATTCCTTCCGTGATACTCCGGATCCTGCCTACTCTGCTCTTCTTTTTCTTTATTCCATGCACTTATGATCTTCCAACATTCACTAAAAATGACTTATTTATCATGTGTATTGTTTATTGGCAGTTTGCTAGGATGTTCTTGTTTTGTTCACCGATCTATCCCAAACACCTAGAGTGGTGTTTTCCACACACCAGGTAATAAATAAATATTTACATGTGTATGTGTATCTTTATATATTGATATCCTAATTAGACCACAAGAATGTCTAAGTACAAAGCCCAAGAATCTGTGTGGTTTTGCTTTAAAAAAAAAAAATTTCAGCTGATTCTGATGATCAGCCAAGCTTTGCAGTTAGAGGTTTTCAAATGTGTTCCAAGAAACACTGGGTATCTAAATAGCTGTGGGGTTGTCTCAGGAGTCATTTCTTGGACATTCTGGGAAAGCAGCTGCTTTTGGCTCTTTTATATAAAAAGATGTTGTGTAAGCTATTGTTTGGAACAAAAAGTACTGTTTCTTTTAAAAAAATGTTTGTAATCCATTGATCTACTGTAAACCTTGTAAATTGAATAACTATTGAAGTGCGTGGTCGATAATGTGATGGACCACCCAGATCCACAGGAAAGAGGGCATTTTTCTCCCTGCTATTGTGAAGGCTGCCAGAAGATGACCTTCAGTTGCCCTTCATCCTTGAGAGGTTTTTTGATATATGCAACCATAGTAAAACAAAGACTTATATTTTTGATATTTATTTTATATATTTAAATACCATTGTAATCCATTGATCTACTGTAAACCTTGTAAATTGAATAACTATTGAAGTGCGTGGTCGATAATGTGATGGACCACCCAGATCCACAGGAAAGAGGGCATTTTTCTCCCTGCTATTGTGAAGGCTGCCAGAAGATGACCTTCAGTTGCCCTTCATCCTTGAGAGGTGCCTCAGGTAAAGAAAACTGCCTGATCTAGTGAGCCTCCTTCCAGGGAAAGCTCGCATCCAAGTACTGATCTAGATAAGTGCAAAAAGGCTACTCCTCTTGCCTCAACCAAGGACAACTTTGAACAACTGCCCCACCTCCCTCATGGGGTCAGTTGAGCTCTTTCATAGGACAGCATCACAGTTTCTTCTGCCCAATCCTGCTCCCTTCCCCTCCCCACTGCCACACCCTCATAACACTCCCTCAGAAACATTCTATTCATGAATCTGAACCTCAGAGTCAGCTTCAGAGAAAGCCAACCTGCAACACCAAGTGAACCTAGATCATATGATAATGTGATGCATGATGCTCTATCACTGCCCAAGTGAACCGACCAACTGACAGAAAGGGGGGAAAAATGTATCACATGCTGAAGTCACACTGTGCTTCGTTCACAACAGATAAAAATGAACGGTCTGGAAGTTATAAGTGAGTTAACACAGTAAGAAGCATGAAAGGTGTGTTGGCATGATGTTGGGATGAATACACATGTGCAGCATGGGCTAGACCTTATGCTTTTGCCTAACGGGATGCACTATTTTGAGAGTACAATGAGAAGGAAATAAATCAATGAAAATGTCTGCATATTAATATCTGAACAAATGCATAGCAAAGTTTTGGAAGTCAACATACTGGTGGCAAGCATCCACTGTGGCGAAGGGGGCCCAGTGAGCACCATCGGGAGTGAGAACATGAGGGCAGAGGTGGGAAGTATGCCCTTCCCGCTCTGTTTTTGTAACGTCTGAGGCTGTGCACTCTCTGAATGCTCGTGTTCCTGGAGATTTATGGTTGTGGCTGCCGTTTTACCCTCAAATAAATTCTTGTCTAGAGAAACGTCAGTTAATGTCACAAGGAAGCCTTCATGTGAAGAACCACTGGACAAGGGGAAAGGATCACTGTCAACACAGGAAAAAGGCCAGCCCCAGAGATACCTGACAGCAGGGCCAAGATTAAAGGGCACGCGGAGTCTGGAATGACTGGCTATGGAAACGACTTGTAATGCCAGGATTTCTATGACAGAGAAGATGGAGAATAAAAGAGCTAATAGTTCTATTCTGTAGCTCAACTGATCGCTGTCCCTAACTTTTGCTGGATTGTTTGTTTTGAGAATACAGACTTATTACCATTCATTTCCCCGAAATCCGGTGTAATTTTTACCCCAATAAGTAAATATGGCAAAAGCAAAACACAAAACCACTCCAACATAGCATTTTTTTCAACCTGCGGTAACATTGATTCTACTTAATTTTTTTTCTCATGAGAATATATATTTTGATTTGAATGTTTTCTTAACTTCTTTCCACTTTTCATAAATCTAAATAATGTGTACTAGTAAATAAAAATACAAGCATAATAGTGTACAAAACAGCCAGTTTTTTTTAAATCCAGCAGATGTTACCCAAACTTTCTCCAATGTCTAAAACTTGGCTCGATACCACCAGATAAACAATACTGCTTTGAGTTTGTAAATGTAATCAAAGTCCTTAGATTTACTCCAAACATGAATTAATTGTTAGAGATAAGATGAAAATATGCTTCTCTTTTCAAGGACTCTTTATTGTAATATGCTATTTACTAAAATAGAGTATGAATTATTTAGCAGTCCACCCTAAGAAACATACAACTTCTGTGTATTGGTAGTAAGATTGAGAAATACAATCAAAACTGTAAAATAGATCTCCATATCACACAGATGGGTAGTGGAAAATAGAAACAATGTCTAAGAATTTAATTAGAGCAGAGTAATTTTAATGCCTATATTCACAAAAGAAGCCCGAATCTAAGACTGTGTACTAGAAAGAACTAATTTGCTCTGTATAAGAACACAGAAAATATCTGTTTCCATGTCTGAGAAAACGAAAGGGGGGAGTGGGGCAGAGAATAAAGGGTGAGGAGAGAGGAAGAGGTGAGTGATCTAGACAGATATTTATTCCAAACTTATTCTATAAATATGCTAACTATAGAGTGCCTATCTATTTAGAAAAATTAGATTATATTATGCATCATTTTGTAGGCTTTTCTTTTCTCTTTAACATAAAATAGATATAGTTACTTCTTTGTCAATACTGGTAAGTACAGAGCTACAAAATCATTTCAGTGGCCACAGTGCCTTGCCCTTAGTAAACGCTATAATAATGTTAGCTATTCTTATTAGTTATTTAAATTACAATATTTTTAGTATCATTTTGATAAATAAATCAGAATATTTTTAAAATATTTATTTAAAATATCATTACTTTTTTGCTATTATAAGCAATGCTAGATATTTTTGCACCTAGAATGTTATGCATTGCACTTCCTTAATTAAGATACAGTTCCAGAAGAGGAATTTTGGGATTAAAGGTAAGTAATTTTAGAGCTGTTTCCTCAAAGGTAGCAATATGCACGCCCATTAGAAATGCATGAGAGTACCAATTTACCTATCACACCGATAATGAATTTTATCAATTGTCTTGATCTTAGCCAATTTAATAAACAGAAACTGTACTCGTCAGGGTTCTCCAGAGGAACGAACTTATAGGATATAAATACATAGAAAGCGCTTACCTTTGAACAACATGGGTTTGAACTGTATGGGTGCACTTAAACCTGGATTTTTTTTCTTCTTCAGTAAATCCAGTCGCCCTGCGGTATCCTAGGAGTTTGCATCTGCAATTCAATCAACCGGAAGCGACACAGTATTTTCATATTCCCAACCGCAGATTCCTAACTGCAGATTCCCAAACCACAGATTCCCAAATCACCTTTACTTGTGGTAAATAAAAAATAAAAAACAAAGCACATATGTACATACGTCGAAATGATGGAACTTTTTTTTTTTAATACATAAATGGGAGATGGCGACGTAACCACGAAACGAACGAACGTCGAGTCCGACGTAACCCGAGGACTGTCTTATAATGGACTAATTCGGGCGAGGAGGTGCCCATTGAATCTGAAAGTTTATTATATATAATAAAGTAGGTTTTCCGAATGCATATATTAAAAAGTTGACAAATTAGTTTGCTTACCTGTTTTTACTTATGTAAACACATTTGTGTAATTAAAATTAAGTATGTACGAAAAGTTTAATATCACAGAAAGTTTTCTATATGTATTACAGTAATTTTGAATTTATACTGAATAGGTCTAGTAAATGCGTGCATTCACCAGTCACCCCAGGGACCGTGAGGAAACACATGCACCTGGCTGGGGCGTGGCTGGGGCGTGGCTTAGCAAACATGGGAACATTGGCCGCTCATGTTAAAACTGCTGCAGAAAGTCATGCCACGAGACAACAGAACCAATACCGGGCGCCATGTGGTGTGATCAGGTGCTAATCATTCCCTGAAATTTGTTTAGGAGCGGTGACTCTGGCACTTAAATATGTAGACTACAGTTGGAGGTATGTAATATTTACTTATGTCGGTTTACTACAGTGGTTTACTACAGTTTTTTTTGTAATATATGGCCTATTTGCTAAAATTTGTTTAAAATAATAGTGAATTAATAAAAAATAACCTGTTGATTTAATTATAAGCAAATCTTGGTTAAACATCATTTTTAAATGAACAGGGTGTTCATTTTTACATATGACATACGGATCAGAAATGTTGTCCATTGAATCCGAAGTCTGTTACATTGTGGTCGGTCCGCAAAATTGAGGCTTTATTGTACCATTTGGAATCTGTGGTTAAATTCACAGGTGCAAAGGCTGACTATAGTTAACATTCTGGGAGGAGTCATATTATATGTGAATCTTGGACCGCGTGGGGTGGCGGTGCCCCTAACACCTGAATTGTTCAAGGGACGACTGTATATGACGCTGACAATGAGGGGTTGGCTCGCAGGGTTTTGGAGGCTGAGAAGTGCCCTAATTCAGGTCTGCAAGCTGGAGGCCCAGGAAAGCTGCAATAGTTCCCAGTCCAAGTCCAAAGGCCCAAAGCCAGGAACATCAACGTCCAAGGACAGAGGATGGATGTCCCAGCTCAAGCAGAGAGCAAATTTGTCACCCTTCCTCCTTCCGGAAGTTTCTGGGGTGGAACTGGACTGTGTCCCCCATCAGTGGAGGGCAAAGAGAGACGAAGGAGAGGCACACTACTCTAGATGGGTAAGTGGCATGTTTAATAAACAAGGGAACTTATGAGGCTGTCTTGGGTGCCACAGGATGAATAGATCTCTGCACCTCCTCTCCAGAATGGTAAAGGTTCATAGAGGCTTTCGCTGGGTTCAGTCACATGTAACATCCGGGTGGTCTCAACAACACTTTCCTCTCCCAAAGCTCTCCTCCTTATTATGGCCTCCTAGAAGCAGGTAAGTCTCCCAGGGCTTTAGTCCATCTATAGGTGTGCATGGCCCCTAGCATCTGCCGCTGTTTTACTTTCTTTTGCTCAAAGTCACCATGTAAAAGTCCTTTGTGCATGAAAACCCTGCTTCCCTCTCAGGAAGGATGTTTTCCTGTGATTTGTTTCTTTTTAATTTCGTCTGCATTTTTAAGATGTTTTCCTTTCATTTGTTTCTCAGAATGCATCCTTGAAACAGGTACGTTCTCCAATGCAGCCAGCTACTTGACATGGTAGCTACATACTTCCTGAGATACCAGACTAGCGAGAAAGGCTGAAGTGCTTTTTGAACAATCAGGATCTATTGTGCACCAAAAACCTGATTTCTAGTACAACAAGTAGCATTCCCTGCCGCCCCTAGTGTATGTGACTCAAGCATGTTCTGTTTCCTTAACTCAGTGGTAAAGAAGAGTCTACTGTCTCTGTAGATATGAATGTTTTTAGAAGAGTTCAATGCCTTTGGCTTATTAGAAGGTAAAGCAGAAGTAACTATGGACACTAGAAACACCTTAGAAACGCTATTCATTTGTTTATCAATAAGTAGTTCCCAAATTTCTGCCCGGGACCTAGAGTTTCATGGTGCACATGCTTTATGACATAGTATTTAGGAGTAAGGGTTCCTATAAATTAGTATTTCAAAGGGAGAATAACCATACACAATACAATGTCAAAATAGTATTTGAGAAAAATGATTCCTCACTCCTCTAATTTCTCACTTAAGATTTAAGTAATATTGGTATAAATTGTTCAATTAGAAACAGAGTTCCCCCCCACTCCCAGCCACTTTCTAGCTTTACTCCAAGTACAACTGAGATGAAATTCTGCCTAAGTGTCTATTAAAAAAATAATAGGCAGATAGAAAGATCATTTTAAAAAATGCAGGTGGAAATTCAGAGTCAGCTGTTTTAAAATTTATAAAGAGCAGCAGTAATTTAACTTGTGATGAGGACAATTTTATTCCCATTCCCACGAATGCTAATGTTCATTTTCAGTTATTACATTAATCTGACTCAATTATATTCTGTGGGCTGTATTCAGCTGATTGATAATAGCAACAAACATTAAGTATGGTTTTGTGATCTGTGACACTATACAGCTATTAAGACCAAATAGAAAAGGGCTGAAAGAGTGTCCTTTTGACCCAAAATGTAAGACCCATTAGGAATTAATGGTAATAATATTCTAAAGTTAATGTCACTCATTTATTTGACAAATATTTACTGACTCTGTCCACAGAATCATGCTTAGGGAAGAGAAACTAACATTTATTGAGCACTTCAATGTATGCCAAGAACTGTGTTAGGCTTTGCTAAACTTTCCTTATTTCATCTTCAAGGCAACTACATGAGAATAGATATTATTATTACAGTTTTCAGATGAGGAAGTATAAATGTATCAAGGCAGGTAACTTTCTCAAAGTCAAAAGAGGGATAAGCCGTAGCACCGTAATTCACAATCTCAATTCTTTTCATTGTACCACGTTCCTAGTTTACTCGGTAAATTCCTAATGTCAAAAGCTTACAGCCTAATTGAAGAGACAAGATATACAAATGGTCATTCATTGGACACACATTTTTAAGCCTTTATGTTTTCTAAAGTTGGAGGAAAATACAAGTCACTAGTAATCGCAATTTATACCCCTTGCCTCAAATTCAGCAAATTCATTTCTTTTGTTCTTTAATGGATAAATAATATTATTTATTTTTTAGATTTCATTTCAATAAAATGCACTATTTTTTAAACTATGAGTAATAAGTTAAAGCATGAAGTTTTCCAAGAAGTGACCATTTTATGATGTTTACAAATTTAATTAGGGCCTTGGGTTTAACTTGAAACAGAAGAGCTATCCATAGTGTTTAAGTGGAAATCTAATTTGTGCATTTTCTGGATATATCTTATGGATATTTGTACATATGTGTGATCACAGAATGCATTACCTCATATTAAAATAGCCTGAGTTCTTTTTCAAATGTCACTTGGGAATCAATCGTGTATTCCTTGTACCCAAAATGCAAGTCCCTATTTGGATGCCCAAACTTGTTTCCATCCAAAGACTTCCATCTCAACGAATGACACCACTGTCCATCTAGTTGCTCGAGCCAAACACCTAGAAGTCATCTCAATTCCTTCCTTTTTCAACCTGTGATTCCGTCACCTATGTAATCCATCAGTACATCTTTCTGTTTTCCATGTCTACCATGTGTGCCCCAAATACATACTTTTCTCCATTTTCACCTCCTCCATCAGAATCTACCCCACTCCCACCAGACACATGATCTGTGGCAATAACCATCTAATAACCCATGGCAATAACCAGGGGAGGGGAACCTTTTTCCTGCCAAGGGCCATTTGGATATTTTGTAACATCATTCCCAGGTCATATGAAATTATCAGCTTAAAAATTACCCTGCTGTACTTGGCCAAACCTTTCATTAACTCACCCCGAATGCCTTGGCAGGGCCAGACCACATGATTTCCTGGGCCTTCTAAGGCCCTCAGGCCATACGTTCCCACCCCTTATCTCAGTGAGGGCTCTGCTCAGATTCCTGCCCCTCCCCGTATCTTCTCTACACAGTAACCAAATCAATTCTTTGATCTTCTCTCTTCTCTATTTTAACACAATACCATTCATTCATCAATTGATGGCTTTAATAACATCATCTCAAACTCCTTTTTAGTTTGTTTGTTTCTACATTTTCAGCTCTAAGATCCTGTCCTTTTATTATGCTGGGAACAGCAGCATGGTATTCCTCGGTAAGGTACAAACACCCCGTGAAATCAGGCATAGTTGCTCACATCTTACATTTCAATTCCACGGGGAGCTGGTACTGTGGCAACAACAGGGAACTTCTCCTTTGATTGTTTTGAGATAGATTCAGGCAGCAACTCTGTGATGTTCTTTGGCAGTATCCCTTTTTTAGCTTGAATACAAGCACTTTCTTAGCTCACCTTGGTTCCAGAGGCTGACATATCCATCATCCCTGAGAGGGAAGGAGAGGAACTAAACATAAGGCAGGATATACCCCTTAAGAAGATTTTTAAAGCTTATTTTAACACATTGATCCCTTTTGAGATGAGAGTTGCTTGACACTAGAAATGAAAAGTTAGATCATCTTAGGTCTGTGTGGGTCTCAGTCTGGAGGATCCAGAGAGCTTTGCCCAGAGGTCCAGGGCTCTGTGAGCAGATTCACATCCTGATAACCCCTGGGAGGCCCAGCAGCAGTCCATCAGAAGGTTGACGAATAAATTCATTCAAGGATGAACGCTCAAAAATGATGGGGTCAGGATATGATGTGGGTACTTCTATACTAGGAAGCATTAACCCACAGAGAAAATATAAGTCCTGTGATCTTCTCTCTATACTTTTGCAGGCATAAAAACTGACTTGATAACATCAGGTTTTCTGCCCAGAATCTACCAGTTTTGAAAACCTCTCATTAGTGAAAAGCAAGTGGTGTATCCATTTCTCTGGGTAACCTGAGTAAAGATTTTCATGTTGCATTTTCAACGCCACATGAATTTTGATTGGGGGATGGCATGACGGTTATGTGGAATCCTCAGGGAGCATTCTCACAGAAGTCACAACAGTGCCAGGAACGAGGAAAGGTGTAGAATGTTAAGTAAAATCATCAGGGTAGAAGCACACAAGTGAGACACGGCATCATGTATTATTGTTGCATTTGTCTGTTTACGTGTTTATTTACTTTGGCTATTTTGACTACCTACACACACAGAGGCTAAAAATAAAAGTGAGATGGGAAGCCAAAACAGGAGTGGGATCATTGTAATGTTTAAGCAGTACATTGATGTCTGTGCTTCCAAAGCCAAGCAGGGAGGGGGCTTTCTGCAGCACTTACCAGAGTTTTATTACCTGATAAAAGTAAGCTTACAAGATTTTTTAGCCGTAACCGGTTTGGCTCAGTGGATAGAGCGTCAGCCTGTGGACTGAAAGGTCCCAGGTTCGATTCCGGTCAAGGGCATGTACCTTGGTTGCAGGCACATCCCCAGTAGGAGGTGTGAAGGAGGTAGCTGATTGATGTTTCTCTTTCATCGATGTTTCTAATTCTCTATCTCTCTCCCTTCCTCTCTGTAAAAAAATCAATAAAATATATTTTTAAAAAAGATTTTTTAAAAAGAGTTTTTCTGCCACTCGTGGCTGGAAATAACATATTTCCTGGGTATTTTCTTCTTTGACAAAGGTTATCGAGATGCAACAGTAAAGAACATGGACTTGACTTCAAAGCCTCAAGTCTTGCTTTGAGACTCAGTTTCCACATCTGCAAAATTACAACAATAATATCTGTCCTAGGACTTTTATAATGATTAAAAGAAAATTGAATAAAAAGTTTTAAAACACATAAATATAAAGAGTTTATAATAGTTCTTGGCAT